>NC_134951.1:75959352-76265067 GCF_965638725.1 Aptenodytes patagonicus
ATTCCCTGCAATGTTCTTTTTCTGTCCTCAAAGCTAAGATGGCTTATTTAACTTCGTAGGCTAGCACCAGAGAGAAAAGCTGATCAAAACGCTTCCTTTCTCAGCAACTGGTATGCAAAGAACGGAACGAAAATTTCCAAAGCGCTGTGTTGCTACAGCTATTGCTGTAGTGGTGAATGGCACATGCAGAACAGACAAAAGGAGGTGGGGGGCACAGGTAGAAAAAACTAGGAGAATTATGCTGAAAGTGGTAAAGAAACCCCTGATGTGGTAGAAACACGCATATTTTTCTTGACCCTTTAGGATGCACATGTAGGATACACTATGTAATTCATCATATTATTGACTGGTAATGAAAAATAATGAAAGGCCCAAACCAGGTATAAAATCTCTACTAATTGACCTTTAAATTGTATGCAACAATAAGCCTATGAAGTATGAGGATAAAGGCGTGCCAGCGAAGCCTCTCTGTACTCTGAGATGGCTTGCGTAACTCAAAACTGGTTTAATTAGTCAGGGGTAATTTACTTAGTGACCCTCTGAAATCCATGTTGAACCACTTACAATAGTAATGTCAATCTACTTTCAAAATATCTGAACAAGGCACACTGTTGATGTCAGGATTTAAATATGCTGGGCTCCTCTTGTAGATACTGTTTTACGTACATTGTCTTTTTTATACTTTGGAGGCATATTTAAAAAAACCCAAAAAACAATTCTGCAGCACAAAGTCTAAAAAACCCTCATTGTTCTTCCTCAGGCAGCAATAGATTAACATCAAATAGGTGCAAGGGGCAGCACTCCCACTTGCCTTGCCCCTCCCTGCCGACGGAGGTCATTGCTCCTGTGCAGCAATGACTACACTACTTACAGAAGCAGGTCCTGAATATCCGCACTTTTCAGCCTTGCAGTACAGGTAACAGAAACTAAATTATAAATTGTGGTGGTCCAAGAGCTGCTTCCTGAGCCATGATGTCATCCCTTTTGTAGAGGCAGCAACTTTCATCAGAGGAGCATGACGCATGGCTGCGGCAGTCTTCCCCTCAGCCAGTTGACTTTAATTTATCTGAGACACAGAGCCTTTGATTTTAAGAAAGGGAGACAAGGAAAAAAAGATCTTGCAAAATCATTTGACTCCAGGAGCAGTTGCTTTAAAAAACAAATTGACATGAGAAAACCGCAACAAATCCATGGCAGTTTACAATAGCTACCATCTTCCATGGTCTTGCAATTATAGTATCTATTCATCTTCAGACATTCACAAGATGCCATTTTTCCAAGACATTCAATGACTATGACATGCTAAAATATTCCCTGCTCTCCTTCCCTCAGATAGACCCCCCTCCTTCTAGATATCACAGGGTTCCTCTATGTTAGTGATGCCGATGTCCTGCAGTAATAAATCCCAGGGGCGTTTTACAAAAGACAGCTGCAACAAGAGTATTAGAGTTTTAGAACAAGCAGAAACTCAGATCTTAGAAGGGTTTTGAAGCCCAGCTATGACTGCAGTATTTGGTTTGTGTTACAACTGCTACTACAGAATTGCAAATTAATTGCAATTTAGCATGTTACAATACAGTTTTTGTTTGCATTTTTATCTGTAGTTGTCGAGATGATAACTCAAGCATCCACAAAAGACCGCATTCTAGAAGCATGTTGTACTGGACCTCTGTACGCTACTGGGAAGAAATAAATCAGGTCAATCTTCTGAGATTTTCTGGACATCTCACAGGAGCTCTGGCCAGGCGCTTAACATCTGCGAATCTTGGAAAATGATCACTGTGCACCTACAGGGCAGCACTAGGCAGCAGGGCAGCGATCCTGATACGATTCCCCAGTGTGTCGGACTCGCAGTGCACGGGCTCATGGTTGCTCTCACATACACTCCAGCACACTCTGGACGGAAAGTCCCTCCACAGAGCAGCTACGAAGCTCCCCGCGGTTGTTCTCCTGCAAATCTCTACACAGGAGATGGAAACAACCAACACCTATACAGTGAATCTAGTTTCGCCCAGTTGTGGCAGACACACTGTGCATGTGAGTGTATCCTCCTATCACACCATCAGCTACGTGTGGCTGTGCAGTTAATAAGAGTTTCCCACATCTACACACCCGGCAGGATTAACCAACTTGGAGAGCACTCTTCTGTATTACAGAGGGACGGACTTTCTTCAGAGGGCTACTTGGAGCAGGATCCTAGCTCCAGGTTAAGGTGGCTGTAGAGAAGCTCACCTTTCTCCTTTCTTTACAGAGGGTTTAGGGAGATTGCCTTTCACTGGGCCAAACTCTTTCTCTGTGAATACTTCTTCACAAGCACAAACCTCAAACGCAAACCTCTGAGTCATTAAGACAAAGGATGACAATCTTTCTGTCCCAAAGTAGTGTGTATCATCTCAGCACAATGTCACACAAAAGTGACACAATGGTTTCAACAAAGCATTTAATAGTGAAAAATTGAAATATGCATCAAAATGAACTGGAACAGCTGACGTGCGCTATCAGAACCGGACTATCACAACTGCTGGCAACCACGTAAAAGGCATTTAATCCAAGAAATCTATACCACAAACAGCCCCGAGCACTTTGATATCAATTTTAAACTACATGCGAGAGGCCGGGAGAGATCAGGCTGCCTTGGAAAGTAGATCATGCCCCACAGTGTAATGGACACCAAACTTCATGGGTTCCTCATAGATGACCCGAGGGAAATGTCTTCCTGCCCAGAGGCCTGGCAATTAACTCTGAGTGCATGAACAAAACACATGAGGTTTCTCAACATCACTAACGACACCCTGCCCAGTATATCAAGTCTAAATCGGAACATCAAAGCTTCAGAGAAACAAATAAGCAAGCCATTGTATGCACAGAGTATAGGTGCAGGGGAAGGGAGAACTAAAAATTCCAGCTAGCCACTACAGGTGACCCACAAAAGCCCTAAAACTTTTAACACAAGCAAATTACAATGCAACACACTATTAGTAGTGATTGTATCTCCTTTCAGCTCTCTCCCTCTTTCCCCTTGGTGGAGGTCATCAAATTGAAACGTGCAGAGTTTCACATCACAGCATTTGATTGGAACTGCAATCCTTACCGGTTGCAGGCTCCATCCCATCAACTTATCACGATCCATCTTGGAACAATTTTATGTCATTGTCCTCGCTACATTTTTTTGAAAGTCCTTCTAAAACATCATTTCTTTTAATTCTCACCTGTTACTTTGTTTTTAAAGTATTCTCCTTAAGAATTATTTAAGTATGATGATTATTTCTGGTAGCGGGGTCCCTCAGAGTGGGGTTCTCTGCATCACCTGTATCGGCCAAAGGAGCCGGCAGCTGCTCTCCAGCAGAAAGCAGACCTGCCAGCAGCCGCTCCAGAAAGCCTCTGGTGTGAGGCAGGTCGGGGACCCCCGCACCCAACCCATCAGCCGTTCTGCCAAACAGGCTGTCGCTGCATCTCAGACACTCTCAGTACATACAGGCATAAATTATGAGAGAGCACTAGATCTATCACGTGCATTTGCACATCAGACTGCTATATATTCCTGAAATTATCAAGTTTCAGCATCCTCTGCCAGTTAGATAACTACAGAAAATATTCCCGACTTTAAAAGCGGTGCAGACAATACTTATCCAGTGGCTTTAAAATAGACAGTATTTAGACCATATACTCTTTGCTGTACAGTCAGAAATCATTATTTATTCTTTTAGAGGCTTAGCTGTCAGTTCCCAGTCTTATTGACAGCCTCATGACTACAGAGTATCACATCACAGCGAGAGCAGTACACTAATATGCCCAACACGAACCAGATGGAGTTAAGTCTGTTTAATTCGATCAGTAGAAAGCAGTTAGGAACAAGAATTGCTTTATTCTGATAAAAGTCTGAACTCTCCACATTACACCCGATCCATCATTCCCCTAGATATCAGTACCCTGCTAGATTAAAAAATAAGGAGGAGGGAGAGACACATGCCCAGGAAAATCATTCCAGTAGTCTTAACGCTTCAGGCTAGCACCATGCTCAGTAGACATACAAATACTGCTAAGCTTAGCAGGCTTCAGTTAAAATAGGGTGGCTGTAACTTTGCATGGCAAATCATATAAGGAAAAGAAATCTAAACACAGCACACAGCAAGTACGACAGCCCTTCTGGAAGGATACCTTTTAACTCGTAAGGAGAAAGGAAAGGTTCGTATCCTCCCTTCCTGCTCGCAGATGTGCTCCACAAAGGCCTCTCATATCCTGCCCAGTTCCACACACCCCCCCCCCCCCCCACGGAGCACAGCACCACATTTCTTAACTGGGAGGCAGCAGCAGTAGCTCAGCCAGCGGAGGAGCTCCAGGAGCTGGGGTGTGACTGGCGAGGAGCACACATCCTCGGGGACAGCAGAGCCACGATCCCACTTAGGTGCACAGCGCGCCACTCCAAAACCGCCCGCAAATCAGGACTCTATTCACCTCCCATGATGTCAGGCACTGTCTAAACAACTTCCAAAATATACTAAGACTCTTGCTTCTTCATGTTATTTACTTCTGCCTTCTCCACCCCAACTCAGCATCCCCCCTTCTCTAGCTACACGGCAAAGCCATCTTTGAAGCTTTGTTATTTCCTGTCAACATTTAAATAGTTCGCATTCATTTTCTATTGGTTTTCCGCAGCACTTTTTACAAAATGTTGTATAAGCCTTAATTATTTTTTCAGACAGAACTTCAGCATCCTTTGGGATGTCTGGGGGTAGTCTTTACACTGTTGGTCACAGGAGCTTGCTCAACTTCTTACATTCTTTTTGTAAGCATCTGCTAGAAAGGATACATACAAATATTTTTTGTAAAAGACTTACAAAATCCACAGAGACAGAACTATTTAGCTCAGTGTCCTTTGGCTGCTCTTATCCCAAATAATTTTAGAACTGGGGAAGTGAAAAAGGAGAAAAGTACACCTCAGAACTGGGACTAGGACTTCGGCCTCTCCTTTTCCCAAACACGATGTCCTTTGATCCCTTTGTTGAAGCTCTTAGTAAATTACTAATGAAAAGGAGTCTGATGATCTCATCCCAAAGCGCATCATAAAACTAGCCAAGAATAAGGTACAACTTACTAGCATGTGATAGCCATATATTTCAGAGATGCTCAGCACGGACGTAAATATCATGCCAAGCTGGCTGTAGTGAGGTGGGAGGAGCACCAGAGAGACGGCCAACCTCACACAGTAACTGTTTTATTACTAGTCACTCCATGACCAGCTCAAATTTTTAAAACAAGAATGGATACACCTCAGAGAAGATGTTTATTGCACCTCCCTTTGAAAGGGAAAAATATCTTTCCTAAAAGTAATACTTTCTGGAAAAAGAAATCCAAGAACTTTCATTAGTTGTATCTTTGCAAAAGCAGCCAATTATGAAATGCAAATGTAGATCTTTAAAAAAAAAAAGTTATCTGCTTTCAAGGGAGAGAGAAAAATTTACAGAGCTGCCCTTGGCAAAATATTACAGCAAAGTACATGTAACACAAACTTGCCAATGGTAGAGACCTGGAAGAAAACAAAACAGGAAGAGGTGCTTAGCTTCTCTTCCAGAACAGACCAGTTCCACCCAAAAGTCACCTCCTCCACACTCTACCTAGCACCCACTCCCCAATTTACCAATTAAATATTGCCCCAAAACATAACAGAGCACAAAGGATTTCCACAACTGCTTCTTTGAAAATTAGTACACCACCATTCTGAACAAGCAGCAAACGGACCCTCCCAAAGGCTGACTTTCAGTCCCACAAGGATTCAGTACTGAGCTCAGACTTTGCACTTTTTAAGCCTATGTCCCAAGTCACATAGATGTATTATTAGTGAGGGTGTAGGTGGGCCCACTTAATGCAGACGCCAACCAAACAAAAAAAACCTGCCTGATGATCTCAGCTAGCCACAGGTGAAGAAAATAGACCAGTGACCAGATTCGATTATTTGATGTTTGCTTGCAGATCACGTCAGCCTAGGGTCAATTCTCCCTACTGCTGCCACTAAGAAGAACATACAGGCTTCAGCCTCTTCTTTCAGATCACTTTCTGCTAGGATAACTCCTGCTCCATCGCCAGAGCTTCTCCTCTTGCCTCCATCCCTGGAAACAGCTCTCATGAGCAGGCTCTGATGGATGTAGAGCACCCAATTTTCTCTCACTTTCTAAACAGCTGCCTTACCTTTCATTTTAAATGCTTCCTGCCCATTCCCTGGAGCACCAGATCAGACCAAAACACGGGTGTCCTCCCCATGTCAGAGTTGTGCCCCTGGGTTAGCTGACCTGTGCACCACCCAGCAAGCCCAGACATGTACATTAAGAGATAATTTATGGAAAAATAAACAGCAGTTGACTAGCAAGCAGTAGGCAAGCAGTTGTGTTATACAACTATGTTATACAATTGTGGTGTTGCAATTTCTGTTGTAATGATAAGTGTTCAAAACTCACAGATGTCAGGCACCTGAAAATTACACTTTCATTTAAATATAATGGAATTTTTAAAGTGAGACTTTTGGAGTGCTTCAGCTTCAATTGTCTGAGTCATCAGGGTGCACTTAGGTCACATTTTCATACTTCTGTCGGAAAATAAAAGCCAGAATTTACATTTCCATTATTAAAAGAACAGCAGCAAGTTGAGGTTTTTACATCACTTGGCTCCAGGTGGTAGGATGTTAACTAAATAATCAAGCTAGTGATGAAATCAGGAGCATTCACAAGACTGTGACAATGTAGTCAAGATGATAAGTATTCATTTCAGCTGTGGCTGTAAACACAGGCATGAACTTGATTCACAGAGCCTGTGCTCTTCTGGAGAAGCCTTACTCTTCACTACCTTGCAAGCTGTACCGTCATTCAAGCCTCTCTCTCTCAAATCAGAGTTTCAAATTGCCATGGAAAAATATATTAAAACCTGTTCTACGCTCACTAACAAGAGTTAACAAGGAAGCAGAGAATCATATCTGATCTGTACATTTCATTTTCCCTATATTGTTAATGACATGTTTCACTTCCTAAAATTTCATCAAGTAATAAGAGAAAGGAGAGAAACATGTCTCCGCAGCCAGGCACACCTGAAGCCCTGGAACTGTGCATTTTATGTCCATAAATTCATTGGAGGGGCATGAGAGACTTACTACTTCTGTAACACAGCAAGGAGGGGGAGTAATTCCAAAGAGCAGCTGCTTCCAGTTAGGGCAACTCAGCTGGAAAGCAGAGGTGCCTGTCAAACTAATTAAAGCAAGGAGAAGCTGTCTATCTGAAACTCCAGCTTTTAAGCACTGGCCAACCCATTCCCAAAATGTAATTAAAAAAAAAAAAAGGCAAGCAAGAGAGGCAAGTGAAAACAGGCTTAAGCATTGCTGAAAACATACCTCCGAGCTATTCTCTCAATAAATATTTTGGGAAGTTTGTGAACAGAAGGATTATTGTGACTGTGGTGGCGTGAGTAGGAGGAATTTACCCTCCACAACTCAACCAACTGCATCGATGATGACACAACAGCCCTCGAGGGCAATGAGCTAACTGCATTGGCTCCATGTTGATGAAGTTTTAGAAGGAAGTAATTTTGTTTAAGTACATGTAGAGTAGCCTGGTATCTCTAGTTCTCCGAAAAATGAATCTTCATTTCCAAGGATTTAATAATTAGGCAATTCTGTTTGAAGATGGCCAAATACGCTTCTTCAGTACAATGTGTATCCTGTAGCAATATATGCCTAACAAAAAGTAATTGAGATTTGGGGTTTTGAAATTTACTAATACACTTGATCCCAGAAGTGCATCATATGTTCCTTTTGACTTCTGTGGGAAGATGTGATTTATGAGAATAAATTTAAACAAACAACTGTTGCTTGCCTAGATGAAGGTTAAAGGGACTGGAAAGGATGCAGTGATTATCTGAAAGCATGAAGGGTGTGTAAACACCAAGGGGAAAGTCAGATTGCTGAAGAAAGCTCAAGAGGGTGTAACTTGGGGCAATGAGGTAAATGTATGTGTTTTTAAGCCCTGAAATATTGGCTCCTAAAACGATGACATTATTTGTGTATACAAAAGAAGCTCTGGTCATTTCAGAAGTCATCACTATTTGTCATTGAGGAAAAAAATATGTGAAAGTGGACTAAAAGGAATGAAAGAAATTTGCTATATTGGTGAGGGGAATACGAGAAACAGCAGCAGCAACTCTGTATCTTGGGGGCAAGCCAGGTGACCTTCTGGAGTCACTTTATATTATCTGCCATCTCCACCACTGAGGAGGCAGCAGCAGGGGCAGGTGGTGAGCCTGAAAGGCTCTGGGCTAGATACAATCCATGACTTAATTTCACATGGCTTGCAGCTACATGAATTATTTTGGGTGTTTTTACTGGATAATTCTAAGGGGTATGCTACCTGGGCAATTGCCAAAGAAGTCTGAAAAGCCTATGTGGCTCTTAGGTTCCCCATGATTACACACGTGGCATTTAGGGAATACATAAGCATGTGGTAAGATGCCAGCAAGATATTGGGCCTCATTTAGGCAATTTTCATTACTCACCAGCTTTCCGGTTTTTACATAGAAATTTAAAACTCCTGGAGATAAAAATCATTATTATATTTATTGTTTATTATTATTTATTTATTATATTTGTATATATAAACTGCATGAGCAGACAGAGCTAAGAGAAGACTGCATTTTGACTTGTCAAAAAGACAAATTCCTTACCTCCTAAAAGCATTCTCCAAATGTCGTGATACCTTTTTATCTCCTACTATTTTCCAGGTAACATACTAACGGACAGGGACTTCTTACGTTAGAAAGGAAATACAATTGTTCTCTTGGGTAGTTACTTAAAGCTTTCAGTGTATCAAACATGATTTAAACTTATGCTTTCTATTGCCTGTACTTGCCCAGCTATTGTTCGTGTTTGTCTGCAACCAGAAAGGAATTCAAAGGACCTAGTTATTCACAGCACCCCCAAACATGCACAATATTATCCTGAACTGTAACAAGTTCAAATGCATCCAAAGATTTTGGCAAGGGAGAAAGAGTTTTAAAATATTTTAGCACCTATTATTCCCCACAGAAGTGTGTATATGTATAGGTAACAAAGGTTAAATAGCTGAATTGTTTTTATATGGATGTATGAGAAATGACTGTAACAGGCTCCACATATGACAGACGATTCATGTCAGTTCAAAGAGCTAAACAGTATTAGAGGCTACTTAGTGTGCCTGGTGGTTTCAAATAAGCTTAACCTGTTCACATTCATCCAAGAATGCCCAGGCTTGGCTTTAAGATACAAAGATTTTGGCAATAATAATGACTGCTGCCTCCACCTCTTGTTCTCAGTCCTGCACCACGGTAATTACAAATGAGGACTGATGAAGAGGATAGTTCAAGAAGGCTAAGGGAGGGCAAGCACGGGGCTGGAAAGATACACGGACGAGTTAGATAATGTTTCTTTTTCCACCCTATTATCCTGTAGGAGTTTAAAACAGCCAAATGGATTTGTCAAGAATTAATTGTGTCAAATCAATCTAATTTCCTTCCTTGGAGGATAATTGGTAATGGATAAGAAGTAGCAGCAGATGGAATACATATTGAATTTAATAAGGTTCCTACCTTATTCAACACAGTCAGCTGATACCATTATAAAGTGGTACACAAGCGGTTGAAAAAAACACTTTCAGAGATTAGTTTTCAGTGGTTGGCAGCCAAAGTGAAAGAATATATTGAGTGGGGTTTTGCAGGGATCTGTTCTTCAATATTTTAATTAACAGCTTGGCTGGTAGAATAGAGAATACGGTCACTAAATTTACGGATGACAGAAAGCTCAGAGAGCTTGAAAATAACTGCTGAACATGAATCAAACAAATCATCTTGTTGCAGAGCAACAAGTTTCATAGTAGGACATACCCAGTGCAGCCAGTAGGTTACACAACCACATGCAAGACGTGTAGCAATCTATACGCTGCTCACCAAGCCCTCAGCTGGAGTACTGGGTCATGTTTTGACCCAGCATGCCCTAGACCTCAAGACAGGCATGGACTAATGGGAGAAAATGTAGAAGACAACTACACGAATGAGGTGCTTATGAGCAGAGATTGAAAGGACGAGGATGCTTTATCCAAGACAAAAGAAGATTGCCAGAGAATAGGATAATCATTTTCAAATATGTAAAAGCTTTGCTTCACTAAGAAGAATCAACTTCTCTACCTACTGAGGATAGGGCAAGAATAAACAGGTTTAATTGCAGCAGGGGTGACGTCAGGTTAAACACTAGAAAAAGCTTTCTAACTGCAAAGTTCGTAGAAGTGGAATTGATTGCCTGGGGTCAGTGTGGAGCCTTCATCACTGTCTAACCTGTTCTTGTGAGCCTCCCAACATCCCATTATTTTGGTACAGCTGATTCTGCTCTGGGGCTTGGGGCTGGCTAAATAAACTCTTAAGATTCTTTCCAGTCTTTTTTTCTTTTAATACTTTTTTGTGTTTTAATTCTGTGAAAGCCCTATGTACAGCAGCCAGCATTTATTCACAAAGATAACTAAATGGCATTCATGCCAAAAAGCCAACATACAATGCCACAAGTTAGAATTAGAGCCTATGGGTATCAAGGATACCACAAAGGTCTTGAAATGCTTTGTATGCCAGTGCCACAGAAACAACTACTGACACCTGGAGAACTGGAGAAATTTTATACAGGTTATTTGTAAATCCTGTGATTTTGATAGTGACCTGAAGATCTGTCCCGGAGTTTGCTACCACCTGGCCCGCTTTTAATATTAACATTTGCACAAGATGTTTGAGTGGCTGTGGCAGCATGTAACTGATATGACTGAGGATGACAGTTGCCAGAGGGACAGGCTGCTCCACAAGGAAGCCAAGAATCTTCAACCCAATACGCTTCATAAGAATAATCCTAAAAATTACAGCTGCTCAAGGGCAAGGGGTTTGTTAGTTCATTTATACTCCAACTGAAATGCATTAAATATTTCTTTGGGTATTCCTACCCCTCTTGGTCATATCCAATGACAATCACCATAAAATACAGTCTAGCTACCCTTCCAAAAGTGAAATCATTGCCTGCTTTCTTCAAAGAAGCAATTTCTGGGGAAGCATATGTGCCTATCGGGATTTAAATGCTGGAAGCACATTGCAAATGTGGTTTTCTTGTGTAAACCAGACCTGCAAAGGAGTGTACAACCTTTAGCAGAAGTTACACTCAAAACAGTTATTCTGTGTTTTTCATGAGAGACGTAAGTATGTGCAGGAACTGAGCATGATAGTGGCATGCCAAGGTTTGCAGAAATGATTGGGACAGCTACGTTCTTCTCTGAGAACTTCACAGGCACCAGCCTTTTGGAAACTAGACCCTCACCGTGTCTGGAATCCCAAAACCGGACGTTCACAAAATCCCTCTTTTGGGAGCCTGAGAGGGGGAGGAGACATGGAGAGACGTGTGCATTCACACATCCCCAGAGACAGCATTTCACAGACATCTTCATGTATTCTACACATATTCAATTACGTATGTCCTTACGTGATTGCATAGACAGACAACACTGCTATTTACATTAAAATATATGCCCACAATAGCATCTGTGGCTGCACATAGGCATAATACAACGTATGGTAGCCAAGTCAACAGCAAGTGACCAACCAGCCAAAAAGGCAAATTCAGCAGGAAGAAATCATTTCCCTGGGTTATGAATTCCCAAGAGGCTTCACAGGCCAGTTAGCAAGTTATCGCTCTCACTCTTCACCTGGCAGTAAGTGAGTTAAGCAAGTTGCTGATGAGGAAAAAGTGCTCTCCAAGACTCCACGGCCCACACTTTCCGAGGCAGGACACACGGAGAGTTAGTAAGGTTGTGTCAATTAGATGCAACAGTAAAATGGCATCCCATCTGCTCTACAAATGTCAAAGAGCTTCATGGCACCTGTCTGGGGGAAAAAAAATGAGCAAGAGTTTACCACAGGTTTGGATATTCCTGTGAAACAAAGGACTCTTTGTACTAGTGCTTTCCGCAGCAAAAGTCCTTTGGAAAAGTTTGGAATTTTTTTTGCAGCAGTATTTTATATCAGAGGGTGGAAAAAGAGAAAATATTTACATACCCTTTCCACACTAAATGCCTTACCACAAAAGTCAGAGTGAGTTTTGTTGTAACTTTGAAAGTGCAATAGCGGTAGCTAAAGACTCCACTGGTAGGAAAGCACTCCCTCCCCTCAAATACAAACGTTGAAAGAGGAATGAAGTTGGCAACATACACTTTAAGTATCTCATTTCCCTGCCAGAAGGGTCTAAACCCGTTCCTAGTAAATTCTAGGTTTGCACATTGCAAAAGGTACAATGCCAACAGTTAATCTCCCACTCACTTTCCCTGCAACATGAGCAGTTTCTGGAGAGGACAACAGAGCAGCAAGAAGTTTCCTTTCTCCCTCATAATCCAGGCAGGACCAGGGAGAGCCAGGCCGTTTTCCCTGTTGCACTGAACAGAGGCAAGGTCTCCCCTGAAATCCCAGTGCTCCCTTCGTGCAGCCTCTCTGCATTAGCCACTTATGCTTGATTTAAAATGTCTGAAAACTAATCCAATTTGCACAAAACCCAGAAAATGAATGTTGACATGGATATAAAGCAATAACCACAGCTTCTGAAAAGACGGGGTTTTTTTCTCCTTGGTATGACTATTTTCTGTGTTAAAAAACAAACAAACTCAATCTTAAATCATCAGTGCTTTGACTTTATCACAGCTGACAATTACCTTGGCAACTGTGAAAGGGAGCTCCCTCTTTCCTAAGCAAGTTGCTCTTGCTGCCTCAACTGCCTCAATGCCAACCATCCACAGTTCAAGAGAGATTATAATTCTTGCAGTAATAATGAGTGACAATATTACCAAGGTTAGAGTTACCACACTCAGAGGAACATATGAAGTAAAATGGGAGCTTTTGTCTATGCATAAGGTTCTGGAAAGTCTAGAAATGAATAATGCAGGAATAAATTCAGGACCCAGACATGACAGGTAGTGGGATCATGATGAAAATTTTCCTGACAAGTGTTTGCCCAAATAGATCTTTTATGTTGTTCCAGTTTCTGAATGTTTTGTTACTTCTTCAAATATTATTTAGCATGTATTTAGTGTTTATTACAGAAGCATCTGGACACCTCACCTAAAGAACAAGATCTTTCTTATTGTACTGAACACTGCATATAGATTAACGGAATTTTCACTCTACATCTGGGTCAGAAGTAGTGGGTGAAGATGCACAAAGATGAAGTTATTTGCACTGGGAAACACAGCAAATAAGTAGCAGAGCCAAAAAGGAAATCAGGGTCTTCCCGAGTTGCAGCCCAGGGCTCTGCTGACTGGACCACGCCGTACTCCTCATGCTGTAAATAACCACGCACCAGTCCAGGCTGCACATCACATGCCCCGTGACTCTAAGAAAGCAAAGATATCTTAGGAAATGATCTGTTTTGCTGGACACGTTTTATACAATGAAGCATAACAGAAATAAACCTGTTAAAAACATTACAGCAACAGCCACGGAAAATACACAGCTGTAAGCAGAGACTTACTCTTGTAACTGGGAAGAGGAAATGCTCTGTAATAAAGTCCCAAACCATGTGAAGACGTGGGAGTGTTTGCTGGAAAGTAATACTTCTGTACTACAAAGTGCATGCAAAATGCAGAGTTTCACAAGAAACTGAACTGAAATATCAAATATTTTTAAAGTAAAGTCTTTTTGCAAGGAAACTTGGTATCTTAGAACTAAAAGCATTGTAGTCAACTGGAGAACTTTATCAGCACCATGATCTTTCTGGAAGGGAGCACAGTGACAGGCAGTCATATTTCAATTCTATTTTCCATGTAAAATTATAGTAATGATAATTATAGAAGTAGCGGATGCTATATCATAGTGATCCATGGTCATCATTTGCTGACACAGTACTAAAGATGAAGAACCACGGAGTGTTCAACTACAGCCGCACTAATATAGGTGTATAAGAATCATAGCCATGGAGTTTTATCTCTCTTCATTTCAGACTCTCACAACTTTCTGGATTTCATGTCACCTCCCCATATTGAAAACTATATGCCAATATGGTGAAAGGGCAGAAAGAGAAATGAGACATTTAGAATAATCTAGCTCCTGAAGTCCCTTCCATATCGGTATCAGTGGAGTAAACAAATTGCTTTTGAAACCTCTACGGCTAATCTTCACTGCTGAAATAGATAGCAGATGCCTTCCTCTTATTTACTAGCAGCAATGCAGGTAACAAACACTGTGAATTCACCATGAATTCCTAATATATTGTTTCTGAAGCTGTGGTTTTCAGCTTGTGGTTCATGGACTCCTGAGGCCTTACTAAGTATCTTAATGAAGTCCTTATAAAGTAATTAAGAAAATTTCTTAGTTTTTAATAGCGTTAAATTCACCACACCGATTTGCATCTACGCCTAGACATCTGTAGGAATGCAGAAAGGTTGCAAATCACTTTTGCTGAGTTTCAACCAGAGTCTGAAACTACCTAGGCAAGTTACAATACCTGATCAATGGTTAAACATGCAGAATATACCATTAAATTATGGTATGTGTTAATGGAAGCCACAGCTAACGTATAGGAACTGTTGCAAGCAAAAAGTATGTATGTGGGATAATTAGTTATTCTGGGGCAGTTCAGTAGTCGGTTCAACATGGCAAAGTCCTAGCAGTTAGGTGACTAAGTAGCATAGAGGCCCCCAAATATACATACACTGCACTAGACTGCACGGTCTTTACAGGAAGGAGGAAGAAGCGATCAAAAGAAGGAGGCGGCTATTTCAAGGAAATGACAAACTCTCTTTTAAGACGTCTAAGCCCTTAGGTATGCAGGATTTTTCGTCCAAGTTTTTTTAAAAAAACTATTTAGAAGTTTGTTTCCCTTTGTTAGAGTCTTGAGCCTCTTCCCTTGCCTGTTGTTGGCCTTCAATTTATCAGGAGCCCAGGCATCCCCAGCCCGAGTGGGAAGCGCTCCCGCTCCTCTCCAGGTGTTTAGGCACCTTAGTGACTTCCCTTCATCCATAGTTCTGGCCTCTTTCAGGAGGGGCAAGAAGCTTCTCTTACTTCAAAAAACAGAGGAGGAAATGTGCAGAAACAAAACCATGGATTCCTAGGGAAAGCGGGACAAATTTAGACAATAATCGGGCATAAGGGAGAAAGCACGGGGGCTCCCTAAGCATCACCTTAGACCCTACCAAACTAGCATAAAAGACCAGGCAGAGGAGACGGGCACACATGGACATGCATGCATACATGCACACAGACACACACGTTGGGGCTGGATGCAGAGGCTGTGCACAGGATACTGCCAAGAGTGCTTCGACTTCTTTGATCACAGGATAATGGCTCCACAACAGATTCCCTGCTATTCTGCTGTTATCCATCTAGTGAAGAAAGACAGAAAACAACAAAGTGAACTAAATTCTCCCCTCTCAACCAAAACAATGCAGACAACGGCCAAAACCCAGGGAAGTGATGGAAAGGAGGGAAAAAAAAGAGCACAAACTCTGAAGAGGGGAAGAGGGGAAAAGAGATACTGGGGTTCACTGTAAGGTCACAAGAAGGACTGGAACAAATAGCAGCTCAGTCAGGCGAACGTATTAAAGCCCGTGTGCTAATAAAAGAGCTATGAGGAATAAACCGGGAGGAACTGGAAGTCTTAATGCGTAATAAAGTATGAGATTTAACTGGTGTAACAGAAACTTGCTGAGAATTGACACAACTGAAATATTAATATAGAAAAGGTACAGCTTGTTTGGGAATGATAGGCAAGGGAGAGGCCTGCGTTTGTATTTCAAAGGTAACCTACGCTTGTCCCAAACTCTGAAAAGACAGAGCAGGAAGCCCTGTTGAGAGTTTTGGGGCATTAGTAAGACAGAAAAATAACAAAAGGTCTGGCACTGTTGAACAGCTACTATAGATGACTAAATCAGGTATAAAGCAGGGTGAATAAGGATTACTTCTGCATAGTATCACACAAAGCAGAACCTGCTAGTAAGCAGAAAGACCTCACTACCCAAATGCCGCTGAGGCACAAACCCCACAGGCCACTAAGCGTATCTTTGGTACGTAAGTGAGAGAAAGTGGCTAGAGGTGGTCATGGCAGATACAGCCTGGGCGTGAAACAGGGAGAGAAACTGAGTCCTACCCACCCCCAGAGAGATCACCTGAGTGGTCTGGGTCCCTGCAGGCCTGCCGGCCCCTCGCTGGGCTGCCCCACACCACCTCTGCCCTCCGGCTGCCTCAGCCAGGGACCCCGAATTCTTCCTGGCGCAGGTCTGGCGAGGCCAATAGCACAGATCCAGGCACAGTGATACAGATGGTTAATGTTGCAGGAGACAAAAAACGGGCAAGTAAATGCTCATCTTTGTGGGCTGAAAGTAGCTTTCACAGGGGCCCCGCTGACATTTCAGTCTGACCTAAATTTATAGGAAAAAATGCTCAGGAACAAAGAATCACACGTGCTATTTGTAAGCACGTAAACATTTCAAGGTCACGTGCCTTTGTGAGAAACAATGTAAATTATTGTCAAATAAAGCTAATTTTTGTTCAAAAGTACAATGATATACACCTTACAAATAAGAAGGAAGCAGATGAGATATATCTCAATTTTCATAAGGTTCCTGTTGCTGCTTCACGTGGCATATTCACAAAGAAAATGGGTCTATATGAAATTATCAGTGCATGTCAGTGCATCACAAGGAAACCGTATCAAAGAGTATTTATCAATGATTCCTCATCAAATTGGAAAGATGTGTCAAGACATTTTGGCACTATTCGATATTTTTAGAACAGACTCTCACATTTTGAGAGTTGTGACCAAGACGTCCATTTTGAGGCTCTTCCAGGGCCAGTAACAGTCCTCTCCAGCCCACATTGCTCAGCAGCAACCTGCAATAAGTGCCTAAGCCTGCAGAGGCCAACAGAAAGCACTGAAAATCATGAGTGAGTAAGAGAGGACCATGTCATAGGCTAGCCACTGATGGGGATGATGCAACCTGATTACTGAGTTTTCAGAATGCACAAAGCTAGAAGGAGCTGCAGGCATATCAGAGGGCGTGATTAGATACACGGATGGATATGGAAACTGGAGAAATGGGCTAAGACAAACAGGAGGCAGTATGCAAAAAAGGACATATTGTTGCAAATACTTCACTTGGGAAGAAATAAGTTACGAGGATGAGCAGGAGATGGGAGACAGCTGGCCCTGCAGCAGTTCTCACAAAAGGATCTGCAGGCTGCAGCAAGAGTCAACTTCTTTCTTGCTGTCATAGAAAAGCAACCATTATACAAAGATTTACTAACAGACGGCACGTAAAATAAATCTTCTGCTTTCCTCAGCATTGCAAGACCTCCATCAGCTGGGCTACGAGCCTCATTGCTGACACTGCACTTCAAAAAAGATCTGAATCAATTAAGAAGAGTCCAGAGGATAACACCTTAAGTAACCTAGAGGCCTAGTTATTAGGTCTACAAAACATGTCCTTCAAAAAAAAAAAAAACAACTGCCTGGGAGTTAGTCCTAGCTCAGTTGGAAGATCTTCAACCTAATAATTTATGACAGCTGGCATTTCCTTGCCCCTCTACAAATACATGAAGTTATGTGGATACAACTTTTTTTTAATGGAAATGGAAGAGAAGAAAGCAGGGATTTTTGACGCTCTTGATTTTACAGTGCATGAAAATACAATTTCAGCATATCTTAAATACTGAAAAAACCCCACCTGGCATAAAAAGATACGAAAAATGTATTGGGGAGAATTGCTTAAAGAAGAATTCTCATTATTCAGGAAGCCTAACCTAAGCTTGAGCAGCTGAGGTCAAGAATACTACCTATTTACAACAGACTATAAGAGCAAGAAAATTGAAAGTATTAAAAAAAAAGATGTTCTTCATATTTTATGAAGAAAGAGAATAAAGCCCAGTTTCTTTAATTTTTTATTATTTTCTCTTAAAATAGACAAACTGCACTTAGAGATATATAATCCTCCCTCCATAGTGATATCTTCATAAAATCTTCAAGTGTTATCTTTCAAATTTAAACCAAATGTAGAGCGCCACTACATTGTATTTCCTTTTTATTTACTTTGTCTACTTTCTCTGTTCAGGGAAATACACTTTTAGCTTCAGTCCCTTTAGGGTGCAGCAGTTCCCACTGATACAGGGAGGGATGCAAAGAGCCAAGTCTTCACCAACCAGAATGACTCAAGTCCTATTTTTGTCAAAATCGTTTTCCCTAATGAGTCTTCTGAAAGTGCAGGGACTTTGAAAATATATTTACAGTACTTCTCGACGGGGATGCATTCCGTATTTCTCACCACTGAAGGAACAGTGAAACTGAACAGTCCAGATTTTTTTTTCTTTCATTTTAAATTTTTATGTACTATTATAATACCACAATATGCGAGATGATTACACTTGTGGAAACCTGCTTATTTAGTTGGAACAAGAGTCTCTACCGGAACTTTTAAAATAACTTGGTTCAGTTCTACACACAATTCTAGGAATTAAGAATCTTAAGCTCCATTTTATATCTACTATAAAGTGTATATACTGTTGCCCTGTTAAACCACAACAACTGTAAAGTACTATATACTATAAAGTATACTTAATAGTTTTAAAATTTTTAGAATTCATTTTGCTGAAGTTACTCTGCGATTTTTTTGGAAACTAGGCATATAATTGAACAGCTTCTGAGTTAAAGTTACAACTCGCTTATATAAAAGGCACTGACACTACAAAAGTGACGACTCCTCATTTCAGTGCCAACAAAGAACCATATTTTTGCAAGCTTTCACAGACAGAACATTTGTAAGTCATGTAAAAGTTCCAACTGAAAACCAAACATTTTCTGATTTTATTTTCCTAAAGCCCTTTGGTTTGACGCCTAATTTAATTCCCAGAGAGTGAGAAGGGAATATTTTGCCTTATTGTGCTCTGGGATCTTACAGCTCAGCATGCTGCTAACATCCGTGCATCATTTGAAACAGGCCTTGCATGCCACCAGGCACTTTTTTTTCACATCTTGACTGCATTTTCTCAACTGAATTACCCCCACCCATTTGACAGACAAAAGGCTCAGAGGTATGCTCTGATTCAAAGCCTTTACTTTGTAAGGGAAAGTCACTCTTAATTGAGATTTCATTTCTTGTGCCATCCCTGGGGAGTACAAACAGCTTCAGTCACCCCATAAATCACTGAAGTTTTATGTTCTCCGATACGGGTACCCTGAACAGAAAATTATATCTAGACCAAGTGAATACATAGGAGCAACATTCAGTTTCTGTTGGCTCTAAACCAATGTGAATAGATGAGTAATTAGGAGATGTAGTAAGTGAGAAACAAACTGAATTCAAGCTAAATTCAAGAAGCAAGTTTTCACTAGTATTTAAAGCAGAGAGAGGAAAAAAAAAAACCACGACTAACCTTTATCCACATCCTGCTGTTCCACATTTGTATTTATTGGTCTCTTTCCTTTCAATTTAAACATTCCTTGCCTTCATATTTATCCACAAATTTTATTTAAAGGCAGAAATTAAAAATATAAACTAACACTAAAATCTTACCTATAATTATAACTGTCTAATTTAATTTCTTACCTTTGTGATAGGAAGAGAGCAAGCAGCAGAACTGTTCACAAACAATAATATCAGAAGTAATGCTTCTATTTCTCAGGGTAAAACCAGTTTGAAAGTAACTATTTATTTTCAATTGAATATGCAATGCCAGTAACTATTAAATTCAGCTATAATTAACCATATGATAGCTTTGTAAAAAGCATCAATGTAATCTGAATGTAGTTTGGAAATACAGGTAAATAGCTATAGAAATATATGAGGATGGAGTGATCTAAATGACTTACCATCTGACACCAATGAATAGCAACTGCCTCAATAGGGATCATTAAGTCAATTCTTCTTTACAGCCTAGACTATTCTCCAAAACATCTGTGCCACTCACTTCTCCAACAACTTCCAGACCCAGCAAGGGGAAAAACCCCATCAGCCATCAAAACAGCACTTCATACTCTGAATGAAAAGCATCAGCAAGCCAAACAGTCCCATTCCTGAAGAAGAGCCATGCCTCTAAAAACGCTGGGCAACCACTCCCTAAAATAAGAAAAAGGATATTGACAGGTAGACACAAAGGCTCAGAGGAGCTGAGCCGAAGGCCTTGCTGACTCCCCGGCACTACGTTTCACACAAAGGCAGAGCCGCCCAGCTGCAGTTGTCCAGCTGCTGGCCTTCCTTTGACAAACACCTTTTTCCCTTTCTGCTAGACGTGTGTCATTTCCACCACTGCACGCCGGCTACCCGCTAACGCCGACTGCCAAAACACCGGGGCGGCGGGGCTGCACCCGGAACGCAAGGGGTCTCTGGCTTGCGAGGGGTGCGGCCAGCCCCGCTCCCCAGCATCGCTCCAGCATCACCCCGAGGGTGCCCCTCACCCAGAGGTTGTGGTCTTGGCCCCGGTGCCCAGCCCAGGCTGGTCCATTCTCAGCTTCCCCTCCAGCCTGGACCAACCCGAGTCCTGCCGGTTATGAAAACTGCTGATAAGGATTGTACCGCCAATTTGTTGTGGCCCTCTGAATCTTATCTAGGACTAAATACAGCAAAAGCTTTATAACTGCGCAAATGAAAGGGAACTTGGAGTGCAGAAAGCAAGCAAATGCGCTGAAAATTGTGACTCCTTCCCTTGTATACATACACACACAAATTTCTCTTAGACATACGCACTCACACACTCATGGAAGATTTTAAACATTAGGCCTTTAGAAAGGTCCCTGCATATAATTTTCTAGAATACCTTTCAGGTTCTATTTGGAAGCAAATTAAAAACCAAAATACTCTATCAAAGACATAGATCACTACGAGTTCAAAAGGGGTAAAATTATTCTGAGATGGAGTGCCACGCATCAAGTCCCTCCACACTGTTGTAAGTCACTGATGTTCTTAGACTTTCCCTTTTCAGGTTAAAAACGTCTTGATTTCTTTCTCATATGAGCATTGCTGTTTTGGAGGACTGGAAGAGCAGAAAACAATTTTCTACAGATGATAGTGATTGTGGTGATTTTACATAATTTCCCCACACTCCGTTACTTTCATTAGCTCACCTTTGCAGCTCAGCAATTCCTGCATTTGCAAAGCAAAGTGGTGCTCTGGCAGCAGCAGCAGCTGCTCTTTGCAGCCACTATAGGTGGCATTTCCATCCGCAGCTGTTAAATCGGGCAATTCCTGGAGGGTCTGGTTCTCCTGTGCTCCCATGAGGAGAAACAGGGCCTGACCTCAGTATTACGGGGACAAAGAGTGTGGGCTAGAACGGCACACCATCCCGACCCCACCGACCATCCCTGCTGCTGTGCGAAGAGGAACAAGGGCTGAGATTAAGCGAGATCCATATAACAAGCAGCCACTGTCCTCAGGCTCTGGGACAGGGATTTACACCCACATTTATACCCAGTGGCCGTGGCCTTGGGGCCAAAGTGAGCGGGACCAGCCTTAGCCCATCCGAGCACACCACCGAATGTCCACGGGGGGTGAGAGGCAGAAGTACCGAGGGAAAGGACAGAGGGTCGGCTGAAGGGGGGTGCAGGAGGGTCGGGGGCTGTGCACAACAGCTGAGGATCCCTGGCAGGAACAACACGGGAAGGAAGCAGGAAACATGCTGTCGCCTATTCTCAGGATTTCATTTCAAGTCTTGAGAGTCTCCTGTTTTCATTAAAAGAAAAGGAAAGAAACCCCCCTGTTTACTCCTTCTGGTACCAGAGAAAAGATTAAAGTGAGAAAACTTTAAATGCTTCCTTACGCCTCCGCAGGGTTTAAAATTTAGAAAGTAAATACGAAGACTTTACCGATCTATTTTGAACCTCATGATTCAGTCTGATTCAAGTATTTCAAATGTTTGTGTATGGCCACAGAGGGAATAAATCCTTCTTAACAGGACTTCCATATGCTTAATGTGTGTGTGTGTGTGTGTGTGTGTGTGAATTTTATATATGTTTAATGACAAATGTCCAATAAGACATATGCACGCATTCAAAAACATGGCACAACTACCCCGCGCTAAGAAATCAAAAGCAGAAAAAGGACAAAAGGACAGTATAAACTACAGAATTTGTAAGACAGTGTCAGACAGAGAGAATTTTTGGTTTTCAAGTTGATCAGTTTCCCCACTGAAAGTAGAGCTTTATGACCTCTGCTGAACAGCCGCAGTGCCAAAAAAAAAAAGGCTTAAGCTTTGAAATTTAAAGTATGAGTGGGAAGTAAGCCAGTGAATTACCTTTGGCTGTTTCTCCCACCTTACACCCATTGAAAATAACAGATGCACAATGTATTTCCTGAGGAAATTTTATTGCTGTCAGTCCTGTGAAGTGCACTGCTGAGGACAGTCTCACTGCATATGCTGTCTCAGCTATGCGTTGAACAATAAAGGTGTGGGGAGAAAGGGCCTGAACTTCTCCCAGGGCCACAAAGGACGTTCCTGCAGCTGACCATAGTGTCCCCGTGCCAGCAATTCTGCATGTACCCCATGTCCTCCCAGTGTGGGCTTCTCTAATCCCTCCAGACCACCCAGGTCCCTGAGTCCCAGGTACCTGGGTCCTTCAAGTAAGCGTGGACATTAACCCATGTGTGACCCCTTTCCCTCTGTTGTCCCTCCATCCCTTGATCCTCACTGGATGCCACAGCCTGCTCCAGATATAACATTTGCGTCCCCTCACCTTCCCCCTCCATGTCTCCTGACCAGGACGCTTTAATGCCCTCCTGTACCAGGACCTCCATCTCTTCCCATTTACCTCTCTTGCTAGATGCCTGTCAGCTCCCTCTTCCACATTTTTCCACGTCTCTCGGCCAAAGATTTTTTAATGCATCTGACTTGCCTACTAGAGTTCCTCATGCCTCCTCCTTCCCTCCTGCACCCTGTCCTCCCCGCTGCTTGTCCTCTCCATTTTCCCACCTCCCACTGCAAGAGAACAGCACTCCCGAGTGTCCGGGCATCAGCTTCTCAAACTGTATCGGGAGTGGGGAAGCTGGTTTGCTGGTTGCCGTTAATGGATATGACTCTCAGCCACTTATTTATTTATTTATCTGTCAATAAAGTTATTCTGTTATCTATTATCTGTCAATAATGGAGAGATGTTCTATGGTTTTCTTTAATTCCTCTGCTGTCAATTTGCTTGCTTCAGGCCAAAACCCCCAATCATTTATGTTTAAGATCATGAACTGAGGTGGTCACGCAAAGTTTATGCATTTAAACATAAATTTATGCATTGTTTATGCATTTAAACATAAACATAAATGCATTAAATGTTAAATGCATTTAAATGTTGCGTTTAAACAGTCCTGCAATGTTTAAATGCTGCAGATGTGTAAACAGAAATGGCATCTAGTTGAATGAAAGATCTTCCAGATCACCCAGTTAAAATGAGGTTTACACACAGTCTTCAAAGTGGAATAAGGATTTACTCCATGTCCCTCCCTGAAAAATCACAAGTGCAGAAATTGAAACAAAAATGGCATGGAACAACCCAAGAAATTATGTCTCTAACACACACAATCAGTAACTTTAACAATTTTTAAACATACAGCAATTTTCTACCTAATGTTCTTGATGTGCTTTTTCTAGGAGCGGGCTCCGGAGAGCTAATCTGATTACGATAACAGTGTATCTCATTTCAGCGATGACGGCTTTATTGCTCGTCCGTTGCTTTGGCTGCCCAGATTGGAAAACGGCAGTGCGAGGAGAGCACGAGGGTTTCAACAGACCCTCCCTCAGCTCTCCCACAGGCAGGGCTTCCCCGCAGCCATACCTCCTCCAGCCGGAGGAGCGCCCCAGAAGTCGTCCTCGGCCAGGCGAGGAGGTTACCACACAGACCAGACAGACTCATTACCCCTCGGTGGGGAGTTCATGTGCTTTTGGGAGTGTGGGAATCCAGATTCTCTTGATGTAGGTGGGAAATGTCTCCACCCTTGATGCTTCAGCAAGCTCAAGGGCTGTTTATCAGGCACAGCCAGCCTCTGCTGCAGTAAGGAAAAAAAAAGGTTGTTTCCCAGAATCCATGCTGGCTTTTCTGTGTCCAGCAGACAGTATGGACTTCCAGTCCAAATGACCAGAAAGGGCTCAAAATTTATACAATGCAAACTTTTTGAAGACTTACTGAGTGTGAGCCTTGGAACAAACTACTGTCTGAAAGCCCTGACAGCTTCGTGCACCCTTCCAGCAGCCCTCTGGCCACGGGCTCCCTCCAGGCCCCCCTGCCTGGCAGGGGTGGCTGGGGCAGAAACCAGCCTGGCAGCCTGCCACAGATGGGGCTCACCACTCAGCATGCCCAGGCACAGTGGTGTGCATCCCTGCTGCAGCCCACCGAGCATTCTCCGGCCTAAATCCCACCTAGGGCTGAGATGGAGAGGGCAGTAAATGCACGCACGCACGCACGCACATGTGCTACTTTATATGACTGTGTGAGCCCCGTTGTCTGGCTAAGAAAAACTCTTTTGACTGCGTGTTGAATGATCAATGAACTGGTCTCTGTAAGTGATTGCTTATTGCCTCTTGGTTATTAGTCTGCCCTCTGAGTAAAAGTCCTAGGCAAATTGATCACGCAAGCACGTAAGACTTTAGGGCCCCAACTGCTTTAAAAATACAGCTGGGTTAAGGGACCTGGTTACAAAATGGTTCCAATTTGTAGCACCGACAGGACCTTAATAGTATCCTACAGGCAAGCACAAGCCCTAGGCTGTCTCATTTGTATTATTCCTTGTTCTGCTTTCTCTTTCTTTTTAAATAAGGAACAATACAAAGAATGAGAACTCAAAATCCAAGTCATGCTGTCAGGAAGAATAATGGATCTATTCTGTACAAAAATGCCTGTATTGTTGGTTTGTTTACTTCAGCTGTTTCACAGCCATGCTGCTGTCAGAGCTCTGGAGACAAAGCCCCAGCTCTGAGCCTGCTTCTGGGTGCTGGGCAGGGAGATCTTCCCCCTCTGCTGCTTTTACCCGGGTGGCAACAGAAGTCGGTGTCGGAGCAGCACACTCCACCCATCCCCATGAGCAATGCTGGGGACAGGAGCTGTGAGATAAATTGGAGACATCCAGGCTTCCCATTAAATCCAGCCCTTCTACGAAGATCCAATCTCTCAATGGCACATGGGGATTTATAGGCAAAAAGCCTATTAAGCATGCAAGGGAGTTAGGCATGGCTAGTACAGCTCTGCACATCTGTGAGGAGGCTTAAATCTCAGTGTCTTTCACTGGAAGGGCATCTCCAAACACTATACTCTGCTTCATGTCACCCCAGTAGCGACTAATACATTGTCGGAACGTCTCTGTTAGATTGATGACAAGGAGGGTGTTTTAGAGAGTCCCAATTCAAATAAATAACTGAATAAAAATAGTCCGTTCCCATATAGCTATAGCAACCACAATCTGCTAGGAACTTTCTAAACAAAATAGAGAGTTACAGTCCTACAAGGAATCTAAACAAGGATCTAAATAAGAAAACAAAGACAACGGGTAAAGGAAGGGGTAGATTGCACAACCTACAAAGAAAGAATCAGCACAGTGGACTGACATGCATATTAATGGCTGTGTCTTTTTGTGGGTTCTGATCTCTTCTAAAAACTATTTTTAAGCAGTTTTCTCAGTTTCTGGAATGATGATTAAAAAAAAAACCAGTTCCAGTCATGGGCTACAAAACTACAAGAATAATAATTACATCTGACTGGCAAGTTAAACCCCAGAATGGAGAAAGCAATTTCTGAATCTCAGAACAGCCTATGGAAGAAACAATCCTGCTACTTTATTCTGATAATTTTTAAAGAAGACGTTCTCATTCTAGTTAAGCAATCTGAGCTTCTTAAAGAAATAGTGTCACAGCAGGCCTTTTTGACTAAAACAGGAATAAGTGCATTTTCATAATCAGTTTCTTTAATTGCCAAGAAAAAGTCTAAGTCTCACCCCCCAGCGCTGATGAATTCGCTGTGCTGCTGCCACGTTTGTGAAACAATGCATCAATAGAGTGGATGGAGATGCTCTCTGCAACACAGAGCGCAACACAGCGGAGCTGTAAACAAGGCAGGGACCCAAAACAAAAACACCAAACATTTTGACGGTAAATTCGATTTAGTTGAGCCAGCTTCATGCAATTCTATTTTAATTCGGTGTTACATAAATATGCCTTCATGTGAAGTATTTTCAAATGCCTGTGACGATGTTAGTGTGAAAATTTCTTTAACTCATCCAGTTCATTCCTAGACGATGTTTCCTGCCAGCTACATTCACCACAAATGCTGTCTGGTAAATAGCAGCTGCAGAGGAAGGATAAGGATGCCAGGGTACACTTCAGTAAACACTCCCTCTCAGTAGCTCACTATATCCTGGGCCAAGCAAGCTAATATACATTCACAGCCCTGTTTAAAAATCCTCAAACACAGTAGGACCTTGCTTTCGTAACTCCCCCGAAGGTGAGGATAAGATTAAGAGCATGCCTGTACTTAGCGCTGCCTTTGTGTAAAGGGACTCAGCGAGGTGCAACAATTTGGGCCAGCAGCCCGCCGTACCGTGCTGTTGCTCAGAAGGCGTTTACCTCGTGCGACCGCGGTTGTGCTCGCAGCACATTCTTGTGGCAGCATGTTGCATGCTGGCCGCACACCTGGGGTGGGCACGCTCCCCTGCCGCCCATCCCGGGCCGTTCAGGCTGCGCCCTGCCTTTTGACTGGCAGCACTGAAACGCAAAGGCCTGGAATTAAACCGAGCTATTCTCATGCCTCTTCTTGTTTCCTCACCTAGCCCATCTTGTTTTCGCAAGCTGACACCTTTCCCCACGCGCTGCCAAGCAGCAGGGAGGAAATAGGGGTGAAGGCCATGATGGGCCGCAGCCAGGCTGGCTCAGCACATACCCCCTCGGCAGGGCCATAACGGCACCTGCGAAGGACGAGGCTGCTGTTGAGCAACTCTTCCCCAAGATCGCGTCCAGAAGCGGCTCCCCGGGGAGGACTGCTGGAGCTGGACAAGCTGCGGTGACCGGCCTGGGATACTATTTGCAGGCGCCAAAAGCTAGAAGGAGAGAGGGTTTCCAGGAGCCACACCTGTGGGGATAAACACACACACAGGGCAGGCAGCTCTCCCGGGGGAAAAGATTACTGCCCGCTGGCGTCACTGCCTCTCCGCCAGAAGTTATCAGTCTCGCAAAGGCACTAAGGAAACTGCCGGTGTGAATGGCCCTAATCTGCTGCTCCTGCAGCCCCTGATAACCCAGGGAGCAGCCGGCCAAACAGCGCGCTCGGCCACCACCACGAGGAGCTGAGGCAAAACCGCCTTTCACCAGCGCGGAGGATGCAAAAGAGCAGGATCTATCCATAGCCCGATGCAAAGTTATCCCAGAGCTACGGTGAGCGAGCACCCTGCGCTGCATTCGCTTAAAGTACAAGTACACCCCCCCCCAGTGGTTTTTACCTGACTCCAACTTAGGCAGGAGCCAGCAAAGGGGACGCTAGCGGGCATGCAGTGCTATCCAGGAACTCCTTCCTCCCGCATCGCTACTGACTTTACGCTGCTGAAACCTTCCCTGCCTTCTCCCTGGTATCTTCAGTTATACAATTGTTTCCCAAGGTGGCTGCATGCCAATTTGTTTGATTAACCAGGCAGCGAGCAGGGTAGGAAAATTGTGGACTGCAAGGAGAAGAGACAAAAAGTAAAGAGAAATGACATCATCAGGAAGTTGCATGACAGCTTTTGTCATACAAAAGGAGACAAAGGTTGGAGTGGGCAGAGGGCCTGGTCCATAACAGTGGCAGAAGAATGAAAAGAAATTTAAAAAATTTAAAAACAAAATAAAAAAAAATAAAACTTTGTTGCCACCTCTCTTCTCCCATCCCCCCCCTCTCCCGCTCAAAAAAATGACGGGGAGAAAAGCAGACACATCAGCAACCCTTCCAAAAGCTCACAGGAGGAGAGTGCACCTAACCTCCTTGTCACAGCATGGCTGTAACCAAGTGAACTGCACAGGGGGGAGAACAAATGGCAAAAATCTACTATTCCAACTTGATGAACCTTTGCTCCAGAGAACCCTGCTACATCAAACCTAACGTTGACTGAACATCACCGGCTCCACCTTCCCAGCAACAGCCTTGGACAATAAACGGGAGGTGTCAAAGGAGACCCTGTGGTTGCTAGTACAGCACCAGTGTCTGTATGGCCCGAGGTACCCTAGTCATCAGTATCACACTCTATTAATTAAACAACCTAAACTCATATACAAAAGAAACCCACACTCCATGGCTTAGAAGCTTTTAAGCAGTGATAGCCATAGTCATCACCTGCACTGCTTGAATAGGACCTTGTGACAGAGATTTTAAAAGCAATTGACAAAAAGTAGCTAAATAACACAAAAGCCCTGTAAATAAGGGTAAGCTTTCCCACATACAGCAAAGCAAGACTCTCACTGATAGGTACTGGGAGAAAGGAGAGGGAAAAATGTGGTGATATCATCACATAAAATGAAATTACTTCTACGGTGCAAAACTTTCAAGATTTTTTTCTTTCTTTCTTGCTACCTCTCATATTTTAGGTTGCATTACTTAGATGGCTGAGCCCACTAAGGACTCCATTTCTAGCCATTTCACCTTCTCCAATAGTTTACTGATATTTATTACCTAAAATATGAAAGTCCAAACAGTTCAAAACAAAGAAAACACAGGTCAGGAGAGCTGAACAAAACCGAGAGTGTGGGACGAAAACAGTCCTGTGAGAAGCTGTTTCAGCACTAGACAAATAAAATCCCCTCTCTCTGGATACAAAGACATAACTCTTATTTATGTGAATGGGAAACATGCTCATGCACTGAGGGGAGAATAACTACCATAGATCAGCAGAATGACTGCACTGGAGATAGCTAAAACCAGACTACATGTGCAATGAATGTGAAAACCATTTCAGCCATCTAGGCTATGTAATTTTTCACAGATGCTTTCGGAGCTGGATGGACTTTGTTGCCTCTCTTTTCCCTGACATTTCTTCAACGTTTGCAAATTGCTTTCTGTGACCTGTAGGACGGTACTCCATAAAAATTTAGTCTGTTCCTTTCTGCCATCATCCCAAGTGTTCAAACGGACCTCTGTAGCCAGTTTTTCTTCCAGGAGGATTCTGCAAAACACCCTGTTCAGTCGGATGCAGCTACCTGGCAGGTATTCAGTCCAGTAATATGTCCACACAGACTGCAATACAAGCACCTCCATAAATGGCTTCAAAAACCTCAAGCTGCAAACAGCTTAACCCCTTGCATAAAAAGCTTTTTCTTGGGTACCTAAAAAATACACAACCCCACCGATGCATTAAGATATAGGGATGCTGCTCTCAGTTTCTATAGCTACTAAAATTAACCTCCTCCCCCTCCATAAAAGAGGACCACCATGAAAATGAGACGAGAAACTCTAGTACTTTTCATTCAGCTGCCTCAGAACAGTTTTGCAAGTCTGAGGCATTTAAAAAGTAGAGAAAACTGCACGCTAGACTTCATGAGCTACTGGTAGTTTAGAGTTTGTTAGCTGGATTTAGCTGAGGAGATTCTATTATTTTTTTTATTTTATTCCTTTCGTAGCTCTTGCGCAGAATATCAGGTTGTTGCAATGTGAGGTGGTAGCTCTGGTTCTAGGGCGCAGAGTACCAAATAAAATAAAACCTAGCTATTTGACATAAAACACTGAACCTGCCCAAACCTACATTTCTGGTTCTAATTTGTTTTAAAGTATTTCTGAAGGATAACTTTTGTTTTGGCAGGCGTTACTCCCGACTACGAACTGTCTGTCCTCTGAATCTAGCATAAACAGAAGTCTGAAAGACATGCTGTTTTGCAGGCTTGGGCTAATTGAGTAACCATGTGCCCAAGTCTGATTCGGGACACATCTATGTTGCCAGTTGATCTGGATCTGGTATTGCACAGACCTGATCTTAATGGCAAGGTAAGCAGGATGGATGTCTGTGGGATCACGGTGCTAGTCCAACCCATTCCGATGGTCACTTATTTACATCTGGAGGTTGCATTTTTAGAGGCATGAAGCTACTTCTGCATGGTGTCCAACAACATAATGTCGAACAACCATAACCGGCATGGTTCATAGCAATGGCACACTGATAACAGCCCGCACAAAAGAATCAGATCACGGTGAGTCTTATATTTGTATGCAATGGCTTCCCAATTTTGTAGAGGTTCTTCATGCACACCGAAAGTCTGTGCTTTTGCATTTCATGCAGCTGGGACTGTGGTTCTTGGAGCATTTCTCTGATGGCAAGGACAGTTTAAACAGCCCTGGCTCCCCTTCTTCTTTGGACATTGGTACCCACCCCACTCCTCTCCCTGTGCTCTGCCAAAGCCAACTATTTATGCAGCTGTGTGGTGAAATGTATCAAGGAGCTGATCTGGGCAGGGAGAAAAGAAACCTGAGATAAAATTCTAGGCTATTTTTCCAGCCAGATTACTTCTGTGATCAGGTACATCAGGAAGCCACATGAACGCTTTTGTTGGCATAGCCTGGGGTGGGAGAGAGGGAAGAGGGCAAGCTGCTTTATGGGAGGTGTTATTCAGACAGCGCTGCTCCTGGATGTGGAGCCACAGCCAAAGCAGTCTTCTACGTCCCCCAAAAGTGGGATTTGTGTGCACAGTTCAGGCATTCATTAGTAATGGCTGGGCCCCCTTTTTAAACCTTCCCTCCTTCTCACGGGGTGTGGGGGGAAACAGGCTCATGCGGTTCTGCTAGAATAAAGTTGAAGCCTTCTAAAGCTAAATAAAGCTAGGCACCGTTTTTATAAGCTTGGTAATAGTGCCCTGTGGAAACAGGCCATGATTACAACCGTGGCAGTTTCTAACTGCATCTTTAAGCGGTGTCCCAAGTCTGTCACACTGATACTTTTAAAGGGCTTTGAAGCAAGAATGATCACTGTTGTTAAGACTAGGCAGTTTTATATCTTTTAAACTTCAGCCATCAACAAGACAAAACTAGGTAAGCATTTTATATAAATCTGCAGGAAACTGAGGAAGTTGAGGCTTGCTCCGTGACCTATCACAGTTACTATTAATCTTAATACACAAAACCAACTACATGTAACAGCTAAGCTTGATGCACTGCATTCCCTCCCTTTACTCCAGAAAACTGTCTTGTGTCTACTGTTACATACACAAAAACTAGAGATTGCCGAAGAAAGAAAAAACCTTTACCCCCAACTCTAAAACCTCAACTTCCAAATCACTGTTTTTTGAAATAACTAAAGCTTATCAAGAATAAGGCTGCCTGTGACTCCCGAGGTTAACCAAGCTCCAAGAAGCTTTGTTTCAAGCCTCTTCACTCGCCGTGGGGAATACTGCAAGCTAAAACTTCCCAGTATCTCCTCAAAGAAGGGCTGTCTCAATGACAGGAACTGTTAAAAGGACGGGGTGCTTTTCTTGTATAATTTCAGAGGCCACATGACAAAGTACAGCTGAAACCTAAGCAACAAAAAGAAAAGGTGGAAGTCCAAATTTCCGTTCATTTGTGATATGGAAACACACTTTATTTAAAGGAAGCAAGAGGTGTTGGACAGTCCAAACGTTTTACAGCTAACTGAATCAGCTCCTCTCACCCTTTGCAACGTGTATCAGTTTTGCAGATGGGACCTGGAAGGCTATGGGAAGAGGAGAGCAGCAGAGATATGCACCATAATGTGACAGATCAGGAGTCCTCCAAGAAGTGCATTACAACTGTTTTGAAACCTGTTAAACAACCAGACCATATAAACCCAAAGAACTAAGTACTCACTTTCCTCCTCCTACCACAGTTCACAAACAGAAAACAATTTACAAGCACTGCAAGCTCCTGCTGGGTCATTTTTAACTTGATTTTTTTTTAGTCCGGAAACAATCACAAGCATGCAAACACAACACACAAAATTCATTGCTCTTCATGTGTTGGCTCTCTTCCTGTTTAGAAATAAAATACTTCTCTCTAAATAAACCATCACTCCTACAATAATCTTAGATGTGTTGAAGCATTTAAGGACTTCTGAAGGAGTTTAAATATTACGCATAAACTGACATTTATATATGATAAAGTAAGACCACTGAATTCAGCACTGAAACCTAATCCTCACCGGGGCGGAATGCAGCAACTCTTTTCCAGCTGGAGCAGCATCACGCCAGCCCCGATAAGCATGGAGGTAAAAGCAAGCAGCGACCGCTTGGAAGTGTGCAGGACTTGGGCAGGAGGTAGCTGCCCCTTGGATACTTTATTTAATGTGGGGCAGCAGAGCGTGGTTTCACAGTGCTTGCAGCAGCGCAACCCCCTGCTTGCAGACGGTGAGTGGGAGGGAGCATCACTTTTGGCCGTGCAGGGCCCCCTGGAGCACGGGTTCAGAATTGGGACAGAGGAATATCGCTTCCCAGGGGGATTCCTGCTCCCTGCGGCGGGCTGGTAATTCCTGCTCCAGTTCAGATCAACACCATTTCTTGAAGAATACAGCAGGATTTTTGAAATTGCCTTGCTCAACAAACTGGCCCTGCTGACCCACACCACTCACTGCATTGAGCCTGCATTTTAAGATACATTTTTTGGTCTTGTTTTGGTCCTAGCAATGCAAACAGATTTGACCTCAACTACATTATCTTCCCATCCAAATCGTACCAGCTTAACATTTAGAGGTTTGAATTCTTCCATTTGTGAAAACAACACCTTCTGATTTTCAAAGCTATTTTAAAATAGTGGGAGGATACTGCATATCACTTTTAACATGTAGCTGGTGTTACCTGGAAGTGCCTGGTCCCTTAGTGACTTCATCTGTTCCCGCCTCACTGGGCAAAAGAGGTTTTGCATAGACGTGGCGAGTTGGCTACTACTGTTTTATGTGCTACTCTCAGCAGCTAGCAAGGAACAACTGGTACCCTAAATTGCGGACATCCCACTCTCAAATTCGGTAGCTTGCACTCCCCTAATGTCCTACAGCGGCTTAAACTCACGTGTGAGAGGCAGATTTCAGGGCTCTTTTTCCATTCAGAATTTTGTACCTCCGGACTGTATGTTTTCAAAGTCTTTGCAACAGCAAGGGCTGAATTTTACCACTGATGTAACTTCTCATTTATTTATTTTAATGGAAGCTGTCTTTCTCATGTAATCACTATATTCAGTAACTAGGGATTAGCAAAAATACCAAATATCATGAGAAATGTAATAAAACAAAAAGAGACAACAATATTCACCACTTGTTCTACACTCCCACTATTGCTCTTGCCAGTGGATGTGGGCCAACAGTTTAGATAATGGAAAACATTTGCAAAGAGGTCTTCATGCGTGAAGAACACTTAACTTTTCATATAATGGAATTCAGCAATATTTTCCTGACAGTGTGGGGCAGTGCTTCTCCAGTGAGGTTTGCTCTGAGTGCTTGCACAACCTTACGTGACTGACAGAAGATCTGCTGGCTTAAAAAACTACTGCAGTAGCCAAGTTAGTCCACTGCATTTTTGCACAACAGGTAGGAACAACTGTTCAAAAGGGGATTTTTTTTTCTTAGGGATGTAATTTCCAGTCCCGTAAGAATAAAGCGAAGTATCAACCTTTTCAGAAAGAAACCATGCTTTCTCCTGGATTCCTTACAGAATACCTTTATAAAATTATCTTGCCAGATGAACTCTGACATGTGAAGAACAACAATAAATAATCATGTACTTCAGGCAGAAGTGAAAAGCTGTATTTTTTTTTTTTAAGTAAGATTCAGAGACGCATCAGTCAAAATGTAAATTACTCTATGGAATAATTACTGGCTTAAGACTGGGCAAATACCTTCCCTGTACTTACCTATCTTATACTTGAATCAAAGTGCAACCTGAGCTGTAAAATTCCTGTGTTTGGAGGCCTAACAAGAAAGTACAGCAGATTAACTGTAAGGACGAGGAAATGCTTTGATCTACAGTTCAAGAGGAATGCAAAGCAAACGGGCACTACAGAGACCGCTAACGCATTTAAAGATTTTGTTGTTTCTGTTTCACTAACCATGTTAACCGTTATCAGGTGTCTAATGCCATTAAGATGAGTGACAAAGGGGTGAGAATTCAGGTCAGATTAGGAAAAACAAGAGGTTACAGACTACTTAGATAAATTGCCTGTTTTCAAACAGGCTAGTTCAGGTTGAAATTTACCCTAAGGATGCCAGAGAATTGTCTGAAGCGATCTCGACGTTGTTAGCGCTGCCGCTGGAGGCCGGCGTTCCAGAGACTGTGAAAAGGCAAACACAGCACCTCATTTTGGTGCCTTCCCTTTAGACAGCGCTTTATTATCTGTCTTTCTGTCATAAACTTTAAAATGTCAACAGTAATTCCTTTGAAAGCTCTCAAATTTAAATTCCCCTTGGGTTTGATAGTCTGAAAAACATTACATCTCTTGCAGACCAGAGAATTTTTGGTTTTGACAAAGCGGTAATTGCAATGATGCTCACTATAATGGTAAGAGAGAGAATAAATGTAACTTCTTATCATCTACGTGCATGCCTAAATGTACATACCTTCTGAACTTTAAAAAACTGGTGTATTGCCAAGCAAGCAGAGGTTTAAAATATGAGACTCTTAAAGCATTACAGAATACAATAGTGTATAATTTAGACCTGAGTTCTTGACACTTATTTCTCCTTTATGTCATATGGTCTATAAATGAAGAAAACCTTTTCGACAGCTGCCTCTAAGGTACTAACTTGCTTGCAAATCTTTTGGCATAGCTGCTAATACAACCAGATAGAATATTTATCAATACACATCATCCATTTCCCTTCAGAAATGCTGAGATGATAGAAATCCTTCAAAAATTATAAATAAAATAAATGCCTATTCCTGAAGTTAATGCATGAAAAATAAGCACACAGACCATATGTATTCATAGAAAACAAATATTTCCCATTGAAAATGAGGATCTTATTTTTTCAGAAAAAATTTCAATAATAAAATCAGTATTCAAGATATGGATATACATTGATATACAGGATACAGAAAGTTTTGATGATATGGTCAATAAAAAGTCATGATCTGGTTTATTATCCTTGTTCTTCTACGTTACATTCCCCAGTCAAAACTAGAAAGCTACTCTTTTTTGAGTATCAACTTTTTGAAAAGTTGAGAGAATGTACATTGTTAGTACTGGCAGTGTTACCTGTGGCTGTGGAAAGAACCCCATCGTTGAGGATGGCATCACAGAGATGTAGTGGGATGGCTCCTATGACTGGAGTGTTGGGATGGAGGGATACATGCTCTTTAGGAGGGACAGGCAGTGAAGTTCCCACTGACTGGAAAAGGGGAACCATAACCCCCATTTTTAAAGAGGGAAAAAAGGAAGACCCGGGGAACCACAGGCCAGTCAGTCTCACCTCTGTGCCTGGGAAGATCATGGAACAGATCCTCCTGGAAGCTGTGCTAAGGCACATGGAGGACAGGGAGGTGATTCGAGACAGCCAGCATGGCTTCACCAAGGGCAAGTCCTGCCTGACTAACCTAGTGGCCTTCTATGATGGAGTGACTACACCAGTGGACATGGGAAGGGCTACAGATGTCGCCTCTCTGGACCTCTGTAAGGCCTTTGACACGGTCGCCCACAACATCCTTCTCTCTAAACTGGAGAGGTATGGATTTGATGGGTGGACTGTCCGGTGGGTGAGGAATTGGTTAGATGGTTGCATCCAGAGGGTAGTGGTCAACAGCTCAATGTCCAGATGGAGACTGGTGATGAGTGGCATCCCGCGGCAGTCCGTACTGGGACCGGTACTGTTTAATATCTTCATCAATGATATAGACAGTGGGATCGAGTGCACCCTCAGCAACTTTGCAGATGCCACCAAGCTGAGTGGTGTGGTCAACACGCCAGAGGGACGGGATGCCATCCAGAGGGACCTGGACAAGCTGGAGAAGTGGGCCCGTGTGAACCTCATGAGGTTTAACAAGGCCAAGTGCAAGGTCCTGCACCTGGGTCAGGGCAACCCCCAGCATCAATACAGGCTGGGGGATGAAGGGATTGAGAGCAGCCCTGCCGAGAAGGACTTGGGGGTGCCGGTGGGTGAAAAGCTGGGCATGAGCCAGCAATGTGCGCTCGCAGCCCAGAAGGCCAATCGCATCCTGGGCTGCATCCAAAGCAGCGTGGCCAGCAGGTCGAGGGAGGTGATTCTGCCCCTCTACTCTGCTCTGGTGAGACCCCACCTGGAGTGCTGCATCCAGCTCTGGAGCCCTCAGCATAAGAAAGACACAGACCTGTTGGAGCAGGTCCAGAGGAGGGCCACGAAAATGATCAGGGGGATGGAACACCTCTCCTGTGAAGAAAGGCTGAGAGGGTTGGGGTTGTTCAGCCTGGAGAAGAGAAGGCTTTGGGGAGACCTTATTGCAGCCTCTCAGTACTTAAAGGGGGCTTATAAGAAAGATGGGGGCAAACTTCTTAGCAGGGCCTGTTGCGACAGGACAAGGGGGAATGGCTTTAAACTAAAGGGGGGTAGATATAGACTAGATATAGGAAGAAATTTTTTATGCTGAGGGTGGTGAAGCACTGGCACAGGTTTCCCAGAGAGGTGGTGGATGCCCCATGCCTGGAAACATTCAAGGTCAGGTTGGCCGGGGCTCTGAGCAAGCTGATCTAGTTGAAGATGTCCCTGCCCAGGGCAGGGGGGTTGGACTAGATGACCTTTCGAGGTCCCTTCCAACCCTAACTATTCTATGATTCTAGAATGGTTACAAACAGAATTAAACATCAGGGATATTCCTCAGCCACTGTAATGGTGGTTCAACATGCATGAAACAAAAATTCCTTCAACCAGCCAACCAACCAAATAAGAAATAAAAGCCCCATAATGGTGGACAAAACCAGTAGTCTTATAGCTGGATGTCCCGATATGGTTACAGGTGTAGCATAGACATACCCATACATGGTTTATGTTACTTCATTTTGCCAAATAATAAAACAACACCTTGTTCTGACAAGATGCTGGAAAGTGTTGTGGTATCAGTCCAACAGGACAATTATACACATATTTAAGAATAAAAATGTGGGTCATCTCAATTCAGCTATTTATGTGCTTACAATTAAACTCATGCTTAAATGCCGTATCTTGCAAGACTGTGCTCTAGTTATGTTAGAACAGGAAATAAGAGTCACTTGAGTACGTGGTGTAACACTGTTTCTGAGCAAACCAGCCGCTAGCATCCCCGAGCAATGTATCAGGGCTTGCAACAGGCCGTTCACCGCTGTGCCCTGGGCACAGCCAGTGCAGCCAGCTGACTACCACTAAGCAAAAATTCTGTAAAAGCTGATGTATTTTTCCACACAAAAGCTTAATTATCTAATCTAATAGATGACAAACGTAGATTTCTCAGGGAGAAGCTAAGGAGACAGTGCCCTTCCCTGATCTTACAGATACCCAGTAACACTGGTTCACGTGACGGCACAGCACCCACATTGTTGCATTGTTCTTTCTTCCTCCACTAATCACCTTCATTTGGTCTGTTAATGAGGATATATTTCATGTTAATAATTCGTACCTGAATAATTTATTAAAATAATGCTTACACTTTTGGCTATTTGTCTGCTGACGATTTCTCCTGCTCTCTGACTACGGAATAGAGATGACTAATGCCTGATGACAATCGGCAAAGCATGCAAGGCCAGGATAACTTGTGAAATTTTGGGGATTTTTCAAATATTTTAAGTCAAATTCTGTGAATACCAGGTAATCTTACATACACACACAAGTTAACTGTAGAGAGAAAACAAACAAAATAACTGTAGAGAGGTTAGTTAATTTTTTTCTCACAAATGTTGTCATGCTTCTTCAGTAATAGCATACACATAAGCCTAAATGAATAACAACGGTGCAGTGGATTTTCTTAAAAAACCCAGCTTGTGCAGTGGTAAAACATTCAAGTAACAGTTTTCTTCCTTTTACATAAGTAACGCAGAAAGACTTATGCGAGCGCAAACAGCACGTCCCTATCTCACTCCTGAGACAGCGCTATCTCTCTGTTCTTTGCGCTCCTCTTCCACGACAAGATTGTCAGCAGCAGTGCCAGTGAGTCAAAAACAAGGGGCGGGTTCTTAACTTTGATCAAAAATGAATTCAAGGATAAGATGAATACAACCACCAAAAGATAACTTTCCATTCCTATTGATCTGGATTTTCAGAGGTGGAAGAGCTATCCACTAATCTACTTCCTTAACTGACTCTCAGTGATCCATTACTCAAATGGTTTGAGCTATTGGCAATCTGTTAATTCTACTAATAAACTTTTTTGTCCTTCAGTGTTAGGTGAACACAAATAAGCCACAAAAAAAAAAAAGAAAAAATATCTGGCTGATCATAAGGTGAAGATGGTCCCACGGCAGTCTGCAGTCATTTTTGGCATACATGAAAATCTGAAGTCATTTAAAGGGTGCTGGCAAGTTCTCAAAACGTGACAAAATTTTGGATCCTCTAAAGAAAAGATCACCTCCTGGCCAATATATCGTTACTTCAGTTACGGGAATCTTGTGTAATATAAACTTTCTCAACAGCATCACAATATTTATGATCAATGAACTTAGAAAAGACAAAGTGGTAGCTGACTAGATCAGATTTTGCTCCCACTTTTCTGACAGCTCTGAAGGAAAGAAAGAAGGAAAGGAAGGAAGTTTCCCAGTGACTCTTCCCCCAGCTTTCAAAAATCTTCTTAGCTTTCATTATTTCTCTTACAATGAATCAACAAAAATCCTTCTTTCCACTTTTGTCAGCTATTTCATGTGGTTTTAGTCACTGGATGTAACTCATACCCCTTGCAGGGATCGATCTTTGATTCTCAGCCTCATTTCCTTAAAAATTGTGTCTATTGCCTCCCATGGTCTTGTCCCATCCCAAGCAGACAGTCCAAAAGCAATCAACAAAGCGGTCGTCCCATCTCTCTTCGTGCTAACTGCTACTTGAACTTAACATATCTCTAGATGATTCAATTTTAATTTTTGTCACTGTTGTCCCAGATGCGAATAAGAGACTTCATTTTACATGCAAATGCCAAAACAATGAACTAAAATAGCAAAGCAGTATAACTTTATTCATTAACTTTTTTAAGGGAGGTGAAATAGTCAAGGGCAGCTTCAAAGTAAATGACTAGCTACAGCAAAATGCTCCATGGTTTGCTCAGTCACCTCTGGCATAAGCTGGTCCTTAAATACATCAAACTGCTGAGAAGCAAAATAAATGAAGAAGTAGAAAAGCCAAAGGACTTCGATAATAATTATAGTATGCTTTATATAGTTTTTAAATTTTCAGATGCTGACATATTGCATTTTAATTTGCTAAAATGAGGTTTCCTTTCATGAAAAAAATTTAGATCAATCACACATATGCTTAAAATGAGAAAGGGCTATGAAAAACCTACCTTGCTACTGGATTTTTTAAATACATTTTGATGGTTACCAAGAAGCAGTACTGACTACTGTGTTCTCCTTGTTACCTGAGAGAGGTAAAAATGCCCATGATGTAAGTAATTTTTCAGTTTGTACCAAAGACAGATCAATCTGAGTAAGAACTGTACTGTATGATTACAAATATGTGTTGGGTCCACAGAGTTGTAGTCTCTTGCACAGTAAGAGCAAATCTAAAACACATATTAGAGCCTGATACGAGGCTAACGAGGCACCAGCATGATTAGAGATGTTAGACCACATTTTCAGCTGAAGGAGGAAGCAGTGATGACCATGTAACTGACTGAACAGCTACCACTTACGTGGGTACGGCTGAAGCGAACAGTCCCTGATGCTGTGCAGCACGTATTTCCTTGCTACTTGTGTAGCCCACCCTTGAAGCACGTTATTCCTATCTTATTCTCTAACTAACAGTGGGAGGTATTTTTAAAGAACAGAACGCACATCTTGTATATCTCTGTTACTCCAAGGAAGAAGTTAATTGCCTGTAATTCCATCATATTTTATTTGAAAATGTACTTCCCAACTGACTCATTTCTAGCGTATCAGCAATACTGATGTAATGCTCTTTAATGCGGATCTGTTTTCAATTCAGGACAGATGCAGGCTATTTTTTTGCAGCCACAGGGATAATCAAATCACTCTTAGCATGGTGTATAAAACAGAGGAATTGATTCCCGAGGCTTACTTAGGATTCCATCAAACTGTCAGTAAGCATGCGGAAAAATTAAGGCTCACATAACTAACCGATTTTAAAGAAAAAAGATGGGTTTTGCAATGTATCCTCTTAAGGAATAAACAAAATGTTAAGCTCTGCCGCATTAGGTGCCAGCCACGCTGTACATTTTAAACGTGTTCTAACCAAATGCTGTGATTCAGTTGTACTGTGGTTGAAAGGCAACACATTTCAGATGCAGTTATACGGTCTTGCAACCCAAGTCCCATTTTCAATATTGATTTAAACATTAACTGCTTGAGTTTTGAAAACCAGGAACGGAGCTCCAAAGGCACTGAAATCCTGTTCAGCAGTATAACCGCTCTTAGGTTTCTCTCCAGCTTGAATAACAGCCAATGACTCCAAAATTCCCATTTATGAAAACTGAAAAGCATTATATATTTTAAAATGCCCTTGCAGTAATAAATATAGAAATACTGACATCATACTTCTACAAGAGCATCCATGTATGCTTTCTGCCTTCCTCCTGTATAGGACTAGTCAGCACGTCTCACAGTAAAATATGTGCAAAAAAGAAAGTTTTGTGAAAAATGATCAGAATTTCTGCAATGTTGCACAATTCTTTCTGATTTTTTAAAAGCAAAATAGACATATTACTAATAACTGGTATGCACTGATAAAAGACATAAAAAGGAATATAAAATTGAAGATGGGTCCATTTATCTTTCTTTAATATGTAAAAAGTCAGCATTATAAAACTAGCCATTTAACTGACTTTCCGTGTTTAAAAATAAAACGAATGCATTTATTAGAGCAAGATTACATGAGTAATTGAAAAAGTGACCTATTTCTTCTAAAATTATGAGCAATGTGCCACCCAGTTCTTTTTCTTAAAAAACCAAACACCTCAAATCCCCCCAAACCCCCACATTAAACAGGAATTCTGCTCTCTTTATTTACGACTGTGATTCCTGAAGCCCCGTTCCCTCTGGAGCGCAGGCTTCGGCCCCGCAGCCTGAGTCACGTCTCTCTGGGTGGAGCCCTGCTGCAGCCAGCGCAGCCTCGCTCCCCATCGAGGGCAGGAGCAGGCTCCACGCGCACTCGCCAGATGGCTTCAATACGTGCTCGTTTTTCAGAGGTTCAGAGGGGATGCAGAGCTTCCAGAAGGAAAGAGTTTGCACTTGTATCTTACACCTCACTGATGCACGTGACAAAGTTTGTTTCCTTCTTGAGGTAGTCTCCTCTGCGCCAGAGCTGGCCTTAGTCTTAAATTTGCTATTCATGAAGCCCTTCATTAGCGAAACCAGGATTTCTCTGGATAAAGAAGTATAACTAAAAAAATCTTCTTATATTATTATTTGCTTGTGCAAATCCATGCTAGCATTTGTTCCACAGGGCTGGATCATGGCCTTGAGGAACCTTGTCCCCAGACATTCATGGCCTACATCAAAGGAAACATAGACTTTGCGAAGTGCCAATTTTAATGTGGTCCGGCCACGAAAACCCCAGTGTTTGTGCACTGAAACAAAAGAGAATGGCACTGGGCCAAAGACTGGAAAAGAAAGCAGTTCCGATATCCACATTGTTACATTGCAGATTACTGTAATTCTATCATTCACCTTTATGAAAACACTGACTAGTGCCAGGTCTTGATGCCCCAGCATCCAATTTTTCTACTTTGAAAGGCTTTTGCCTGCACTGGAATTTGCAGCTGGGAAGAATGGCCAACGAACTAAGTCCATATGGTGAACTTTGGCATAAGGCAAAGGCTGGAACATCTGCTGCCATCACGAACAGCTTGTTGGCCGAGTTCAGCCGCAGAGGAGTGCCAAACAACTGATCTGCTTTCCCACCTCTCCGGTTTGGCTGGTAGACCCCATGTGAATTAATCTAAAACACTCAATACACTGAGCATAGCCTTGCTCTGGGAAGGACTGATCACAAAGGCATTATTTAGATCTATTCCTCCAGAAAGTGAAGATTTAAGGATGTGTCTTTGCATTCTGAGGACCACATTCCTCAAATCACAGCCGCTTTCTCTGTCTTTTAACTTTAGCTTTACTGCTCATTCTACTGCTGTTTGGTTTTTTTTAATATACTTTTGATTTTTTTTTTGTTCCTGTAAATTGTAGTCATTCTAACACTGAGAGCCAAATCCTACTTTCATTTGTGGAAATGGAAAACGTTTTCTGATTTTCTGGCAATTTATAGGTATATCCTGTCCTGAACGTTTTTTTCAGGCAGAAATAGGAACCATTTGGTTAACTCATAACTTAAATATGCAAACCACTCATGCATTCCTCAAACCGTCTTCCAATAATTTTTAGTAAAAGTATAAAGACATTAGACTTAAAATACACATATAGCATATGTTAGGTAACTGAGATGGCTACACCTCTAAGAAGAAGGATTGGAAAGGTTTTCTTTTGGCTCACTTAATGACTTACTGCATGGACCTCTGGAAAAAGCTGAACTATTGTGTCTCAGTTTTCCTATCGCCTATATGGTGGTCGTAATGTTTAGCCCCCTACTCTGCTGAAATATTTGGTGGAATGTTTAATTAGCATACCCCTGTGCTGTGCTTTAGATAACATACATGGAAAGGATGCTTAGCATGTTTTACTCATCTGTATAAAAGACAAGTTTTATGGATGATGAAACTTTATACATATGTGTTAAACAGTTATACAGACAATGAATACGACTTACAAGGTGAGGTTACCTTCTTCCATTGATTGCACTAATTCCATAGACTACAGGAACTAATTTTCCTGTCTATCCTTACGTTCTCCATTGCTTCTTAAATAAAAGTACACGGAAATCTCAGAATTTTTCATTAAAAAAAAAAACAAAACCAAAACCAAAACTAAAAAATCACCCATCAATATACTGAGAGACCAAAGAAGGCACTGACACAGCCTGACCTGCCCGGCTAGGTAGCAGCCTTGCAGAAAAGCACTGGGAGCTCCTGTTGGACATCAAGTTGAATGTGGGCCAGTGATGCACCCTTGCAGTGATGGAGACTAGCTGTATACCAGGTTGCATGAGCAAGACAGGGAAAAGTTTCTGCTCTTTTCTCCAGCACCTGAAACCATATCCAAAGCACTGCGGTCAATTTGCCCCCCAGCACAAGAGAAATACTGATAAATCAGAGAGAAATGCAGCAGAGGCCAAAGAGTTGTGAGGCTGGACCCAACCCAAACACTGCCACATTTGCTTACCCTGGCAAAGAGAAGGCAGAAGGGCAACTAACCATAGCCTTCACCTACCAAAAGCAGGGTTGTAGAGACGATAGAGCCAAACTCTTCTCAGAGATGCATGACAACAGGAAAAGAGCCAACAGTCACAAATTGCAACAAGAGAAATTCTAATTAGAAACAAGGACAAAATTCTTCACAGCGAGAACAGTTCAGCATTGGAAGGGGCGCCCGAGGAGTTAGCAGAATCAGCATCCCTGAAGACAGTCAAGAGTTGACAGGACCTGATCTACCTTTGAAGTTAGCCCTGCTTCAAGCAAGTGGTTGGGACTGGATGGTCTCCATAAACCTCTTTCAACTTAAATTATTATGTGATTCTATAATTTATGACTAATAAGAGGCATCATTAATGTTCCCATTATTTGTTCTCTCCTTTCTCTCTCCCTCCCACACCCTCCTTTCCCTAAGTGGGACATCAGCTCGCCAAGATGCACATAATTGTCTAAGAACATTCTCAAAAGTACACACTGTCCATGTAAGGTGTCAAGTATGAAACACTGGTGTTGGCAAAGAGCCAGATGCCAAAATATAAACTTCTAGAGCTCAGCTGGATTTTTTACTTGTCAGATCTGTGTCATAATTGCTGTTTATCCACATTCTTCTTTGCTGACATGTATTTGCAGTCTTGCGGTCCCACTGATTTAGCTGGTCATTTTGTGTCTGTAAGGAATTGTATAATTAAATATTGTGATTTAAACCCTTCAAGCACATTAAAGTTACTTGCCAGTAAAGTTAAGCATGGGAAAGATGACATTTTCAGGGTCTGTATTTATGCATTAGCTTTACATGTTTAAATGAATCTAAGCATCTTTTAGGGCCTGTCCCCACTGGCAAGTATATTGAAATTGAACATTATTCAGGAATAACTCAGTAGAAAAATTTATATTCCAAAATTGGAATGCCTAAGTTTTGGAAATTACTTAAACACACTCTCCAAAGTATGAAAAATTAGTATGAAGATGATATTCTTACTTTGAAATAAGCATGTCTACCTGTAGAAAGTTAACCAGGAATATTTTATCTGAAATAATTATTCCTTAATTATTACTGAGACATTATTATTATCCAGACTGTGCAGCCTATACATGAAATTCAAGCAAAAAAGCCAAAGTTCAATTATGAGTAAGATAATCATATTACTATATTTTAGAATGATGCCAAATTTTAAAGGTTAATAGCCTGCTTCGGTTCTTCTCAGGGCAGATGGAGGACACCTCCTCCAATGGATTCCCAAGACTTTTCAGGCATTTCCAGCTCTCCCATTCCGGCCTAGGAAGACACATGACTTCTTTGGCATCTTACGATTGCCAGAAAAATGCCGTTGCACTGTTAACAAAGCCCAAGATAGCTTCAGAAAAAAGTGAAAGTTAGACCTGTAATAGTTATGTTGCTTTGAAGACACCCCAGTATGATATTTTTTATTCAAGTTTCAGCTCAGAGGTAGGCAAACATTTAGGGCCAAGTTATTAACTCCTGAAAACAGAGCGCTCTAATAGAAATGCTGACAGACACTTTAGTACAGCAGTGCTATTGGGCACTGCTATAGTCACCGGTTTTAATGAGAGCTGTTAAGATCACCTCAATCAAAATGGTTGCCCTGGGCTGACATCTCGGGCTGTGCACAGGTGCTCTCAGCCAAAAATGTAATGAAGGTTATTACATTATCAATGAGGCACAGATGTACATCCCGTCTGAACTCAGGGCGGTGTTACTGCCAAGCGGGCATCCCTTTCAGCAGGTCCCAGGTCTGTTTATATCAATATGCTGTTCCAGCCCAGTGAACCCAAGCACAGCCTTCTGCTTCTCCATGGCATCGCCAGTGAGAGGAGGAGCAACTTTTAAGAATGCAGGAAGGATTTACCCCTGATGTGCAGGTGGATCACAAAAAATAAAACCAAACAACACCAACCCTGGATTGGTTTGTGATAGTCTTTGAACTTAGAATTAACGCTTTTGGGTCTGGATGGCTTCAGCATTTCACAGCAGTTCCTCCTTTTCACCAAGCACAGTAACAATATTGGCTTGTGGGAAAACTCTCTCTCACATCTGCACTCCCTCTTCCTTGTCTCATCTGAAATCTGACATACTTTTCACTGGATTTGCACGCTTTCCAAGCCATGCTTCACACTTTGCTCATTAGTGCTCATGTTGACTTACTTCACTATACAAATCACACAAGCAAGTCACATTTCTTTTCTGTTTTTTTAAAGCATCTCTTGCTTTTATAGTAAGTATACACAAAATTTTCAGGCACATCCTGAGTAATGGGATCTATACTGCCAGACGTGGATACTAGAATGGGTTACATTTCTACTGAGATAACACCTGGGCATTCAGAAGCCAATCTGAAATGCGCCATAACCTCTGCTGAAGCCATCCTTCTTCCTTTGCCTTCCCAGGACCCCAGCCTGAGGGATGCAGTACTGCAACAGTGCTGATGTAAATGAGAAAAGGCATCTCATCGGAAGAAAGAGCATGTTTGCTTTAGCAGAGGAGGGCAACTGCTCACAGATCTCAGCTGGCACAGTGATGTTACCGTGCTCCCCAGAAGCATATGTTATACCTGGAAGGACTGACACGTAGGTAAAGGAGCCAAGCAAGCATTACAAATTCTGTTGTATCAAAGGCTGTGTGTATGCATTCGTGTATGTGCACACATATACATACGTGTGCACGCACACAGGAAAGAGACAGAGCTGGCCAAGGCAGCCACTACTGCTTGGGCATCCTAAATGTAATTCTTGATGGATCATGCCTGGAGGATGATGAATGTGCTGCCTTACCCCTAGCCTTCCTCTTCATCTTTGTCCACTTCAGACTTTATTAACCAATGCAATCAAAGTGCTGAAGTCAAGCTATTTATGGTTTCACAACCATCCCTCCATAACTTAAGGGACAGACAAAGATGAACCCTCTCCACCAGACTGCATCTGGGATCTCTAGCATTGATCCAACATAAATGACAGGTTGAATGGTCTCCCTGCTGAAACCCCTGGCACTGAATTGTGCAGCGGATACCAGTGATTCTCTGGCGTTAAAATCTGTGCTCTAGAACCATGCTGGAAGCTGAGTCACTGCAATGAGCGGACAACACAGAGCTGAACAGTGGAGGCAATCAAAGCAGAGCACAGGCTGCGGTGTGACAGCTAAAGGTAGAGATAGGTACCCTAGAGACAGAGGTAGCGGTTAAGACATGACTGGATCATTCAGCTCTGGGCCTGGACACTGCAGGTGCAAAGTAAGCTCTGGTTCCCAAATATCCCCCAACACAGTGTTTGGAAGTGATCCGACAAGTCAACCTTGAAACGCAGCAAGAGAAGAAATCGATGAGTTTGATGGTTTGAGCTTTGAAATAGAACAGCTTTAGATAATTATTTTCCTTAAAAAATACCAGTCTTGCTCTTGTAAAGGATTAGATGACTGTGATAAGCAAAGCTATATTTAGGCGAGCAATACTACAACTGGAAGGAAAGAAAACGGGAGCTATTGCTCCAGCCAAGCAGAAGCAATACTGCCACAGAGCACTGTTTTTAAATCAGGAGATGCGGGCTAGGGCTGTTTGATGTCTAGCAAGAGTAAAGCTGCACTCCCTCATGTCTCCTTAGTCAAATGCGTAAGTGGAGAAATGTTATATGAATGGAGATGCTCTTGTTCTGCATTTCTCAGCAGCAAGTATAGAGTAATCTAGTTTCAATTTATTCTGGCTACCCTAGCATGCTCCTGTATTCTTGTTAGCATCCAAGTGGAAAGAAGTCAATTTGTCTTAGTATGCACAGACCTCCCCTCTGCCAGCAGGCAGTCTATGTATGCAGGGCTACATTCCTTAAGCCCTGCCTCTGCGAGTATGTACACACAAATCCTGATCTAACCCTGAAAACAGTTCCCCACAAGACTTTAACGTTCTTGACCCATTTATACATTTCAAGCAAGACTTCATAGCAGACAGATAGCAAAACCCACTGCAAGTGACCCAATTATGTCCTAGAGGAAGCTTATGTTGGGAGTAATTGCTATAAAGGAAATGTTCAGCTATCGTGGTCTGAGTAACTTTCAACCTGGGGCTGAAGTGACAAGGGCAGACCTTCACTGCTGGCGCTTCTCCACAGCTGCCACTTTTCTTTGCTCTCCGGTCTTTTGACTGCCACAAATCCTGCGCAGTGTCCCAGGAGGTGGCCAGCGAGGGGTGCGACACCACAGTCTGGTTCAGGAGGAAAGTCGTCAAAACTTGCTGAAGCTCCTTTCCCCTAATTATTACATATATATGAAACAGGCAACACCAAACTTTATGTATAGCAAAGGCAGACAAGCACTTTAAAACAACAGTAGCAGCAGTTACAGCTCCCTCCCCCCCAATATAATAGATTGCTTAGCAGGAAATTAGACTGTGATTGCCTTAAATGAAATATAATAGCTTGATCAGCAAACAACGCTCAGGTTAAAAATGGGGCCTTTCTGGCTCAATTTTCTTCAGTAATAATAATGAACGCTGTAAGATGATGATAGCACATAGTAACGTCAAGGAAAGCAAAACTCCCGATGTTGCACGAGGAAACATTTGCTGAGGGGAGGGGCAGGAGGTGGGCTGACTTTGCTGAAACTTCTACATTTTTATTTCCTTCCATCTTTCATGTGCACATCTTCCTCTAACAGTTTAAAAATAAAGGATGCAGTCTGTATTCCAGACAGATGACATGAATATCATTTTCTCTTATCACAGACCAGCCACACCTGTCCTTGGGTAGCTAACAAGAAACTACAGGAATTGCTCCAGCTCCCAGCTGGAGGAAGCATTAGGTTTATAAATACATTTTAGCATTTTAAACTCAACTGCACTACAGCCTCTCTTTTGCACCATGACATTGAAAAGAAGCAGTATGTTCATCTGTATGTTAAAAAAGACAAAAGACACCACATTGCTCAAGAATTTAGATCTATACTGTCACACAGTAGACTGGTTCCTAAGAGTATCCCACTGGCATCAGGAATCTCTTTCCTGTGCTAACTCCTCTGCTTCTTAAACGATGTGCTTTTGCTGGGAGCCCAGGTGTGTTCCTGGAGGACTTCACTCCGCATGGGGCCTGAAATGCAAAATGATGCTGGAGCCTCCTCTTTCACCCCTCTGCAGCTTCTGTGCCGCTTAACCTCACTGATGCGGGTGTGCTCCGGCATTTTACTAGGCACAGAAAGGGGTGCCCCTGGACGGAGGGCATGGAAGGTAAGTGTGGCTGCCCTCAAGCCTCCCCCAGGAGAAGGGGCTGCCCTCACCTTCCCACAAGGAACAGCCAGGTTGGCATTGGTAGTGCCATCCCACTTTGGGAGCAGAGGACAGCAAAAGAAGAGGTGGCACAGAGAGGTGGAGAAATGCGTAATTCGCTGATTTTTTAGTTTTGTGAACGCCACAATAATATCGGCAACTCCTAGTTTCGATGCTATCTACCAGCTGAGTCTTGATGCTGCCACAATATTGATGCGTGTCTGTCAAACAACTGTCAGGCTCTCCCACTTCGGTAGTCCATAATGGTTCATTAGGAGACGACTTCTCATGGGTGCCCTGGACCTGACAGCTGCCAGAGAAACAAACTTTGTTGTCAGTCCTGAAAGAAACAGCCATGACTTTCAGCTGTGTAGACTAAAACCGGTAACTTTCACGTTACTGTAAAGATTCTTGGAACAGCTCTGTGTAGCTGTATCAATAGTGGCTGAGAAACAGCTTTTTCCTGAACTGTGGTCCAGGAAGGCATCAAGAGTAATACTAGCCATCATATTTGATTAGTTACAAGCTGATCTACATTTGTTTGTGCTAGTGAAATAAAAAAGAGCAAGACAGAGAGAAAGACTGACATCCGTGGAAATTCAAGAGATACGGCTGTCATGAAATGTAGCCACCCAAAAAGGGAGCACAGGCATATCCACATACAGACTACCTACTTAAGGTACTAACATTTTGCCTTACATTTCCTTGCCAACTTCTGGGATCTTCCAATTTCACTTTCCCTTAAAAACGCATGTATTTCTCCTACCCCACTGTTATCTGAAAGACCTATATAATTCAAGAACTAACAACCATTTCAAGAGATCTATGTCATGAAACGTGAGGCCTTTTACAGATCTATGGAAGAGTGGTTTAAATTAGCTGGCAACTGTTTCAGTTGCTAGGAATTAACACCATATTAATTCCATGAAAAAAATCATTAAGTATGAATTAGCTATCCAAGAAAATCCATAATTATTTGCCATTTTTGATGGATTATGGCCAAAAAAAATTACCTTTCCTCACAAAACTTTTCTAGTGCTGTTGACAATACCACTCCTCTTTCTATTACTCCGGCCCACATTTGGGGGTTGTGTTTGATTCCTTCCCCCTTAGCCACATCCAAACCATCTCCAAGTCACAACACTTATCTCTTCAGCATCTTCAAAATCCACCCTTTCATCTCCATCCTTAGAGTGCAATCCCTTGCTGCATCTCTCACACGTATCCCATTTTGATTACTGCAGCCTCCATCCCTCCTTTCTGGCTTCCCGTGTGCACAAAGGCATACAAATCAAAGTGCTGCCAAATAAACATGTGTTTCTTGCCTGGAAGTTTGATCACCTCTTTTCCTTCCTCTCCCCTATCCCTTTCTCAGCTTCACTGTTGGCTTCCCTCCAAAATCATAACAGATGTCAGCACCTTCCAAGCTCAATGTAATTCTGGGTCCTTTTAATTTATCTTCCCCTTGTTAAGTTTTATCTTAATTTCTTACCTCCTGCCCCTTTCCTCCCAGCCCTCCTTGCTGCTAGGTTTTCAGAGTTTCCTTGTCTTTTGCCCCATATCACCTCTTCTGTTCAAATTTCCCCAAAAGCCCTGCTTTACCTGAACCTGGCAGATCCACTTGCGACATGCTGCTTATGAAAATACATTGATTTTTAAGCTGCACCGAGTAACATTATTTCTTTTTGCCTTGCCAGTTGTCCAAGCTGCCATCCTCAAGTGCTTAGACAGTGCCAAGCATACAGCTGGCACTCCTGCAAACACTTAACAGCAGCGACCTGGGCACAACGCTGAAAACTGATTAAATGATACGCTAGGGGATACAGCAAACACAGCTTTCCTCAAAATGCTGCCAAATGTGTGAAGCAAGCAAGTTGGAAGAAATGAATAGAAGAAAAAGTACTTCATATGCATTTAGTTACAGGAACTTTGGCTTCTATTTTTATGAAGAATTGCTGTTTCTTTTTCTGAATGTCATCTCTACCTCCTCTGTTTATCTAGCAAATTTACTGCATGTATCACAGCAATTAATTTCTCTTCCATGTCTTAACCGCCCTTCTTCAGGTACCTGTTCCCCTTTACACTCTGGTGAAATCTACGCTAAAGCCACTGTCTCAAGGGAGTTACTCTGGATTTACAGCACTGCAAGTATTAACACAAGCTGAACCATACTCTTACAGGAATAGGAGAATATGTCTATGACTCAAAATACCTACCCAACAGTTTATTGAACAATTAACATTAATCTAATGCAAGTCCAACTCAGAAGTTGCCTGTTTACATCAATACATGCATGAACATATCCATGCGTGTGGACATTCAGACTTCAGCCATTCTGTCAGACTCCTACAAGGCTGCTGCCTCTGTCTGTGAGTAATCACTAGGAGTCAGCCCTATACCAGGCTAATTTTTGACTGTCCCTTCCAAAGGCATTATAGCAAGAACGTCAGCCATTGTAGTAGAGAAAACCCCATACTTCCTATTTTTATCGCTATTTAGGGTCTCAAAGGGGCAAACAAATGAGATTTGCTAAATGATCTATCTATTCTCCCAACTATTGGTGGACACTTCCAAAAACCCCACTAAATAGCCACGTTTAGGTGAACAAGCTTAAGGTACCTCTTAGAGGTCTTTTCCAACCTCAATGATTCTATGATTCTATTCTATGATTCTAAACATTGGAACAGTCTGCCCAGGGAAGTGGTCGAGTCCCCATCCCTGGAGGTATTTAAAAGATGTGTAGATGCGGTGCTTAGGGACATGGTTTAGTGGGCCTGGGGTGTTGGGTTGACGGTTGGACTCGATGATCTTAGAGGTCTTTTCCAACCTCAATGATTCTATGATTCTATGATTCTATCTTAGATTTGAAAATCTGAGCCCATGTGCCAATATCACATCACTTCCATCCTTTTCTCAGTATAGCTTTTCAAATCCTGTTAAGCTATATGATTTAATACCAAAGAGCCGTCCACTCTTAAGACCACTGAGAGCCTGCACAAGGTAGCATCCTTTACTCAAGCAAACAAAAAATTCTAGGGTAGTTCTTCAGTCCCGACTGTGGCAAGAGATGAGTTAAATGCCGTTTGTGTTGCCAAAGGGGAGAAATTGCATCAATCCCCCAGATTTAAAACCTCAGGAGCTTTCAGCATTTCCTCTCTTAAGCATGAGGCAGCTGTTTCTCCTGGGAAGGTTTCTGGAAGACATCTGAGATGAATGCAGGAGGCTGGAATGTAGGATGGATGAAAGGGCGCCAGGACAAGACTTCCACTCTCAGGCAATACCCCCAGCTCTCCTTTTAACAGCTTTCACAGCCCTGCCAGCTGCTCAGCCTCGGCCCTTCTGCACCCCCCCACCCCCGGCACAGCAAATTGGGAATACAGTTAATCCTCCTGTCAAGGGGCAGAGCTCTTCAGTGCGCACCTTCCTCCAGAGGCCGATGGGCAAACACAGAGGGTAGGAGGCGGCCAGCCTTGGCAAGAGCCCTGCTCTGACACATCCTCACACGGTCACCCACTGCAAAGCAACCACCCAAGGCTTCCATTAGAAAACGCAGAGGGGATTTTTTCAATGAACTCAAGATACCCAATTCAGAAGGTTCAGACCTATAGTTTATATGCAGGGACATGTATCCCTGTGTGTATGTGAAACACAGCTACACTGTTAAAAGGCCACAGCACACATTCTCAGATGCATTTAGATTTGGGATTATTTTAAAATGTATCTAGAACGACTTAGAAGGTTAAAAGACACAACTCGTGAATTGGGATTAAAATACAGTGTTTTATTATAACAGCATGCCTCCCGCTCTGAGCGGATACTGTTGGCAAAGAGGGCCGTAAAAGGGAAGTATGTGCTTTATGGCAATGGTATGTAGCTGTAGGTCATTTAGTTTCAGGGGAAAAAAAGAAAACCTATGAAAGGATATGACTACATGACTGGCAAATACAGTATTTAAACAAACAGGAACAACTGTTTATAAACTTGCATCCTAAAATGTAACTCAAACATTTGCTGCCCAGTTCCACAAGCAAGGAGCTCGCTCTGCTCTGCAGCAGCTTCTGCGGGTACGCAGCAGCACTCCTCCTCTGATCCACCGCTAGAGGGGAACGGTATAAAGAGAGAGAGACGGATTGTTAAAACAGATCATGCTGTGACAAATAATAAAAAGCCCCGAGCCAGTTTTTCTTTTCTTTTTTTTTTTTTTTTAATACAGGTGGGAAAAAAGGAATATCTTCTACCTTTTTGTTCCTTTTGATGTTCTTTTTTTTGTTTTTAAGCATCGCATGGTGATAACAATGGGGTTTTATTTATGTGGCACACTGATAGCCTAGAGTGGACCAAGGAACAGGTCTCCTCCCTTATCCCCCTTCCACACCAAGGAGAAAAAGCCTTCATCAGAGGAATCTGATGTCAACTGCTGCCAGACACAAATCCTAGAATTGAATGTTTAGGGCTGATTTGGGTTGGTAAAACTCTGTAACTAAAGCTAGGTTTCACATTTTTTTCCCCCTGCAAAGCAAAGCCCTCTTCCACATCTGAACTGATGGATTGTGCTGGCAGAGGGATGGGGGGAGGATCCAAAGAGCCCACTGGAGGCACGAAGATGGGAATGTGTGTACAAAAATGACTTCATAAGAAATTGCCTCATTGTCTCATATAACACATGTAAGAAATTCCTCCTGCAGCTTTAATGATGGAGTGGGAAGCTAAACCCCACAGGAGTTCCTCCCTCTATTTACCAGAAAGGCAAGATATGGGCTCCAGTGATGAAGTGTTCCGTTAATATTAGCGCTAGAGGAAATACAGTGACTTAATTGTAAACTAACGACCTCATCCTAATAACCAAATTCTAAACAGAAAAGGCAAGAACCCCCCCCTACTTTCAGCCATGCTGCCAACTCATAAATTAAGCAAATGACATTGGGATATAATTATACTAATTAGTACCGATGCCGTGCAAACACTATTTATGGGTATGCATTCACCCCATTTCTAACCCTAGAGCCTAAATCTGAAATAGTAGCTCAATCAGAGCACACTTTGGAAATTCAGTGTTATTGTTTATGCCATTGTGGATCTAATTTAATCAATACCATATTCTCATTAAATGCAAGGTCTGTTAAAGATGTTCCTTTCACAGGCCCCACAAATGAACTCTATTGGATTCGTCTCATTACATTATTGCTCTGGGCTTAGCTATGCATCATTAACAGAAACAGTATACAAGTTAAGTACGAGGCTCTATAGATCACCTTAAAACAACGAAGTCACACATGATTACGGTCATAAGTGATTGGACTGATAAAAGCTGGCATCTGCAGTGATTGTCAGATGCTCGTTGGCTCTTTCATATCAGAAAGGATGTCTGAATTCCTGGTGGCCTTTGTAGTGCCAAAAGGGAAGATAACAGAGATGGGCTCCCTGTTTCCCAGATGCCGTACTGCATGGGTTGAATTTTTTTGTTTGTTTCCTGCTACCACCAGAGAACTCGGAGAATGCCATTTCTTACCCTGAATTTACCCTACAGCTTTTTATGTTCTAGTCACAAAAGGACTGTAGCACTGTGGTGCAGTGGGGTTTAAGTGGTCAACACAAGGCATCTCTATCACAATATCCTGAAGAGATCAGCAAGCTCTATATTTTGAACGGCTAGAAGTAAGAATAGACTCATTTCTTCTCTTACTCCTTCCTAATTAATACCAAGATGCATATTATACACATGAAGAGTGTACCAGCATTATTTAGCTTTGTGGGCTGCCTCCCTATTTTTTCTTGCTTTTAGATATGACCGTACATTTGTACTCTCCATACCTACTACTGCTCTCTGTTGGTCTCTGTGCTGTGCAATGACAGCGTAGCACATACATGACACACGCGGGCCTGTCTGGTTTACATTTGAAATAACCACACATAGAAGAGCTGCCAATAAAATTTTTCATTCATTTAATTATGGCATTAAGAGACATAATTAAAGCTTGCACCGCCTTGCCAGCATCCATTCACTTAAGTACACGCTTAGTTGCAAACATCTAGCAACTTCATTGACTTCAACAAGTTTTGGGGTTTTTGTTTGGTTTTCGATTGTTTTTCCCCCCTTCTTTTTCTTTTCCTAGAACTGGCCAACAAGGTCTGTGATCGCCATTTAATTGTTTACTGGAAACATATATATGTATAGAGAAAGAGCGAGCGAGTGCAGAAAACAGCAGAAAATGCTTCCTGGTCAAAATTCTTCTCTTGATATTTCTGCTGACCATTTCCACGTAGAGTTCTTTACTGATTGTAATTGCCAGAAAATTGCATGTTTTTCCTCGTCCCTTTGGACAAATGGGCTGAAATTAGTGGTTGCACAGATCTGCAGCTGACTCATTACAACATAAAGCAGCCGACTGCAGGGCTTGGGGTTTTTTTGGATCTGTTATTTTGGGATAGAAATTGCTGAGTTGGCAGGCAGTCTGACCATATAAATCAAACAGCAACTGCATATTTTTAAAATGACATGGTTCATAATCAATTTAATATGTGATGTTTGAGGGAAAATAGCTTTATTAGGGAAGCACTGCTAATAAAAATTCAATCTACGGTACCTTTTAGGCCACTAAGGGCAAAGCCACGGGCCAGTATTTATAACACCAGACAACTGTCTCTTTCTCAACCAGCCTGCCTTTCTTTGGATTGCTTCTGGATGAACAATAGCACCTAATAGGATTGATAGAAACAACAGAAAGAGACCACTGGTATCTAATGGAGTTACTGCTTTCATCAGCACTTGAGGAGGAACATGAATATTATTAGAGTGCAAAACCAGCACGGATAGTTCTGCTGTGACTCCTTCTTGAAGATCTTTCCTCCACTTTGCAACAAGAAGTCATGAACACCTCTACAGCATCATCCCCCAAATCTTCTGGTTCCAAGGCAGCTTTTTGATTAATGCCTTAAGGAGAAGCAGAAAGCCTGGAGGGAATGTGCATCGTTCCCTTCTCCCTGTGGTGGAGTGACATGAACTGCAACTTCTCTTTCTGGAGGCAACCTGAGGAGGACTTGAGGGGGCCCTTGTTCATGGAGTCAAGGTGTCATATCACACTAAGGAACAGCAATGGTCAAGTCAAGTCTTGGACATGTTCACAACATTTTATGCATGGGGAAAAGTTCAAGTATCATTTTCACACAGGATACTCTAGGGCAGAATTTACATAAATCTTCTTAGGGTGGTCCCTTCAGGAGGCTGGAGTAGGGGATGGTTGGAACCAATGCACTGCAAGATAGTGCACAATTTTGTCAGTTAGGGATGCCAAGACACTTTCTGAGGATGGGAATTTTCAGGTGGAAAGGTATAAAGATAAGGGGACCGGCTGGGGGATTGCATAATAGGACCCACAGCTCTTTCACCGCCATCACCTAGAATGGCTCACATCCAGAAGGGTTCATGGAGCTCCCATTATCTGTCTCACTATCTGGCCCTGTATTTAACAGCTGATTAATGGAATTGCTTATTCTCATGTTGTAAATAGGAAAGCAAAAATCTGCTCACATATAAATGGCACATGTTTTCTATTCAGTTATTTCATAGGTCTTGACAATACCTCCCTGGAGGTATTTAAAAGATGTGTAAATGTGGCGCTTAAGGACATGGTTTAGTGGGGGACTTGGTAGCGTTAGGTTAACGGTTGGACTCGATGATCTTAAGGGCCTTTTCCAACCTAAATGATTCTATGATTCTATAACTGGAAAAATAAAACCAAAATACTATTTTTCAAGAATGGCTGAAATTGGCAAGGTGGTCTAAAATTTGCCAAAGAAAAAGAGCAGAGAGTTAACAAATTGTAAAAATTTTTGTTCAGCAAATGCTTTTTGAAAACAGAACTGATCAATTTAAAATTACAGGGGACTAGCCCTTTTGTTTTCTATTAATTATGCATTATGGAAAACACAGGGGCAGATATAAGACAACATAAAATTGGCTTCTCATCATGGAGAGACCAAGGTGGTGTTCAGTGCATCCCATTTGGGTTTTGACATCAGAAGCATCAAAATTGAACAGATTAGATGGAACCTATTTCTTGAATTCAAATATTGGAGCATAGAATCAAGACAAAAATCCTTAAGTCATCAACGTATTTGACTAAAATGCTGAAAAGATTTAGGGGAGGAGGAGAGGGAAGAAAAATTGAAGGGGCCCAGATTCCTGATAGGAACAGGATAGACGTGCCTGAATTAAAAGGGACAAAAAAAAAAAAAAAAGATAGATTTTGAATTTAAAGATATCTTCTGGAGTAATTTATTTATTCCTAACACTGATTTAACAGTAACAGATAAACATTCAAATATATGGAGGTGGTGATTGGGAGTCTTCTGGAAAAGCAAAAAATACTGGGAAAAACAAAGAAAGAGGAAACCAATAACCCATTTAACTTGAATAACATCTTTTAAACTAACACCTGCTGTAAAAAAATAAAAATGAAAAATCCTCACTTTTAAGCAAATGAAAGTCCTCCTGAGAATCAACTATTTGCTGTCATTCTCCAGAGAGCCTCATAAACAGGCACAAAATATGTTTTAAAGAGGAAAAAAGGTTTCTTTCTAAAATATAATTCCCACTTTGGCATTCATTTTTAGTGCAGGTAATGGACATAAAACAAATGTTTAGAAAATGGCTTCTAAAAATAAAGTGCTCGTGCACCATTTTCTACTTTTTTTTTGCATTAACAACACTATTCTCTGTTAACCAGAGGCAAAATAATTTTAATAAAAGGGGCTTCACTGATACTCTAAAACTAAAAAGATGATGTAAGGGAAGATTTTCCAAACGCTGTGGGAATACAGCTCTGACTGATTTAATGAAAAATGTCTAGTGGCCTTTAGAATGGTTTGATGACATATCCCCTGAATAGGATGTGATTATTGATATACCACTGATATCCAGGAAAACAACTGTCACCGCACACAAATTCTAAGTCTGTACAAAAGCTACTAATTTCTCTAATTCTTTTTCCTGCACTCAACAGTATTGGCTTTTAAAACCATATTATCTTGTCATAGCAGTTGTTCTGCAATGTCTGTTGCTACTGAGAATATGTACCACGAAAAAACCTGAACTGGTAAGATGAATAAACTTTAAGAATCCAATGCATGCATATCTTGTTCTTAGAACTGATTTGATCTCGCTTATTTTAAATCAAAACTTCAGAAAGACAGAGTAAGCAGTACCTTTTGATCAACATTTGCTGACTCTATGAAGTGCAGTGGAAATTACTACACGCTTGTCACAAACTTGACACTCCAGTTCTAGGACTGTAATTAAACCTGTTATTTAAATTACACTTGCTCAGTGCACCAGCTCAGTTTCTGCCCACTCTACAGGACCAGACATGTACGTGTATAAGCAAGACAGCTGCTGGCTCTTGCTCACCTAGGTGGAGAACATTTTTCTCTAAGTTCAAAGAAGAAACTCAGGCAAATCATACTCGTTGTACCTGCTTTTAGATGAGATTTCCCCCCCGCCAAACTATTGCACTGATGATAGATGCAGAATTCTTATTTGCTACAGCTGTAACTCAACGTTCACGGATTTTTTCAAAACCTCTCAACTGAGTTCTCGGGATTTCTGGATTCAGTAGGACCAGTTTTACAGTAACTGAGTGTATATATACAAACCTGTGTATTCAGCCATAGGCATCTATTACAGAGGGAAGAATAGCAACTATCATGTTGAATTAATACCTCTAGTGGATCCTCTTGATTTTCACACCTTTACAGCTACAATTGCTATTACTTTCTAGACTCACATCATCTGTGTTTCTTGTTCTTGGAGGATGAATTTTCCAAAGTTCAAACATTTTAGAGAACTATGAAAACCTAAATGTTATTTTCATAATTTCTACCATTTCTTAAGAAGAGTTTTTATCCCCAAATACCTAGCAAGAGAAGAAAAATATTTCGTACCAAAATATTATTTAAGGAGCAGTAAGATGCAACTTTCAGTTTTCTGGTGAAAAAAGATTTTGTCTTGTCTAAGTCTCAGATTTCAAACATACATAGCGGTGCAGCATGCAGGCCAACCACAGGGCAAAATGTTTAGCAAAGCTGCAGTGGTGAAAATGCCCAGTGTGATGTTTTCTCATCAAGCATACTCAAGTAACACAGCTCAGAAGGTGCTCAGGGGAAGGAGCCTCTGTCATAAGCTCAGCATGGGGTGTTTGGATACGTCTTTCTCAAGGCTTTTCCCACACACACTAAGGACTGTGAATTTTCCACTCCTTTTCTTTGGAAAATGAGTTTTAAAAGATCTGAAAGCAATGTATCCATGCAGTTTAAAAGATGTGTTTGGCTGAGATGAGACTGTCTGGACCAGTGATTTCAAGGGGGAAGAGGTGGGGGGAGAGGGAAGGGAAAGAAAAAGTTCTCAGGTTCCCTCCTCTTTCTTCTCCAAGAGCCTCAGATTGTGGCTGGCTGTAAGAGGAAGGCATTTCCTGACTTCAGTCTATAAATTGAGAGAATAAAAAAATCCACATAAACTGAAAACCGTAACCCAGCTGGATATGTACCCCAATTTCTTAGGCCTTGAAGGAAATGGTAGGAGGCAGCTCTCCCTCCTTTTTTTCATCGCTACTGGTATAAATATGGATGAAGAAAAAAAGCTGGGAGGGAGAGGGGAGTAAGGGATGGGAAAGAAAAACTGAAGTTATTCTTGCATGCATCAAGGAGCACATACAATCTCTGTAAGTCAGGAATTACACTGCCATGGCAAGCATCCCAGCATCAGACAGAGGACTTATAGTATTAGGGGAAAAAAACATAAAAACTTGACCAAAACTGATGTGTGAAAATCCACCAAGGTTAACTATTTCATCTTCTCAGTCAAAGAGCTGATTTCTCCCTTGTACTTTTTTGTTTGGTGAGACAAAACAGGTCCAAATCATTACACTGATTTAAACAGAATGAGAATGTTGTGGGTTTTTTTTTTTAAAGTATTATTAACTAATAAACTTCTGATATATGTTGTGATACAGCAGTCTGAGGCAGTATTTTTGCTCTCAAAAAACCCCAACAGACCACATCTAAAAATTTACAAATTAAACAACAACAACAAAGTGCTTAAGAAATTTAAAAGCACTGGCATGGGGGAAAAAGAAAAAAAAAAACCACCATATTTTTAGCTATGCTTTGAAATTAGATGGTGAACAGATGCTTCAGAAAGATAAAGGAGGGCTCCTTTCAGGCAGCACAAGTTTTAGGCAGCCTTTGGTAGGACCAAACGGCCTCTGATGCTAGATGAGAGAGATGAGATGAGACAAAAGCTGTGCGAAAGCAAGGCGCCTTTGAAAATGAGGGCCTTGCAGAAAGAGAAATCTTTTGAGAGAGTTGCCACACATCTGTCCAGTTTATGGAGAACCACCTGCTTCCTACTATCACCTCCTAGCACTGATAGCAAAGGAGTAGATGGAGGGTCTTTGTCTTCCTCTGGCTTAACTACCCTGTGTTTCCGTCATCTCCACCCTGACAGCTCCCTGTGCTCCACAGCTTCACAGGAATCATATCAGAAAGGCCCTTTTTTTGTCAGTCGCACGTGACAAAACCTTTCCAATAAGCCAAAGCGATCCAGCACACATCTCGCTGGAGCACAGGCAGGGAACACCACACATCAGCTTCCAGAGCATACGTACAGGGCTCCACTCTGCTTGACCGGTGCTCAGGCTAAAAACATCTGCTTGAAATTTTTGTACGCTGCATCCAAGGTCTAAAATTTAAATACAGTTTTCTGGATGTTTGAAAGCTAAATGAAACTGCCAGAAAGCCTGTAAAGATGAAAAAACCCCAAACCCTCTTGAACTGATGACAATTCCTTCTCTTATTTTTCATTATGCCATTACATTGCAAATAATGAACTTTATTGCTAAAAGATAACCAACAGCAAAGAAATGCTAGGAAGAAGCAACTTGAGCCTATTCAGCTGTTTGCAGGAGACGGATTTTATAATTAGTTCAGAGAAAAAAATCCCCTTTATTAGCATATTAATCTTGTTGAACGGTATTCATCTTTTTCACTTCATTTTGTAGTGTGCTATTCCTTTATCAATCATTCAATTATAACACAGTGAGATTATTGGAATTTAATCTAGGCACTTAACACAAGGTTTCTTCCCTCTGCCTTTCCCTTCAGACAGGGAATTTAGAAGACTTTGGGCCACATGCTATATAAATCAATGCAATTGCTCAACCCAGATTATACTGTAGTCTAGCCAATGTAACAGGTTTTCACCTTGTGTCCTGAGCCCATGGGACCCAGACTCCTTAACCATAGTCCAGGGGAAGGGACTACTAAGCGGGATTTTATCTGCATTTTGCATGGATTTGAAGGGCCTACTTTCAAGACTAGAGTCAAGTCAACTGCAAATTTTTTCAAAAAAAGACATCCTAGCTTTATACAAGATTTTAATTTGCCAACAACAAAACTGATTGCAAAAGTTGGTATTTTCTGTGGCATTTGTTTTGTATTTTTTTGTTGTTGTTCTGAAGGATTAGTAATTTTAGACCCAAAAAAATGGGAAAACAAGGTGCAAAATGGGAGGAAAAGGGACAGAAAACAAAAAGAGATGTTGCGATTCATTTTTTATTTAATTATTTTTAGTTTGTGAATTTATGATGCTTCCCAGGATTTAGGCTTTCCATCCTATTATAAATTCTCACTGCATTAAAGGATTACTTCTCTACTGTGACCAGTCAGAAAAAACCTTTTCTAAGTTCAGAAAGATCTAAGGGTTTGCCTGTGTTGCAGCAACCCATTAATGCAAACCTTGCCTTATTTTGGGGTACAGGAAAGAGGATCAACCCTTCTTCTGATTCCCCCTCTTCACTGAGTACTTCTCTCCCAGTGGTTTTTGGAAGGACCCCTCGGGGACCACACTGCCAGCTTCTCTTTCTATTTCCCAAGGGAAGCCTAAGCCTTGGCTTTGCTTTGGTCCTTTGCTTTGGCAAACGTTTTAGGTAAGCGTGCAGTCACATCTTTCGAACAAAGATGCCAACCACACCTAAGGGTGGCCAGATGTGACACGTTAAATGCGGCTGAGGAGTTATAAAAGGCTGGGCAAGATTTAATACAAGCAGTGACTTCACTCATTAAGCCGACAGCGAGGAGTGACCAGTACGTGTGGTAACAGAGTGGTTCTGTCACCCTTGGCTTTGACTGTGTAACAGTACAATTTGGAGAGAAATACTAAATGAAGTCCAAAGGCAGGGTATGTCTAAGAAGGCAGAGATACTATTTTGATTTACAGATAAGAAGGACAGCATGACATCTTTTTCTCTGCTTGAGTTTCAAATGCAGCACATCGCTGTAGGGGAATGGGTGCCTATATGTAGTTTCACCCCTGCATCTCTGAAAATAAGACATATAGACCTGGAAATGGATAAGAAGACAGTTTGTTCTTTTTTACTTTGTGCTGCAATGATAAAAGGTATCGCAGAGTTCCTAACGAGGTAAAAATTTACATGAGGTATGGGGTACCTTCACTGAAGATAGCACAGAAATTCAGCATCTGTGTGGGATCACAGCTCTGTTTTGTACAGGGGTTGCTGTTAAACAGTTAAAAAAAGCACACACAAGTGGTAATATGTCTTCTTACAGAGAAATGTCTGCTGCAGCTACGAGAAATTAACTGATTTATCCCAGCACTTTCTTGCATGTCAATGTCTAACTTTTTAATCACAACCACCCTGCATAATATGGAAATTAAGAACAGCATCATTTTCCAGTAATTACCAGAAACATACACATTTTCCAACAGAGTGACATTATGTCATAAATTCCCTTGTCAAGAGGAAAAAAAGACAAAACATATCATACTTGTTTGAGAAGGCAAAGTGATAGATTTGTCATGAGGGTAATCATCTATATAAAAAAAATCCACTATTATCTGAACTTCCTGAATTTCTGAAAAGGGATTCATTTTCTGCCTGAGCTAATAATGGACATTTTTCTTCTATTCATCATCTTCAGTTATTTTCTCTCTTGAGATTCATTTATCACTAACTACTGAACCCAAGAAATAAAAAATAGGCAACATCCTCTTTTGAAATATTGGCTTAGAAGACTATTAAATCAAGAGGCAAAAAATGGATTTTGAAGATATATGTTAGAAATTCTTGTAACAGCTGCAGGTTTTTCACAGGGGATCTGCACCACCAGTTTAGTAAAGGTATTGGGGAAAGTAAGTTCATCCTCTGACAGCAGAAAGTAGTGAACAGTAAGTTGTTTGGGTTTGGGTTTTTTTTTTTTTCCAGATAAAACTCACAATAAAAGGAATGAAATTGCAGAAATAATGAGATCATTGGCACTATAAAGTGCAGTTCATGTTGCAGAAATTAGTCTAGGATGATAGATCAAGCACATTTTAAATCTAAAATAGCCCACGTTAAAGCAGATCATGCAGATGCTTGAAGCCTTGTGAACCCTTCTGCCCATGCACAGCTCCCAGACTGTCAGAGCCTCGCTTGGGGCACTGACAACTGTTCCGCACTCTTGAGATATGGAGTGACAGCCATGCTGGGGGGAATGGCCCAAAATGCTTTTCCTACGGTACAGTGTGGCCTGAAGCTCCCCTGAGGATCTTGGAGTCCCAGTGTTGCTGAGCTTTCTCTGCTGCCGGCATCCCTGCTCTTTGGCAAAGCTAAGAAATGGGGCATTTCTGGAGGGGAAAGGAGGAAGACACAGAATTTGCACTTTAATTCTTCTCTTGTAAGATTCTGCTGTTGCATTGTCTTGTTATCCCTACCTTGTATTTTCCAACAAAACAAGCCCTCATATCATCAGCCTGTGGAAACATGGGAAAGAAGATCCCTTACAGACAGGAGATAGAAGGAACAGGACTTTCTTCTTTACTTTTGAGTAGGATGGAGAGAAGACCTCCCCAAATTCCCTCTTACCTCATCCCTTGCTCAACCTTTTCTGGCACGCCAGGTAAAAACCATACAACAATCGCTGTTGGAGGTGCTTGCCTGATGCTAATGGGCGCACTTTCGCAAGGTTATTGCGTAAGCGCATTCAGATCGCTCACTTGGATCCTGGCAAAGGTCTCTGGGCAAATCAACGAGTCTAACTTCCAGGAGGAAACTTCTGAGAGGTGTGCTTCAGCAACACCAGGACACTAGGATTCACATCAAGGTACAGGTTTCTGACATTAATTGGTTCCATACTTTCCGTGCTGTCTCACTGGGATGCTGTCCAAACACAGCTTCTTGCTCTAACTTGCTACGCTAAAGCAAGTGTATGGGATGTGAGAGATTACTCTCTTAGATTCTAGCTTGTTGGTCTGAAGCCAAAATGCAGACAACACCTATGAAGTCCCAAAGCTAAGCAATTTTAGTACGCAAGGCTGCCTCTGTGCAGGAGAGGCTCAATTTCACCAGCTTGCAAAGCTGATAGCAAAGCACAGAGCCTCTGCGATTTATTTCTACAGTGCTTCCAAAGCCATGGGGCAGCAGAAAGGAATGGGTGTAAATTTAGTCTCCGCATTTGGACAGTGTGACAATATGCTTTTTGTTTTTATGAAGTCAACAGTCCGCATGGATGTTCCCTTAGTTAAGCCAATACAGCGGCTTTCCTCTACAGACGAAGCTCATGGGTTCCCTGCTTAGGAAGCAGAGACAGCTTTTCAATAGCAAATTCTCATCTCAGTGTTGTATGAACTAAGAGCAGGACTGGAGGAGGAGCAGAGGCTTCCACATCTGGTATTAATGGCATCAAATCGTGTCACAGGTCAGCAAAACAATTTTATTCTCTAGGTGATTTCTTGACACTGATTGCTGTAACACAGAGATGCCAAGAAGCCCAGCTATCCCAAGGCAGCACCCTAGAAGTAAATACTCACAGCTGTTTCTAGAATTTTGCATAGCGGGTATTGAAATGGATTCTCTGCTTAACATAGCAGACAGCTAGCAAGAACAAAGCATGAAATCAAATTCCATCAATCCCCTAAATTTGTTTACGCAACCCATTGTTACTGCTCACAGAACAGCTTTGGCAGGCAAAGGCCATGACAAAATGTAGCCTTAGTTTATACAGAGCAATTTTTCCCATCTGCCATTTTTGTTGTCAGTTGTTTTATATTGATTTCTCTCCATGCAGTTCCAAGTTTAACCCGGGCACAGCTGCATTGATCCAGGAGAGCTGAGGTAATTTGTCTCTTCTAGCGAAGCAGAAATGGGGCAGGAGACGGTACCTATCACCGTTTTTCTGGTAGGAATATGTTAGAAGCTCTTTCCCATAACAGTGATGTAGATTAAGCCTACACTTATGGCTTTTCATACAAATATTTCTGGTAATTCCATTTTATCTCTGGCAAGCGAGATGAAATTCACACCGAGGAGCATGTTCTCAAGTAACTCCTTCCTTCACATGGGAATGAGCTGACTCAGCACATGAATTATGGAATCACAACTATGCAGTGCCATATCACAGCCCTTAGATTTATAAAGGAGATTTTTCATTAACTATAAGCAGCATTGCTTGGGCTCTGCAATAAAGGGATTTGACCTCTATCTACCTGGAGCCCCACTTTATTTGCTGATCTGGCACATGGGATGTGCCCTGCAGGTCATTCTCAGTGGTCACAAGTGCCTATTCATTTCTGTGGGGTCCCTTCTTCAAAACCCTTCTGGTCACTGCACAGTCATGAAAGAGAAATTGTAAGCAGCCAGGGTAATCATGGCAACAGAGCATCTATCGTACGTGAGAAGAGGAGCAGACGCTGTTGACCTTAGTAAAGCGCAGTCTGAGATGGAGACCTGCTCACTCCAAGCAGAGGGAAGAAAACTATTTAAGTTAAAAGCATCTCTCTGTAAGATGACCGCAAGGGCATTTAAATTAAAGGGTTGTTGAAGCAGTGAGGTTCGGGGCTGCCAGCCTAACTACCAGTAAGGCTCAGAAGGTTCCTCTCAGTCCTTTTGTTTCTACGGTAGCTGTAGCCCTGACATGAAAAATTCCCAGGCACAGGAGTACTATAGATATATTTAAAAAAATAAAATGTAAACGATAGAAAACATTATATGCTGTCAAAGAATTAATCTAGCTTAATTTTAAGGCTTTTCAATGAGAAGGCTCCACTGTAACAGTAAATGCTGTTAGAAAGTGTGATCACTTCTATTCATAGCCACCTTTCAATGCACTCCGAAGTCAGATGAAATCCAGTGGGTTTTATTTACCAGCAAAGCTTCATGGCAGATAAAGCATCAACTGCAAGAAACCTGCAATTCTTTTTTGCTAATGAGCATTGTTAGATTATTGTGTGACAGGAAGAATATGCCCGAGGAATACCCCCCCTGAACATTTCATCCTCCCTGGAATATGCTTTTGTGAGATAAGTCATAATAAATATAATGTGCCAATTGTCTAACCTATTGGGAAAGAGCAGGTACACGAACAACTCAGTGCAAATATGAGAGAACCTGCTGACAGGCATGGACATGGTTTAAATGCCATTTCCAATCAGAGCACTATAGGTAAAGGCTAGGCATGTAGCCCAACTGTATAATATCTGGAAATTGTCCTCTTGCTGTTAACAGGAATGACTGACAATGGTAAGTCACCTCTTACAACGCCTGATACAAAAATTCAGGAATTATCAAAACGGCCAGCAGAAAACTGCAGAAAAAAAGAGGCTCAAACAGGCAACTGATAGGAGCTCAAAATGACTGATACTAGCTGAGAAATGCAAAATGTATCTTTGTAATATGGAATTCCAAACTTTACGCATTCCATCAATGAAGGGCATGAAGTGACCCACATTTTAAAGGTCTAAAACCTACATGGTTTATTCTTCCAACTAGAAACTTCTAATTTATTGATTAAGAGAGTTGACTGATTTTTCTTTGAAAGGGGTTAAGAGCATGATTTACATTTTCATTCTGCTGAGTACCCAACCAGAATGTCCTTCCCTTCTCCCATTTGGATAGCCGTCATCGGACACAGCTTCTCTATCTCCTCCCAAACTCCCAAACGAAGCTGTCAAAGCTCTCCCCATTAGCTAAGCATAAAAGAAAAAAGCTCCAACAGTTTCCAAGAGAAGAATGATAGACAGGATGTTGAGTGGTAAATGAGGATATTTGGAATACATCTGTGGACATATACTTTGTCATTCGCTACTCAGCGCATCTCCGGCTCAGAGGAATGGATTCTCTTACGCAGCAACAGCTGTTATTGTTTGGATTGTAAATAGTCATAAGCCATATGGTGTGGCAGAAGAAAAAAACTTCACACTTTCTCACATGGACAAATATTATTATTGCAAAGCATAAACACATCAATATATGTGTCTTTTCTCTGGGGAAGCATATAGCCTTCAACCTGATTCTAAAAAATTTACCGGCTTCCAGATGAGCAGATTACCAGTAAATATTGGGTTTGGATTTTTAGAATTTGGATGACTTGACAGAAAACAAATGCAGGTGTGCAGTAGATACAGTGCTTTCAGTTCCATAGATGGGATGAAAAAGAAATGCAAAATATAAATCGAGGTAATAAAATGGGAGTGAAAATTAGGAGGAAGGGAGAAAAAAGACATTCTGTATGCAACTACTACAGAAAAATATATTTCAGCATCTTTTTCTATCTACTACCTAACTACATAAAAAACAGCAGGACTGTGGCATATCATGCAAATGGATCAGCAGTTTCTTCATGCATGTGAATTTGAACTCTCCACCTGGTCAGTGATGGGTAAAGCATTTCAGATGTTGGTGGATTGTATGCAGACAAGAGCAGGCCTCTCAAAAATGGTGGGACCTTTGCTAGGCAAGGGAAGCTGGCTACAGTCAGCGCTTCCAGAGCTTGGAACAAGGAGAAGATGCAGCCCACTCCCTTGCTGCACCCAAGCTTACAAATCAGGCTTTCGCCCCTCTACACCTGAGACTGCAGAAGACCTGTTGAGTTCAGAAGAAGGGTTGATTTCTTTTTAAACCATGATTTCTTCAGTGTTTAGGTTTAAAAACTACTAGTGCTTTTATTCATGTTATCACTAAAGCACTTTTTATCTTATCTTTTTATTTTAAGCACTTTAATTAAAGGGAAGTGTGATCACTCTTTCCATTGTATGGTGAAGCTGGCAACACACAGAGTTAACTTACAGTTTTGCAGAGCCAAGTTTCTGAACTACATCCCAAAAATCTTAGCAGAGTGACACTGCACTTGCCAATAGCAAACACTGGCACATCCTGTTCCTATGGTTAGACAGACCCCATGAGCCCGTGACCTGGCAATTAACAGTTCTTCTGTTATACTCTCCTTTTCTCAGCCTGTTTCAAACACTGCATTGACACCAACTGGCACACCACAGCAGTTCTGAATTTACACGAAGAAACCCCCCTTCACTAAGAGATTTTGTTGGTGACTAGCTGTACCCCAAATGAAATGATCCAGCAGACGATAAGGACGGCAGGGCACTCCTGAGCCTGCAAGAGTGATGCCTGGGCTCAGGATGCCAGCAGCCACGAAGGGAAGTCAAGAGACCTTCCACATTCATCAGCCCTTGTTGAGAGTCACAGTTCAAACCTGACCCATAGATACAAAAAGAGGCAGCAAATCAGCGTCTAACAGGAACTGAGGAAAAAAAACCCAATCTTTCCACAGGATTTGGTTGCCCTTCATCAAACAGCCATTTTGCTCTAACGACCTCCCTCCCACTCCACCGTTTTCAATGTAAGATGACTATAGGATTAAACACTTTTCTACCACTGTTACACTTTCTATTCTGACATCATTAGCCACATTCCGGTTAACATGTATTTCTTTACCAAAACTCAAAACTGGAACTGAGGTCAGCAAAATGCCTGCGATCAGGAGAACGAGTCCACTACTGTCGTTGAAGCATTAGCATGCCTCAAAGTGTTTTCTTCTTTTTACCTTTGACAGGGGACGTGGCTCAGTCCAATGACCTAATACGCACCAGCTATCCTGACTCACTCTCACCAAGCTGGCTGGATAACCCCATCCTCAGGACACATGGGGAACCAGCTCGCCAGCTTCCTGCGTTGAGATACTCTGCAGAGCAACTTGAGAACCCCCTCCCGATCTCAGCTCGGCACAGCAGTGTTACCGCAAACCTCACTAACAATGCGGACACTGGCATATGTTCTTTGTGACAATCGGCTGGCTTCTTCCACAGGAATGCAATGCATTTGCTGGTTTATATTGAAATTACAACCAATATTTCCAGGCACCTTGCTTTTAAAATACTTCCTGAAAATTACAATGTTCACACAACCATAGCCCAACTTTTCAAAAATAATTTTTGCTCCTTTGGACGTTTTAAATTATTAAGCTGTGTTCAAGTGCAAATAACAATGAAGAAAATTGCATAGTCTTACAAGCAACGCTCTGTGACAGCAAAACATTAGGACACATGGACGCTTATTTGAAAATTTGATTTCAAGAGATAGGAAATCCCATAGACAGAAGTTTTCATTGCATCTTCTTCATGTAGTGTTTATAAAGCTCCGCTCTGAGCGCAGGGCTCTGCTCTTGGCAGAGAGAGCTCACCCGAGAAGAGAGTACAGTCAGGTGAAGATGGAAGTGCTACTATTCTGGGAGAAAGGCAGTAAAAAAACCCAGTCACTGCAAAAAAAGAACAAACTGAGCGGCGCTCTCAGTTTTATTTTTTAAGAAATATTTAAACCAGTTAGCAAATCATGAAGGAGACGCATTCCCAAAGCTGTCACTGGACACAAGTTCACCTGAAATAACTAAATTGCAACGATAACTTCCACGCATAGGAACCCACTCAATATATACGTTCAAACAACCACAGGGGCTGTCTTTGCCCACAAAACTCTTGGTTTACAACCAGATTGCATGATCATGGCCTAAAGGTTCAGCAGGACGATCGTTTCCACTTGCAAACCTGCTGTCATGAGCTAATGATGTTTGTACAAATCATATACACAAGATCGCAAAATGAAGAGCTTCATAGCTTGCAAACTTGAACTAAATTATTAGCTTAACTCATACAACTAACTAAAGATTAGCTTAACCCATACATCTCTAAAATGCAGGTTGTTTATGTACTCCTGTATTTTCAGCAGTTGGACAGCCAAACGGTTACTTTAGTTGCCTTCTACAGGAAATACAAATCAGTCCTTGCAAATTTGAACAAGTTTTATATTAATCACTCTCTCCCAACTGCAGTGCTGCCTATGGAGGAGAGACCTAGAGATGGCTGACACGGTGTCATCAAAGACTAAATACACCAATGGAGTAAGAATCATAGCAGCCCTGTGAAGGAGACCAAAATTACTGATATTTTAAAAATATGGAAACCGAAAGATTTTGTGGGGGTACCTTACTACGTGAATAAAGTAGTAAGGTATACAATTCACTTTGTAAGCAAGCGTAGTAAAATTGGTTGTACGGTGGCTTCCTCAAACTCATCTAAGGCTGCCTGTGGCAGTGCCTGAGACGATAAGGCAGACACACTGATTATACGCTTTACCAGCTAGATCACGCTGCCTCTCTCCCTCAGAAAAAAAAGTGTTCCTGAAGTTACTTTAGAATACCTCCGGTTGATTTTTTCTTTTCATCAGGCTAATATGAATGTCCTGATTGCCATCAGCAACAAGAGAAGGCACAATAACGTTTACTTGTCCTAACCTGCAGCTATGCATATGGTTACCTCCCTATACTTAAGCAGCATTGTTCTGTCTGGCCTTTTTACTCTTACGGGCAAAACTTGGACTTAAAAAACCCCACCCTCTCTCTTTGGATGAAATCGATAATTCAATGACTGAAGTATTATTTGTATTTTGATGGCAAAAAAAAAAAGAAAAAAGAAACAAAAGAAAATGGCTACTTACAGAACATGCAGAATACAGTTAATACAGAGAATACAGTTCCCAGAAAGAGAAAAATCATAGTTATTCATTTAAAAAGTTTTCCCCCATCTGAAATAAAGTTAGGTTTTGATTTTATTTTTCCTTTTTTTAAAGTAAAAAAAACCCAACCCTCTTTAAATATCTAGATAGCAATACCACAAATGATTTTGAAAATCTAGGTTACTTTTATGTTAAAAGCAGCTGCTTAGACAAAATGCATCTATTTAATGAGCTGACATGTTTCCCTTTCAGAAGTCAGATGAACTAACTGTGAATCAGATTTGTATCTCGATATTAAAAGAGAAATCACATCCACTTTCCCATGGAACACGACAGCAAGCGTGCCTGTTACTGTCTCACCCCTTCTTTAATTGTTATGTTACGTTTTCCACTTAATAAAAAAACATATAACCCTGCAGTCAGAATACCAAAATCACTTCCATCTTAGTTTTCAGAAACTGCTGAATAAAACGCAGAACAAAAATAATCCCTCCTTCCCCACTCACATGGTTTACTCACCATCACTTTATTCCAAAACTCAGTTTCACTTGAAAAATGATCCATAACAATGAAATGATTTCTTCCTTGTCAAAAGTATCACTCCAATCATTTAAATTACTGAACGAAGGAAAGGAAACATTGTGCTCCACAGAGCACTCTAAACGTGCACTGTTGTTTTTGCTGATGCAATGAGACTTCTAAGCAAACGAGTTTGCAAGCAAGCTGGGTAGTGGCATTTTCCTTATGATTCAAAAGTGAAGTATGCCTCAGCTAACTGAATGCTTGCACAACGTATAATAAAGGAACTCAAGGATTCATACATGTCTCCAACATAATAGTTTGTAAAACTTCAACTCGTATTACCATCTATAACTCTGCCACACCTCAAAAATGACGTGCCAGATACAAACTTTTACTGGGTGCTATGTGCAGCCAAGAGAAAGATAGCTTCAAGCCAGAGGCTTGTATTTAAAAGTCTCTGAAGTTAAGTCCCTAAGGTGTATGAAGTTACATTCTGTGTATGGAACGTAACTGTGGATTCCTGCTTGCTCTGTATATAAATATCATAAAGTTCATCATAAACCACACGTTAAAAACATCTAGTCTGCCACAAGGCATTACTGGATTAATGCACAAAACCACTGCGATAGGAAGAAGTTACAAAACCTTATTTAAATGTGCTTATAATTGCCACTTTTAACAGCTACACACCACACCCCCCAGACTCAAAGAAAAAAACAGAAGAATTTGCAGTGCATTTCTTGAGAAATGGGGATAACAAGATCCAGGGACAATTTAAATGCTGCGTCTCCTTTTCCACAGACACACAGACCTGTTTGTGCCCCGAGAAGAGAGGCTGAGGAGTTTAGTAACAACTCTCTGCAGTAAATTGAAAAGGGAGGAAATACGTAACAACCTAATGACCGCCTGCTAGTTGGGAGACTCCAGTGAGAGGTTTGCCATTTATTTCATCTGCCTATCTTTAAAGCTTTCGGTCAGCTACCTTCACAGGTAAACCTTGTGAAGGTTCAAAATCTTTCAACTCCCGGACTAAAAATACCACTCCAAGCAAATAAATGCTGTCGCAGACCTTTACATTGACCATCAAAGCCCTCACCAGATCCGCCAGATAACTTTTCTTTCTTTGCAAGCTTTTGCCTTTTCCGACACGCTGAAGTCTGAGGTAGTATTCACTCTACACCTCTTGACGTTTCCTAATGAGCTGGGACCACTGCAGGTGCTGCGGCTTGGAAATGGCTGAGGCAAGCTAGACAAGCGTTGCCCGCAGCTCCAAGTTTCAACATTTAAAAGCTTACGTTTTCTGCCAAGCTCCTATCTTTAACATCTCCCTCTGACGCCCTTGCCGTGCTGGCCGGCTCTTCTTGTAACTGCGAGAAGCGGACAGGCCGAGCCGAGCGAGAACGTGGATGGAAGCGGGAGCGGCTCCCGGGGGAGCCCGAGCACCCTCTGCCGGGGCCGGGCCGCCGGAGCGGCGGGAGGCGGCCGGGCCAGCCCGTCGGGGGGGCGGTTCGCGCTCACGGCCGGAGTGACCCCTCAACAGCCGGGTGGGACCCGGCGAAACACCTACCCGGTGGTTTTCCGCTGGGTAAGGCAGTAGGAACGCCACCACCCCGTGAAATCATTTAGAACGTAGGGAAAGCCTTCCACCTTCTTACAGCTTAGGAAATTCTACCTGTATATGTAATATCTAATAATACAATATACATACAGCAGCGTAATATCCACGCTGTTCTAGCCTGAACCACTTACGCGCTTTCAGACAGCATTTAATTAGACCAGTGGGACAAAATGAAAAGGGGAATAAAAATGCCACGTCTTCACCCAACAGAGTCGCCCAGGCTAGTAAAACATCCCTACCGGGCTCTGACTGCACGCTTTGGCCTGCGATGTACTTGCGCTATTTAACACGCCGATCAACACTTACAATCCAATGATCTGATTTCAGATTTCCCGAGTCTATGCCATCCCTAAACAACGTGGCATAAATTTAGATGCACCTTTAATTAGCGCTTTTCCCCAGTCAATCACTTCAGTGTTCTACTTATACAAACAAAATGAAATAGAACAGGATGCCGGTCATCCTGTATCTGTCCAGAAATAAATAATTACAAAGGATGTTGTTTGGCAATAAATCTATTAATAGTGCTTTTCAAGCTCTTTGATTGAGAGCTAGCAAACTAGCAAACTGTTCCTTATCGGCATGTATGTTTTTCCTGCTTTATTCTGTGAATCCTGCAACTTGGCAAAGGAATATAATTCTTCTGGCATTTTGTGGAACACAGATATCTTTGTCCTATTGCAAAGGATCCTTAACCCTGTGGGCTTTCCAGTTACAACCAGGATGTCTCCAATACTTCATCTGTTGTTTTGAACCACGTACGTTGAACCCAGTGGGTTGGAAATACGTCCTGTTGCTGAGCTCCACTGTAAGCTCTACGGAATTTTTGTAGATCCATTACTTTACCATGATAATGTTACTTTATTTTACTTAGGCATTTTATTTTGAGGAGCATTTGAATTTGTGTTACGAAATTTAATTTACACGGAAAATTACCTCATCTTAGATTAGTTATTTTGAAAACTAGAAAACAATTTTGACAGAAATATTGTGGTGAAAAACTGCAGTGAAAACTCTAAGTGACTAACTTCTTGGTTTCAAACTAATATTCGGAGGGGGAGGGTGAAAAAGAAGAGCAAAGGGCGAGTGATGGCAGCTTGTGCATTACTGGATCCGATAGGCAGGAACTCAGGATAGAGATGGCAAGGGAAACCACAGAGGTGAAATGGCACACAGTAGAAACCAACTTTAAAAGCCTATTTTTTTCTTTTTTCTCCCTTGATTCTTGTGCTACACAGCATAAACTCTTCCATCAGGATCATAATAAACATCTATCAAAGATCTTTCTCTGCTACTTTAACAGAAGGCCAAATAATTCAGAGACCAGTTGAAGTTCAATTACATTTTTCTGCAGTAAGCCAGAAAAAGGTGAAAAGTAAATCACCTTTATGTACCCTTCCTGAAATTCTTTTATATTGATCCCCCCAGAAAACATGTTCTGAACATGCCCGTCATCTAGCTCCATGCTTCTGCCTGTACCAGGCAGACCTCCACCCAACTCTGTATTTTAATTTCAATACCTATGGAAATAGCTCCATGTTAAAATCATGCACTTGTACTAATGACTTATAAATAGTATTCCTTAGCGCTTCAGCACACTTTACCTGATTTGATTTGTGAGAAAGATTTCCAAGGTTTGGTTTCCGTAGCAATCGCAAGTAGATTCTGCTTTTTATGACCTATTTCTGAAGCAGACCTCGGTACCACAGTCACATTCTAATGGGCCACCTCTTCTCTCTCAGCTGTGGAAGTGCAGCAATTCACCCCAGCGAGGGGTCGTCTTTATGTCCTGATGTAACACTGCAGATTTCCCTTATCCTGTGGGTAAGGCCTGTGTCATTACTGTGCCAAACACGACATGCACATGTGCCTTTGTCGCCAAATTTAAAGCACACTATTCTCCAGCATCTTCACTCCAATCTGACAAGGCAGAGAAAGATTTCACTTCAGGTTTACTGGGTGAGGTCTGGCTTTTGCAGCATGAAATAAGGTTGCAGATCAACTTTTACTGACTAATGAAGTCTTACACTGGCACAGAAGTCCATCAGCCTGAATGTTAGGATCTAAAGTGAAATTCTTCTAACCGCTGACACAAGTATATGCATTGGCTAATACGACAGTCAATCATTTTGGACTTCACTTAAAAGCAAATTACATGCTCTTGGAAGGCAAGCAGCTAACTTGCAGCAGAGGTCTATGTCCCCTGCAGCTCTTTGGAAAAAAAACCCTGATCACCAACAAAACTATTTTTAACTGCTCCGCAACTATTAACAAAACTGAGATTACTACTGTAGAAAATATCCTGTCTCCTTTTCCTACACCACTGTGGCCCCTGAACTTGCTCACTCAAGCTATGACCAAGTATGGCTTTTAAACTGGTGGCAACTGGCACCACGAATATTTCTAGATTCAGTCAAGCTGAATACCGATTTAAAAACACTTAAAATCACATGTTATTGCACGTACCAACCCAACCACACTCACATCCTGGGCACAGGCAAAGTGGACAGGGCAACACCTAACACTGTCACTAAAAACAGCTGGACGAGAGCTTTGCCATACGCGTGCGACCTGCCAGCATCTTGCTTCCTACTTGCAACTGTCTATTTTATGACTGCTGACCATACCCCTTGAGCAGCGCTTGGTGAAGTTATATTCCAGGATGTGGCATTGGGAGTTTGATATTCCTTGTCTTAATGGCCTTCAGCAACTTCAGCTGCCTCAAATTAGCAGCATCAGAAAACTGGCACACTCCTCCTCCCACTTCATGCACAAATGGGTGCTGTCAGGTCAAAGCCTTATCTGCAGCAATGCAGGATGCATCTCACTACGTGATGCAGAGAGGAACATGAGGCACATTGTGGCCGTCACTTCACTCAGGTTTATAAGAAATGCCACTTTGTAGAAGAAGAGATTACAGATTTGGAAACTATATAAAGTGGCTGAACCCTTCCAACGTACACTTTAGGGGAAATATAACATAAATACAGAATATTGCACGGTAAGAAGTGAAAGCACAATGGAAAGATTCATAACCTGCAATAGTAATTTAATAAACAAGCCCTTATAAAATAACATCTAACACCAGCTGACACTGGGAGCTGACGGTACCTCCTCAATCAGTGCTAAATAATGCATCCATAACAATTGCCTCTCACTTGATTATGCTAATGTAGTTGATACTAGATGCAATTCAAAGATCATTGAAGTCAATGAGTGTTCTTCATTAATGCCAATGGAATTTGGATCAGATTCATCAAGTTAAAATATAAGAGAGGAGCTAGAAGTGTGGTAGAGGCATAAGCAGCAATGGTGGTTCTAGACCTTGGATATTAAATATTACTGTATGCTCACTATGTACCATGGTAGAAGACCCTTGAAAATAGTTGTTTTGGATTGTCTGTGACAAAGGTAAGTGGTCAAACACAACCTTACTATGCAACTTACACAACTACCTGCACTGTTATCTGTGCACATGATCTCCTTTTGACACTCCAAAATACCCTTTGGGTCATGAAATACCAAGAGAGTTTTGATCATAAAATCCTGCAGTTCTGGACTCTAAGTAAACTCTCCATACTGGACTCAATTTTACAGTGGAGATTCTCATTACATGAAATGGTAACAGTTCTAACTACAAAGTCTGAGGAGTGAGAGGAATTCTTTTTCCTGTTTATTACAGAGCAGTACATGAGGATACAACAGAAAGGACTCTGATAACTGATAAAGAGGAAATGGGGCAGAAAGGTCTCTAACATCTCTAACAGTGACTCCAAATGCAAACTATGTAGTAAATTAGTAAATCTGGACACAGCTGTGCTAAGGGAACCTTAAATTTTACCATTTGACTTTGCTTAGAATCATAGAATCGTTTAGGTTGGGAAAGACCTCTAAGATCATCAAGTCCAACCGTTAACCCAACACCACCACCCACTAAACCATGTCCCTAAGTGCCTCATCTACTCGTCTTTTAAATACTTCCAGGGATGGGGACTCAACCACTTCCCTGGGCAGCCTCTTCCAATGTTTCACTACTCTTTCAGTAAAGAAATTTTTCCTCACATCCAAGCTAAACCTCCCCTGGTGCAACTTGAGGCCGATTCCGCTTGTCCTATCGCTTGTTACTTGGGAGAAGAGACCGACACCCACCTCGCTACAACCTCCTTTCAGGTAGTTGTAGAGAGCGATGAGGTCTCCCCTCAGCCTCCTTTTCTCCAGGCTAAACAGTCCCAGTTCCCTCAGCCGCTCCTTGTAAGACTTGTGCTCTAGACCCTAATGGCTTGTTAGACCTAGTGGCTTGTCATGCTACAAAGATTTGTAAGGATCAATTTGTAAGGATCAGGACAAAATTTGGCTAGGAAAAACTTTATCACCCCTTTACTGTATTTTCTTCAGTCCTCATTTTCATCCATTTAAAACACTGGAAGAGCATGGAGACTTCAGAGGGGTTGGGACACTAAGTGAGGACAGTAAAGTTCACGGCAGGTTTGGGAATTCAAAGCAGAGGTTAGCATCTTCACCCTCTGGGAACCCCTACACAGGTCTTCAGCATCAGCAAGTACCAAAAGTTTGTCACGTTCCCAGATACTTTTGCCAAAATGGAGGAACAAGGAAATGCTGCTTTTAGTTTTCTAACTATTTATGCTTTTTTTTCCCTCTCCTTCCTCCTCCTTGCAGGAACAATGCTGCCTTTTGAAATCAGGGTGCTGACAGGAAGAGTTCCCATTGCTCTCTTCCTCTTTATAGATCCTGTAGCAGAAAACCCTGGTATGAATAAAAGTTTGCAGTAGCAGGTGTCCTTCCACTGCTGAAACGAAGCTGGGACATCAAGATCAACTCCTATGGGAGGTGTGAGAAACTTTTAAGAAATATTGCAAGCAGAGGAGCACAAAGGCATTCCCCTGGATCAGATCTACGGTCTTTGGGGCTGCGAGTTAGAGGTAGCAGATGGTGTTGCTCTCCATCTGGAGCCAGTCTAACTCAAGACATTTATCTGTGCACACACATCCCTGTTTATCTGTGCACAGATCATGACACTTGGACACTAACACAAGCAAAGCAAGGGTTTGCATGCAATGAAGGAGTGCACAATAAAATATTCACTGTTTTAAAAATGCATTTTTAGCTACTTTCCAAGGAAGTGGCTCAGTATTTCTTCCTTAGCAGCGTTCACCAGCTTGGACAAACTGACAACAGGAAATTTAAGCTTAGTTAAAGACCAAACCAAATCAAAACAAAACAACCCCATCTCCTCTTGAAAATATTTGATGTCTGCTCACTGCCTTACTTTCATCTGACCTAGGGTTTGTGTACTTAGGTTGTTGACCATATACGCTGTGCTGTATGTTGCAGACAATGTACACAGAGCACTGCCACTCCGGAGGGGGGAAGAGAAAACCATTAGGCAGCTCTGCTACCTCTGCAGGAACGATGCCAGCAATCTCTGTGAAAAGTGGGTTTGTGCTTACATGAATTTCTTACATGGCACATTATCCTACAATTTGCCCATGCTGGAAGGTAGGACACAAAGGCACTGATGCTCTTTGTTCAGTCAGGCCTATCCAGACATGAACATTATGTGTTTTTTGGAAACAACACAGTGAAAGTTGACACTGATTTTTAAAAAGTTACCATCTCATTTACCAAAAAAGACAGAAAGAGACAGGAAAAAGTCATCTTACTCTCAACTTTCCAGTGGCTCTGTAAATGACACTATTGTTCATGTTGCTGGCTTCCCACACAACTTTCTTACCCATTAATAGGAGGCTGCTACCGATTATTAGAGTTACTATCCTAAATCCTAGAAACTAAAGTAGTTTTCAGTCAACAGGTCTTGACTGGAAACAAGAAGCTGATTTGTTCTTGTATAAAGTTGTTGTGGTTTAACCCCAGCCGGAAACTAAGCACCACACAGCCGCTCCCTCACTCCCCCCCCGCTGGGATGGGGGAGAGAATCGGAAGGGTAAAAGTGAGAAAACTCCTGGGTTGAGATAAAGACAGTTTAATAGGGAAAGCAAAAGCTGCGCACGCAAGCAAAGCAAAACAAGGAATTCATTCACTACTTCCCACCGGCAGGCAGGTGTTCAGCCATCTCCAGCAAAGCAGGGCTCCATCACACCTAACGGTTACTTGGGAAGACAAACGCCATCACTCTGAACGTCCCCCCCTTCCTTCTTCTTCCCCCAGCGTTATATGCTGAGCATGACGTCATATGGTGTGGAATATCCCTTTGGTCAGTTGGGGTCAGCTGTCCCGGCTGTGTCCCCTCCCAACTTCTTGTGCACCCCCAGCCTCCTCGCTGGTGGGGTGGGGTGAGAAGCAGAAAAGGCCTTGGCTCTGTGTAAGCACTGCTCAGCAGTAACGACAACATCTCCGTGTTATCAACACTGTTTCCAGCACAAATCCAAAACACAGCCCCATACTAGCTACTATGAGGAAAATTAACTCTACCCCAGCCAAAACCAGCATAAAAGTCCCCCAGTAAACAACAGTAAACAACACTCTTCCTCTCTCCTGTTTAGACTTGCAAACAGAGATTTTTAAGCATCATTTTCTCACGCAGCACCATTTTCTCTCCATCTGTGGCAGACAGTCCCTATGTTCAACTTAACGTAGCAACCCAACAGCATGGGAAAAACATTTACAGCACAAGCTAGATTGCAGCAAAGACTGATACGATTACCTGTCAAAAATAAGCCAGAATTATATAAAGTATATAAATAATCAGCAAGATATTTATCAAACTCCTTGACAGCACTATATGGAGGATAAGTCAGGCTTTGAGAGTTGATGGGAAAAAAAATGCCCAAGGCTAGAAGTCAGTATAGTCCCAACCTGGCTCTTAGCAAAAGAGGTGGTTGCCTCCCCATCCCTCCCCAGCCTATAGCTTTAATAGAACAATATTTAGCAGTATTTTTGGTCAGCCTCATTCCTGATTATCTACATGTAATATCCACAGATGCTTTGATAACTAAAAACGGCACATAAAACCCCAAACCCCCCAATTACTGTCAATTAATTAACATAATCTTCATAACTTGGAGCTTTCTCAAAGGTATATAACCATAGCTTTCTTTTTAAAGCTTCAGCTTATGGAATCATGTTATTTATGAGAAGCTCAGATTTCATGAAGAATATCATGATGTTTTAAGTACTCAGGGTCACTGAGAAGGGACATAAAGTCTGATGCCTAAAAGATATAAACATAATAAGGTAAAGAAAACTGTTTTTTAAAATGTCTGGCATTATCAATGGGGGAAACAAAATCTCTTAGCACCAATCGAATCCTTTAGCATTTTGCTTATATCCACAGTTCTCTATCATAAAACACAATGGACTCAGTTGCCTCATCTATTCCCATCCAGAATATCATGAACAATCCCAAATTTCCTCTCTCTTCCAACATGCTCGGTTCTAGTGATTTCAGAAAGGTAGTGTGGCATAGCAGGAAAGCACACAATGAAACAACTTTTCTCTGCTATAAACAGACTACTGATCTTGCAATGGTTAATACCAAAATACAGTGTAAATGCTAGCAACCTTACAGTAGAGATTTTGGATATGAAGTGGCTGTAAATAGTAAATAAATCTGTAGTTTCAAATCCGGGCCTTGAAAAAAAGCCAAAGGCATAAATTCATTTCAATGAATAGATGCCAGATAATTCAAAAGAACAGTTTGGATGGCTAAAGTGTTTAAGCCACATCATCATCCTTATCAGAAGTATTTCATTTTTGGAAAAAAAAAAGCAAGTAAAATTATGATTATTAAGTCAGGACAAAATATCAGCTCTTTCCTCTATACAGTGTTTAAATTGCGATCTTGTAGATAAGGAAATCATGCTTTCCCTTCTTCTTTGGCCTGTTTAAGTTAAGTTGTCCTATGGTTTTCTTCCTTTTTCATTCATTTTGTTGGGGGTTGGGGGGGGGGGGGCTATTTGGCACGGACTTTTTCAGCAGACACGAGGTATTGCTTCAGCAAACATTTCCTTCTTTTGAAATACAAAAGCAAATGATAATGCCGATTCCTCCCCTGTTACTGGTGTTGCGGGGGCCCCCAAAAGCCCCTGATCCCTCCCCACAGCGGGCAGCCGGCTGCTCTGGGCGGCCCAGAGGGCACAGCCCCACACCTCTCCCCACCGCACCCACAGCCGAGAGCTGCAAGGCGGGCTGTGCCGAGCCCAGGCAAGCACCCACACGTGCAGGTGGAGGGCTTTCCCCTCCCCAGGCAATTAATAACAAAGACCCCCAACCCAATCACAGCCCCAAAGCCCTACCGTATAAACCCAAGGGACACTGCGTAGGTTTTCTTCTCTTTTCTTTTTTTTTTTTTTTTTTTTGGGGGGGGGGAGGTTTGGGGGGTTTTTTGGGTGGTTTTTATTTTTTTTTATTTTTATTTATCGAACTGACGAGGCGTGCTACAACCGCCAGAGGTACGGACACCCCGGCCCCGGCAGAGCAAAACCCAGCGGGCGCCCGACCCCGTGGCGGGCACCTCGCCCAGCGCCGGGTCGCCCCCCGCTCCCGACCCGGCCCCGGCCCCGGCCCCGGCCCCGGCCCGGCGGCCGCTAGGTGGCAGCCCGCGCTCGTTAAGCCGCCCGGCGCACGGCGGTGAGGGGGGCGGGCGGCCGCCCCGCTGCCGAGCGCGGCCGGGCTGCCGGGCGCTGCCCGGGGCGCTGGCCAGGAAGGACGTTTTCGGGCGGTCGCTACGGGATACACTCCGCCCCAAACTCACCGGTACGGTAGATTGAGTAGACGTGGTCATTTCGGCAGAGGACACGTTCGGATAAAACTTGCTACAAAACTTACCAGTGGTCTCAAAGACAATTACTGATACCCGATATGGCTGTAGAAATACCGCGTGTGGTTTGGGTTGTAATTTAATTTAGCAAAGCGAGTTTGGAACAAAACGTCCCCACCGTCGCTGTTTAGGCCAACACAGAGACCAAGCAAGCGAGCTCCATCACCGATGAAATTGCAGAGAGACAAATCCTATGAAGCATTGAACGTATTGTGCGCTTTCCCCTAAATAGCTACGACTGCAAAAGCATCTCGGATTTTATGCACAGTTGAATAGTGCCTATTGGATTGGAGGCCCGGTGTGACTTTGCCACCCTGGTTGCCTCCTCACAAAAAAGCAACAAAGATCCGTCAGTGATCTGAAAGGACACAGCACTGTTTTGCTTTGCATGTCAAAAGAAACAAGAATGAACCATTCCTGCTGAAAATAATTCTCTGCAGAGTAAGAATAAGAAAAATGAAAGGGATGCTCAACCAGAGACAGCTTTTAAGAGAAAACCCAAGTGGGTGAATTTCAGCCGAGTGCCCCCCCCCGAGTTGCTCGCTAACCTGGGGAGCGAGGGAAAGTTGGCCACAGCCTGGATAAGGAAAGGGACTGGACCCAGCAGTTCCTACCCACTGAGTGCATCTCCATCACCCCGTCCAGTACTCTGACCAAGGACCAGACCAGACAGGTAGCACAATCCATTTACTGTTAAAAAGCTACGGCTTGTCTCTCCCGTCGCCAGACATCTAACGCTGAAAAAGTAGTATGGCTGGAAGAGGGGACACAGATGACTGTAGATAAAATATTAGCCTATCCCTTCGTTTTTATGTCAGGGATATTGTATGCCTACAGTGACACGAGTAAACGCAAATTCTGAAACACAGAAGGTACGTTTAACATCAGCGTGTATTTACATTCGTGTGGGTCTCTTTCTTTCTAGAGTGTACAACCACAGCAGAGCACTTCCAAGCCTGTTGTAGGCCAGGGAAATGACTGCCAGATTACACTGTAGAAATAAATTGCCATCTAACTTTCAATGTTGCGTTTGGATGCCTTTTTTGCAGTTCTTTATGACACAAATTTGAGGCTATATAAAGCCATTTGATTACCCTCATTGTATATCCTTGAGCTAAACTTGCAATCTGAATTGTCCCATTTGAAATGAAGTAAAGAAAAGATTGAATAGTAGGATTCAAACAGCTGCTTTTAACACCTGTTGTCGTGGTTTAACCCCAGTCGGCAACTAATAATAGAGTTCCCACATAAGATATGCGCTTTTTTCCCCCCTCAGACCGAGATTGGTGTGAGAGAAGTAAGAGCAAATTACGCAAGCTGATGAACACACACAAAATATTCAGCAGTTCAGGAACACCCAGCAAAAACCACTAATCAAGTAACTCCAGTCCAGACAAGGCCAAACATGGGAGGCTACACGTGGATGATGAAGAGCTGAAGAGCAATCTAGCTTTAGCTCAGATTTAACGGTTCCTCCCCTCGCCCCCCCCTTTTTTTCTTTTTCAGTATCCAGCATTAACATCCAGTGCTGCCAATTTTTCTGAACCTGTTGTTAGCAAGCACTGACAGTAACAGCAGAGCCTGTCCCATAATGAACTGTTATATCTTGTATATTGAAAAGTCAACTTCTTTAGAACATCTCTCTCTGAATGAGGTTTGTCCTTCTCCAGCCAAATCTTCATAAGACAAATGACCTGAGAAGTGTCGTGAACCTTCCCGCTTTAAAATCAATTATTTCTTCAGGTTGTAATCATCAGAGGTCACAAGGGTTTTCAAGGGGATTTATCCCTTTTCAGAAAGATACTTTTTAGTGCACTAATACAAACAGAAACCTGCTTTGGGCAGTTAAGGCTCTGGAAGACTGCTCAGTAAGGGAAAAGGAGGGAGGGCAAAGTGGATTTGCTCCAGAAAAGCAGCCTGGCTGGGGAACGAACAACTTTTCAGTCCCTATCTCCCAGGAAATGCAACGCAGCTGAGATACTGACCCGACCTCTCAGCCTGCACAACCTGCGCAACTCATCTTCTCTGACGTGGTTATCACAACTCGCAACTCTTCCCAGAGTCGCAGACGTGCTGCTCCTCACCTTCACAGGGCACAAATCAAACTGCAGAGGGATTGTCTTACCCAAGACCATACAAAGTCTGCAGCAGAGCAAGGACTTGGAGCCAGGTCACCCACGCTTCCAGCTGGTCACCTCATCCCTTTCCCAGCCTTTCCCTCAGTCAGGAATCACTCTGCAGCCACAGGCAGGGTGGAGAAAAAGAGGGGCGGTAGGAAAGTGGGGTGGCGAGAAACTGAGTTAAGGATCAAACATCAGAAGCCTGCTGAATATTAACAGTTAAACTCATCTTTTTGTCAAATGGAACTGTGAAAGAAAGCTGTGATAGGAGGCTTTCAAAGGCAGCTGGAGCTTACATACATAGGGAAATGATTGGACTTACGACTTAAAATGTTTATTTTCAGGGCGTTGATGAGAATGTGTGTCCTGCCTAAGGCCCTGGCACAGCTCAGCATTTTTTTTCACCATCAGCAATGCTGTCCTGAGCATCTCAGATGGCAACCACCTGGCACGCACCAGCTGGCAAATGGCCTCGCTGTACTTGTATGGCAGCACATCGCTGTGGTTACTCTGGTATAAACTCCCTGCCCCGGCACTCCTCCTGAAACAAGAGTGACCGAAGAAGGAGTTATACCTGTGTAACTACAGCAGTTTAATTACACTGGCAAATTTTCCCTGCAGACAAGCACTAAGAGAGCTAATTCTGACTCTTTTCCAGGAGAAAATAACCCTGGATGTCTCTGCACCTTTGCGAACTCTGTGACTGCTTACAGTGCCTTCACCTGCAGCAGTAATAACCTGCAACCCTGGACTTTCCAGTTCCTGTGATTTTGGTTCAGAATACCCGAGTTGCCTGTGCTCCCACTTCTGCGATAAGTATTCTGTATCTCTCAGAATGCTGATATTGCTTAAGAAATAATAATAAAAAATATTAAGAGAAATAAAAAGACACACACCCCCAAATACTACATAAAACCCCCAGCACCACAGTTTGAGAAATTAATGCCATTTTTTCACTATTGTTGTTGTAAAAGGCTTAATTTTATTACCTATTAAAGCTTTTCAGTTCTCCTTGGAGAATTTCAGGAAGCCAATAAAGGCTTGGACAAAAGAAAAAAAAAAAGAAACCTCACAGTACCAACGAGGAGCGTGCACGCAGCTTATTAACAGCACACTTGATGAAACGCACCCCCGTCTTCTTCTCTTCCAGCCTGGCACTGGTCCAAAGCAGACTCAACTGCAACAGCATGTGCCAAGCTGTGCCACAAGCTCATTACAAGGTCTCAGCCAGGTGACCTCCTGACGCTTCCACTTGTTCCTGCTGCTTTGGAGGCAAGAGCCCAAACAACATACCCCCAGACCTTGTGCCTGAGGCTGTTCAGCATCTTACTTCACGATTTTAGAAGCAGCCCAAGCTAGACCTGAAGAAACTTAACGCTGGATGTCGTACCAACACTAGCGTTTAGGTTATGACCTAGGTTTTGACAGCTCCCCAGTCAGCAGCTTTCAAGCAGTGCTGGGCCTGCCCAAAAACTTCAACTTCCCAAATTAGGCACATCGAATGTATCAAAGAGCAAATTTGATCCAATCCCATCAGATTAGATCCCATCTAATCCCATACAAACGTGAAAAAATCACTTGCTCCTATAGTTGCAGCTTGTTATTAACCAACTCTAAATAGCTAGTAAAGGCTGAGTGAAGGGAAGGTATCAGGTTTTACATGCAGTAACTCTCTCAACTGAAATTCAAAGTATGAACCCTTGATCATGAGTATGTGCAACACTTGGACTACTTATCTCAAGTAACAGAGGTATTTGTGGGGGAGAAAAGCGCCGATTCCCATACAGCCTAAGAGTTCAAGCAAGTAAACTGCTTATTCAGGGATCAGAGTTTGCTGGCAGTATTCCTGGTTTGAGATGATGGTTTCTGTGCTATGGAAACATAAGTGAATATTTGCTTTCTCTGGAAACTAGTTAGGGTTTGTTGACAGTCCGGTTTAAGGAAGCATTATGGGATCCTTTTCCCTGTGTCTGTGTTTCTTCACAGGTGAAGAAAAAACCTGCCACCACTCAGCCCTAAAAGCACATTTAGAAAATAACGGAAACAAGCGTGACTAGGGCTAACCTGAAAGAAATGGCAACACCGATGGCACACGCTGTACGCTGACAAAATTACAAGGGCCTTACATGGAATTACCAAAAACTGCAGAAATACTCAGACTTTGGGCCAAACCATGATTTATACTACAGTAATTCTACTCATTTCATTGGATCATTCCAGTTCCAAAAAAAGTTTATTTTAAGGTTTTTACATTTCTCCCCATCATTATAACTTTCATGCATCTTCCATATAACAGCAACAACTTCAGAGAAAAGTCTTAAAGTTCTCAACTCTCTGACATTTTCTCTTCAGAATAAAAATTATTTTGGCAAGAGTAAAAGGAGCTGAGATTTATGGATATAAAGCAATGCCAAGTAAATATCATCATCTTATGATGGAAAGTAATTTTTCATGCTGAACAATGGTCAAACTAGACATTCACCTAATATTTGTCTTTCCAGGACCAGATGTTCTTGACTTTCTCACAGAGGTTCACCGATGAATATAATTTTCAAGATGATGACATCATAGAGGAATGCAAGGTAATTATTGCTTTTGAACACCCTTCCGCTGGTTTTGGCTTTGAATTGGAAGATTAAAAGATTCACCTTCTTACAGCAAGGTGAACAGAGAATGCACATGCCTGCAGCGGGGAAGGGAAGCAGAAGGGCTGCAACTACGACCTCTCAGATGCCGCTTTGAATTGGGGAAGGAGTTGCCAAAAAGGCAACAAGCTGTTGCTGCTGCCACTACACCCACCACACAAAGATGGGCAACAGATCCTTGTTAGCAGGTTTAGCAAGGGTGACTAAAGCTGCTGGAAAGAGCCCAGCATGAGCGCAGTCCAAGGGGCTGTCCCAGAGGGCAGCTGGACAGCCTGCCAGCTGGGAGCTCTGCTGCATTTTTACATGCAGCTACAAAGCCTATAAATTAGGATTGCCGAGCCTGCAGTTAATATGTGCATGACTCGTAAATCTTTATTGGGGGGAAGGAGTGACATCTCCAAGAGAGCTTGAAGCTTTAAGCGGGGGGGGGGGGGGGGGGGGGGGAACCCCAACAAAAACCCAGAAAAACTCCTCAAGGTACTGAAGTTTTGTGGAGTATCAAAAAGGAGCTCGTGCTTCTCGCTGCTCATAGGGACTGTAAGACCAAAGTAACATCTTGGTTTAGTTCTTCAGTGTTTCACCTTTTCATCCAGTGTCACTTTTATGTTTGCTCCTTTTCACCCACAGTCTTATTTCATGCATAGATTTTAACATGTTAGAAGCAGAGAAGATTCCTGTCATTTGCCTTCATTTCAGAGTTACGGTTCACCCTCTGCAATTAGACCACTCAGTTGTTTGAGCAGGCACTTGTTAGTCTGCCGAGTTTATTTTAGATCAGAAGAGCTTACAAATGTATAATCCTATTTATGGGAGGTGTTTCAGTGAAAAGTTGAAGCAGAATTCCTTTCCCTTTTCAATGATGTTAAAAGTCTCTCCATTAGCTAAAGATGGAGAGTGAGATCCTGGCTCCTCTCTTTCCCCATCAAAGTCAGCTGGACTATCAATCAGCTTCAATAACACTTCATTACTATTGGGTAACAATTTCATTCATAGGACTGATTGTACAGCAGTGCTACAGCCCAACTGTTTTGCGCATTCTTCATTAGCTGATCTCAGTTAACGACTAGCAGAGATTAGACAGGCATTTAATTGGAGAGTGTTTGAAATGGAAGAATTATTTGCAGTTCTTTAATTTTCCTTTTTCATTGTTCTTCTAAGATTGCATTTCATACTTCAATGACTTTTTAATAATAATAAAAAAGTGTCTGTTTTAATGGGGGTCTAGTGCTTTTAGATAGCTGGCCCTGCATATCGATGCATTGTCACCATGCCCTGGTCTAGACTGTTACCTAAAGTAACATTTGCATTTCTCAAATACATCTAACCACCCGTCCAGCAGTTTAACAGTCCCCACCCGTTTAAGACACTTTTTTGGGGTTTGGGTTTTTTTTTTTCCATTTGTTTGTTTGGTTTTTAATCAGGCCTGCAGCTACTCCACAAATACAGTAAGAATTACAGTAACAGCTTCATTCCTAGATTAGGGAATCTACAAAAAGTTGCTTACAATATACATCATTGGAAGGTAACTTTTTTTCCTGTGACCTCTTTATCTTTGCTGCAGTGGAGCAGAGGGACAACAGACAGGAAAGACTTAAAACATGAGAAATCAACAGCTCCAGCCCGTGCCCACCTGAACCACGCTGTAGGGCCGTGCTCTTTCTTCCACAGTTGCGCCATTTCATCTTTACACCTCTGATATTCCCAATATAGCTTCATGAGTGCATCAGCACTTCTCCCCCCACCCCCCCAATTTCTTTGCATTAGAAGTACTAACTGGTTAGTAGATTTACCGTCTGAAAGAAAGACAGTAAACAGAAAATGGTTTGTAACTACACTCTCCTTGCTAAAACCACCTCAACTATTCCAACAGATATTCTCTAGACAGCCTATGTCTCTGCTCTCTCCACTAATGCTTTTAACCTTGTCTGCCCTACCAAAAACTGCCATTAAGTTAGTCCCATTCAGTGTGTTAAAAGAGCATATATATCAGCTCTGGAAACTCTGACTTAATTCACTGTAAAAAAGGAACGACTTTTCTATTAAGAGAAGAAATCCATTTTACTGAGATAAAGCTAAAGGCTCAGTACTTAGAATAGTTTTAGAAATCATTTTAGTTTTCAGTGTTTGCAGGAGCAGAGTTGCCATATTTCTTTGCCCAAATCACTGTAACAGCACCGTCTTTGGCAATATTGGAACTAACTTCTCTTTCAAGAGATTTCTTCCAGCTCATCATATCATCATAGAATGGTTTGGTTTGGAAGCGACTATTAAAGATCATCTAGGCCAACCCCCCATCTTATGAGATATTTTGTATCCTCTACCAGAAGTACATCAAGGCACTTTCAATAACATTGTGCACAAGGCAAAATACATCTGCAGTATGTAAAATAAAGTTGTCACTGTAAAGCAAGGACTTGAGGTGCCTGCATTTGCCGTAACCTCTGCAAGCACATAAAATGTCCGCAGCTCCCAGCTCCTTCTAACACCACCGGCGCCAGTGCTCTGGCTTAGCCTGGCATTAGCTCTCCAGCACTGCCGGGAGCACGATGTGTCCTTTTCTGCAAGCTATCTCACCGCTCAAGGCAAACCATGCTCAAATACAGAGTAATGTAAGCAATTAAATGGTCTGGCTCGACATAGGTAGATCTGTGAAAAATATAAAAATTTATATCTTTTCTTCATCCCAGCTTAAATGTTTTGCAGTCTGGGAGACAACTGATTTACTATATCTAATATCTGAATTAATATTAATAACAGTATAAAAACAACAAAAAAAAAAGCCCAATGAGAACCTTTAATCCAAACCTTCTCAACTTCATTGCTCTGAAAGTTCAAATAAAAACAAAACAAGGAACTTTCCTTGGAGTTTTTGCAAAACCAAACCCTGACCGACCAGGTTTTACGAACATAAAAGCTCCCTTGGGCCATCTTTAAGTGCTCTGATTTATTACCATTTTGTAGGTAATAATTACTTTCAGAGGGACACAGAAAAGGTAGTTCCAGTTTGTAAATTGTTGCTTCATGATGTGGAAGGACAGCAATAGCCAATATGGCTCACTGAGGTGTACTGCTTTAACAGATTGCAAAGTTAGGACCTATAAGGGAACAGCTTTAACACCGAGCAAAGCCCTCAGACAGCCACTGGACCAACAGCAATAGTGCGTGCCTCACTGGGGATGAATGCTTGTGGGTAGGGGTGACAGCAAGCCGCAAAATGGAGAATAAAAATTACAGGTGCTAAAGGGATCCATCCGGTTGATCTAATAATTCCTGAAAACGCAGTGCCCGTCACAGACATAAAAACTGCATCCAGGTAATTTTCTCAAATAAGACCTTGAGAAACATAATTTGATAGTTAACATCTAGACACTAAACATAGTAAAAACACAGGCCGGGGAAATGCAGTGTTGTTAAATGAATTTGACCTTCCTTCCCCACATCGAAATAAATCATGTTCCTGAATAATAGCTATGGAGTTAGCAAGGTTTTGTACTTGGTCATCAAACATATCATGAAAGAAAATGGCATACAGTGAGCTCTTTGCAAACACTGTTTTGCTGTGGTCAATCACTCATTCTCCTGTATTATGAGAGTGACAATTACGCACTCAGAACCATTAACAATATCGTATGTATAGGAGTTTGATTGCAACCCTACCACTGGTACAGAGCCACTGACAAATGCAGTCTTTGTGATTTTTTTCTGGTATATATAACTTGCTGATTTTAGAATAACTGAATGTAATGCTTTGAAAAACCCAATAGAGAGGCTGTTGAAGAGTGGTGCCTGACTAATGAATTTATGGAAAAGCAAATGCAAGAATACAGACGCTACTGGAAGCAGCAGCCTGTTGTTTGGTGCTTGTACGTCTAAGTAGTTTTAAATTGCATGAACTAAAATAAGTCCGTTTAACGTGTCCCCCCCTCCAGGTTGTAAAGACATTTATATTCTTGATTTACTGTTTTTGAAAACACAAGATTTTATTTCTGTATGAAAATACTTCAGAAGGTTTATAGCTTTATACTTTCTGTAATGGCTCTTGATATAACTTGTCTGCTACCCATTAGAACATGACCACAGAGAATATTCCCGAAACACTGGGCAGCCTGTGTATATAGTATATGACAAGACTGAACTGCCTAATTGGATTCACTGCAGCAGTTTCCAATAACTAGAATAAGAAAGTGAAATAAAACTTACTTCCACTAAAGTAAATATTTCCTTCCACAAAATGTAAAGCAATCGTCTAATCGCTCTAGGAAGGACAATAACTGTTCTGAAACAACGCTTGTTCCCTTATTCCTTGCTAGTAAGTTGTTTATAGTGTACCAGAAAGAGGTTCTATTTCTTTTCAGATAGAAAATTCTTACAGATCCTCTCTCAAAACGCTTGTAATCATTATTAATTTGCTTATAAATGAAATTATAAATGAAATAATAAACATTAGACAAAAAAGCAAATCAACGTTCCCTTCCACAAAAAAATAGCAAGAAAAAGTCCAACCAGACAAATAGATGAAAACGTAGTGAGAAAAGAATGTATGTCCCATGGGAAACATACCATCATTTTATCTTTTGCCCTTCCTTCAAAGACTTCAACTACGTACATTTGAAAATTTTCCCTTACATACAGAAAGCAACTAATTCTAGGACATACCATAATAAACCACAAATAAAGTTCTAACACTTTGCTATGGGCCAACCGTTTGCAGATGGTATTCCTAAGGGAATTACACCAATCCAACCAGTAGATAGAAATAAGGTATATGTTCATATGATCGATGACTACTAGCTAATAAAGCCTGCGGGCTGAATATCAAATATTCTATAACCACAAATTGCATGCAATCCGAAGAGTAAAAAATAAAACAAAAAACCCCCAAACAGTGCTGCAATTCTAAAGAATAACCAAATTTTCAGAAATTACAATATGTTTGAGGACATTTGGTGAGCAGACACAGAGGCTAAATTCATCAAGCAAATTATTCACTCAGCATTATCATTACAGCTGTGTTTTGCCTCCCAAGACTTTTGCCTTTATTTGCAATTGTGTTGATTATGCATATGCAAAATATTTTATCTATTCTATCTACCCCTTTTCCCTCTAAATGATGCACTAATTTGTAATGACAAGCATGGTGCTGCACGTGGAAAACTCATCCTCAGGGCAAGCAAGTGCACTTGCTTCATATCTAGCAACTTTCAAAAATCTGAATGCAGAATGAAATTGGTATAAATCTTCTCTAAGAATATAAATGTGCTGTGTTATACAAGAATGATGCTCTGGTTTTAGGAAACAGTTGTGGTATGTCTGTTGAATTCATCACTGATTATTCTGAAAGCATGACTGCGGCAGCAAACCGGCACTTCAATTTTAATTTGTGAGCTTTGTGCGGGGTGACAGACATTTGCATAAGAGTGACAGTAACTTTAATCCCCCTATACCCTTGACTTGCGTCTTGGTTTCTTTGAACGCATTTCTAAATCAGCAAAGCTTCAGTCAATTAGGAATTATAATACTTCTTGGGAAAGAAAAAACATTTTCAATCCCAACACAATTTCCCTGAAATAAATTATTTGCATACAGCACAGCCAGTGCCAGTAACTGTATTAAAATGCCATTGCTAATTAAATTGTATCCTTTAAAGCCTGACAGTTTTAAGCAGTAAAGGAGGGGAAAGTGTTAAATATATGTATAATTTCAAGCAATATTCTAAACACACGTTACTTGACAAATATTTGCTGAATATTTCCTGACTAAAATGCATAGTGATAGCTATTTTCCTATTCCCTCACACAAAAGGGCAAGACGACAAAAGCAGCTGTCTGATTAGGGGCACTGTTGTCCTGAATCAATTACACCCCCGCAGCAGACAGCTCCACTTATGCACCTGTTTTTAAATAGAAAGCTTCTGTAGCTCCCAAGCCTTGTACAAGGGACGATGGGGGGAGAAACCACGAGCGAAGGAAACAATAACTCTTCTGAAGGTCAGCCAGGGCATCCTGCATCCCTCGCTCTCCACACTCACTGATTGCCTCCGAATAGGAAATCCGCCCAAATCTTCTGTCATGATCAGGAAGCGGGGGGAGGAGATCCGTGTTGAACATGCGCCACTTTCACTTGCTTTTGAAGGAATATAATTATTGTGTTTGACTGACTGACTTACCTCTTTCCCAGAGCTTCTTGAGCTGAAGGGTGGCAGAGCCGAGGAGCCCGAGAAGTGGCTGATCACCCCAATGGCAGCACGCCTCCAGGTACCCATTAGCGCGGCCCCACCTCGCTCCCCTTCTCTCTTACCCTCCTGGCCAGGGCTGCTGCTTCAAACTCGGCTCACAGCGAAGGTACCCGGGTACTCGCCTGCCTCCCTGTCAGCCTGCACGCTGACACAGGCGGTTCCCGTTTACCTTCTAGCCTTCGGTGCTGTGCCCTGAAAAATGGCTGCAGACCGAGAGCCCACAGTCTGGTTATTTTGATGAGCTCAAATCCCAAACAAGGGACTTGAATTAATTCTGTCCCACAGCTTCTGGTAGACACCTTTCCACAAGAAACTCACTACCATTTACCACCTGGAATAAAGCGGAGACTGTTTATGCAGTCTTTTACTATATGCATAAAGATTTCCATATAATACGAACTATTTCTCCAGAGTATTTCCAATTTACTACCTCCGAACTGTCTAAGCACACTTTTTTCCTTAATATTAATAAAGTCTTAGTCTTTGCTTCGTACATATTTATTTTTTAACAGGCTGAAGAAATTAGAATACATTGTTTTCTTATTATCTGAACGTATGAAGAAAAATGAAACTGAACTGATGAAACAGAGTGGGCTTTGGCCAGGGCAACTGTTCTGCAGTTTGTGCATATATTCTGTTTTCATTTCCACCACTGAAGTGAAAAGTCCCCAAGCCTCTGTTTCCTTGTGTACACAGCAGAGGACAGCTAGACAGCTATCTTCATGAAGACCGCCGTGTAAGTACTACAGAAGGAAGACACCCCCCCCCCCCAGAATACACAGAAGTATGTTTTAACATAATTTCTGAATGCTTTTCATTTTTCCATTTTGCTTTTACATGCAAAAAGGAGTCTGAGAAGTCTTTCAGACTTAAAGACCAGCCTTGTAGGCTTTGTACTAAATATGGACAATAAAAATCAGGGCTGAAAAATTCTTAAATGCCATTTTATAAATCCTTTCAAGAATTGGATTCTTCAGGCCCTACATATGAAATTGTTAAGTAGATACAATCATGCTATTTAGGCCCAAATATAAACATGTATTTAATCACGGCAGCACTATACAATCTAAGATTGTACAGGGCGCAAGCAGTCCAGGCCGTTTGTGGATCGCATTGAAGAATTCCCTGTGTGGTGGATCTGCCTCTCTCTACTGATGGTTGGGGGAATCTAGGATACTCTCTTTGGCCACATGCTTAAGATCACTAAAGTTGAGACAGGTAAAGTATGATGAAGATAGATACCCAGATGCTTTTAACAGTCCCACTGCTTGCGTAAATCCTTTGGTACCTAGGTGGCTTTAGAAACACCACCTGCCATATTGGGAAATGGAATTCAGGTTCTCCAGTATTTTGGTGTCAAAGACGCAAGGTTTTGTGCATGCACATACAGACACAGCGGAGTTTCTTAACTGCAAAAATTACATTCGGATCCCTAAACTGTGATAGTTTAGGGACTACAACTACTTAGAAATGAACTTTTGCATTCTAATAGGACTTGCCTGGGCAGGATATCTCTACGAACGCATTTAAAAATCAACCTAAACAGAGTCTGCCTGAAGGCCATTTCTGAGGCTGAAGGATGACCTTTTTGAAAGATACTGCTATGAAAACAAAGCTTTTGACTAGACTGTATTATAAGTTGCCTTTATAATTAATAGAAATCATTTCCACTACAGATACACATTTTTAAAAAGCCTAAAAGAGAGTCTGGCACAGCAAATTATTACTTATTGAACAAACTATGAAGTTTTAGTATTCCCTTCCTTAATGGTCTCTGCTACCTCTTTTATTAAATGGCAAATATCACTCATTCTGATTTTTACTCAATAAAACAAAAGCGAAAAGCCACTTGTTAAAAGAAGAGATTATGGTCCAGTCAGTCAAAAGAGCTGCTTCAAAAATTTCCAAAGAACAGGGATAAAGAGTGTCAGCAAAAAGCACTTAAAATGAGGGAAATAATATGGATACCTCAGAAGTAAAAGGCCAAACAAGGAAAAAGTGGACACATTTGACTTCAGGGAGGCTTTCAACACATCTCCCACAATATTCTTGAATCCGTGTTAGGATGTTACAGTCTATGTGGGTACAAAATTGACTGGCTAGTTGGGCTCAGAGCGTGATGGTCAATGGGTCGTGCTCTGCCCGGAGGCTGGTTACAAGCGGAGCACTGCAGGGGTCTGTCCTGGGAGCTGTACTGGTTAACATCTTTGTCAGTGACCCAGAGGAGGCGGTGGAGCTCACTGTCATCAGGTTTGCACCTCACTCTGAAACGGTGGGAGCCATCAGTACGCTTGGGAGCAGAGCTGCCCTTAAGGGGGACCTAGACAAGCTGAAGGAGAAGCCTTATGAAACTCAACAAGGACAAATGCAAAATCCTGCACTTGGGGAGGAATAACCCCTACAACAATACTGGCTGGGGATCAGCTCTGAGGACATTGCCCTGTGGGTGTGAGCAGGCACAAGCTGAGCAGAAGCCAGCAGTGGTCCTGGCATCAAAGACAGCCAGCAGCACCCAGGGCTGCGTGAACAGGAGCCCCACGGCCACAGCTCCCCTCTACTCAGCACTTCCTAGACCACAGTTTTAGGCCCTCCAATATACAAAAGACAATGAAAAAATGAAGCAATTTCAGAAGAGACCCCCAGGTCAGGGCCTGGAGCACTTGCCTCATGAAGAGAGATTAAGGGAGCTGGGGATTGTTCAGCCTGGAGAAGAGACAGCTTTGGTGAGACCTGACAGCAGCTCCTGGTACCTACAACAAAGTTACTGAGAAGATGGAGCCAGGCTCTTCACAGTGGTGCGTGGCAGGAGAATGGGAGACAATGGGCATAAGTTGAAATGAGAAGTCCAGATTGGATATCGGACAAAGGTTTTTTTCACTGTTTGGACAGTGAAGCAGTGGAATAGATTGCCCAGAGAGGCTGCGCAGTCTCTGTCCTTGGAGGTTTTCAAGACCAACTGGACAAAACCCTGAGCCACCTCATCTGATCTCATAGCTCACCCTACTTTGAGCAGGAGGTTGGAGCAGATGCCTCCCGATCTTTCTTCAAACCTGAACTATGCTGTGATATGTTCAAACTGCAATAAAGGAAAATGAGACCAATCTATTCCTGAATATTAAAAAAAAATCCAAATTTTCTAAACTATTGAAAATAACTGTATAATTTTATATTCAAATCTCTTGTTGATGATACTCGCCAAGAAATTAGGCACCTTGCTAACTTCACACCAACTGCCATGAGAAATCTCACGTTTTATTGAGAACATGGATAACTTAGGCCAACAGGCGAGACAAATGCACTACTTGCAAGGACGAATGCATATTGACTTTTCCAAAGACTCATGATGAGATTATTTTATTCATCTTTCTTTGCCTAGCAAAACTGAGTAAGATTGAGACCTTTCGTGTGTTTTAAGTGCCACATATTATAAATTTGTGCAGCACATACAAACCACATGTCAAATTAAATTACAGTAGGTTTCTCAAAACACCCATTATATTAAATGCAAATTGAAAGAGGGGAAAATCTGCTTGACTAGACAGTGATAAAGTATAAAAGCCTATGCTTTTATACAGCCTGACACTTTTTAAAAAAATCAAAAAATCTGTAAGCATTTTGCCCCACAAAAGATTTAAAATATTCTTCACCTTATGTTTCTATGCAAGATATTTTTTTTTTTTTGCGGGGTGGGTGTTGAGTTTGTTTTGTCATTTCGTAAGTCAACCTCAAATGTTGAAAGTTATGGGTTTGAGACTACCAGGCAGCATACAGCCAAGAACAATATGCACAGATCAGAGATAGTTCAAGTATTATATCGCTCACTGTCCCACAGACATGCCTAAGAGGTAATTTTTACTGCCCCTATTTTAACATGGATGATAACACAACACTGCTCTATTTAGACATAATGTCCTATTGCAAGCTAAGTCCCTAAATCACTTAAAATCTAGAACTGTACTTCAAGAATAATACATATTTGTAGCATTCAGTCACTGGAAAATGAGCAGCTTTGTGGCTCCCTTTGTAAAGGGAGACTTCCAGCTGCCTATTCAGACAATTTGAGCATCAATCTTCCTGGCAGTTCATAACTAACACTCAGTACTAACCTCGGCAGTCTAAATTAGAAAACCGAGAGATTTTATTTCCAAGAAGACTATTTTATATTCTATTCATCTGTATACACCAGTTATAATCCATACATACTTTCAAGAACAGATCAAGTGATTGACAAATCCTTAAAAAAAGTTCTATGGATTTAGAAATCTAAAATATTTTGCAAAACCTATTTACACCAATCCTTAGTTGAAAAGGATCCCCATGACACAATAACCCAGGTATTAATACAGTTTTCTAACTGGGACACACAGCTTGTATTTCTTTATACTATCTGCCAAGTGAGCAGCTAACACCATCAGGAAGTATATCTTAAACAGTAAGTGGCATTTGAGACATTCAATGACTCTTCATTAAGTTACTGAAAGGAAACGAGTAGAATAGTATTTTTCTATTTTAATCATCTGTATACAGTAACTATTATAGCAACTGTGCTACTATTTACTTTCATGGTAACAATGATGAAATATGTCACAATAAAATGGAAATAAAATTAGCTAAAATAAGATAGAGAAGAAAAACAGGAAATAACCCTTGCAATTACAGCTTGAAAGAAATACCTAAAAAGTCAATACCTAAAAAGTCATTCTCCCAGTCAGGGGCTCTGAAGCTGGATGCACACCAACGGCAGTATGTGCATCACACTTGCTGGTCTCTGCACTTTTAAGATTTGCTTGACCTGATGAGGTTGCAGCAATATCTGTACTTGACCTGCAAGAAAACTGTGCGGGTGCATCCTGCATTTCTTTGCTCTGGCACAGCCAGTGTGATAGCCTTTCTTTTTAATTTCAAGCGTCCCTTTATGGGAAATTATGCCTGAGTCACAAAATAAACTGTGCAGACTGGTAGCAGGTCTTTGCCAAGGGGCAACAGAGAGTTAATAAGGTTTAATATTGCCCTGTTATTAAGCCAGTACCACAAGCCTCTGGAATTTCACTTGAATACGAGGTATGTCCACCCAGGTGGCAGTACAAGTAGTTGTAGTCAAGCGAGCATTAACTAAATCAGGAAGCCAGTAGGATTCACTAGCCAGCACTACGTGGCCACAGCAGCAAATGCCTGAGCACGGTCTAACCGGCACGTGTCCCTGAGCAGACTCCCCAGGCGCTGCCTGGCCCCCGTGCGGGCACCTGCCCTCAGGGCTCACAGCCTAGCAGGTCTGCGACCCACCCCAGCGGAGGGATGAGGCTGCAGTGCAGACACCAGAGAGGTCGGGCCAGGCCCACCATCAGAGCAGGACCTGTGGCTTGGCAGAGGTGTGCCCAGCAAGGGCTTATCTTCTGAATCTGAAATTCAGCTACAGAAACAAAACCCAGAAATCAACAGGTTGGGATTCATTGCTGAAGACGAGACCCTCTGCAGCCTGAAGATCCTTTCCCTGGCTCAACGCTTTTTCTCCTCTCAGACTTCTCTGGAGGATAAACACTACCATGCTCAGGGACCATCTATACTCATTTTTCACAACTTTTACTTCTCCCAGACAGCACATCTCTTCTTTCAGTGATATATGGGGATGGAAAACATCAGCAATAAAAGATGATAACCACAATGTCTCAGCCCTGACAAGGTTACGTATTTTCAGCAATTCACACCGTTCCCGTGGGAGCCCAAAGCAGCTCATGCCATCGTATCTCCTTTCCTTCTAGGAGCAGCGAACAAGTCAGGTAGCTGCCTGCAAAATCCGAGTTCAGTTTCAAAGCCCCTCTTCTCCTATTCTCCATGTAAATATGTTATGCCCTATAACTCTCTGTACTCTTTTCAACTCTGCCGGTTGCAGCTCCATTATCTCTGGAAGTTGCTTTAACACCTGCCTCCTGCGCCAGCCAAAACAACACCATCTGTTGCACAGCCTGTAAGGTCTATGAGCCACAGTGTTTTCTGATTTGCCTAAAATATAATGAATCCTTTCTCCCCAGGCACACCAGGCCCCAGCAGCCTTCCCGGGGTTCTGCCGGGTGCTTGTTTTGCTCCCCTAGCTCCCTTTGTTCCCACCCAGGCACGGGGGCCAGCCCCACGCCAGCTCATGGCGCTCGCTGCCTGAGAGGTCACAACAAAACCTCCCCGAAAACGGCTTGCAAACGCGTGCCAAATCCACAGCCAAGGCTGCATGAGGTTTCTAAGTGTGGTCTGTGGGACAGAGAGTGATGTTTCAGACCACTCGTTACTCTCCAATTTGTTTTTTCAACAGATTTCAGGGGGTAGGTTAGCGACAGGCCAGATCTCGCTCTTAGCAGAAAGCACGTGCAGGAGTCGGGGCCAAGGCTCACCTGCACCGCTCTGCGTTCTCATTCACCCCGCGCTCTGCACCACTCCTGGTCCCTTCTGTTTCCTTTCAGTCCTTCCCTTCTCTCCTGCGGTATCTCAGGCCTCTTTCCTCTTCTCACTTTAAGACTAATTGGCACTGGAGTAATTAATTCATTTATCAAGGCGATAAAAAAGGATGGGGGCAGGATGAGGGAGTTGATACTTTCAAGTACTATGCTACAGACCATCAGGAAGATGAACCCTTATCTCAGGATTGTCCTTGTATTACCTGAAGATTTATCCTTTGCCCTACCTCAAAATTTGCACTTGTCTTACCTTCAGATTTGGGAGGTTTAAGTTCAGATTTCCTAGCAGTCTGAGAAACGGTAGTATTCTGTGGAATATAAAGGTTCACACAAACCACCTGGATATTAAGGAGGAGTGAGAAGTCCGATCCATTTTCTGTGCATGCATGTCTCTCTGGATATTTTTAGTTGTTGTCTTTTCTGCTTATTCACCTCAAACTAAGGAGGAGAATTGGAAGCCAGCCAGGCAAATGGCCAGCCCAATTGCCTACACGCTGTTTTCTTGGAGGAAGGGGGGGGAAGGGAGCAGTCTAAGCAAAACTGGAAAAAGCTCAAACAATTCTGAAAGGAAACAACAGTTTTGCATGTTCTAATGCTCATTTGAATTTAGTGACTTATCTAAATCTCAAGTATTACATTTAATAGGAACAAATATTAGCTTTCTGGGATTCAGCTTGGCTGAACAGGCAGCATTCAGCTTGGCATAAAACAACATAAAAATGAGTCTTTACAGAAATCAGCAGTACTTCCAAAGGAACTGCGAGTCAGAGTGCTCAGATGAAAATCAATATTCACAAGCAATTCTTCCAATAAGCAGATTTTTCTGCTTCATCACTGGCTAACACACATTTCTTGTCTGAAAGTGCAGGATTGTGAAACTTTCCATCTTTGCCACAATGAAGGAAGCTCCCAGCTGCATGTAAGAGACAGCAATCCTTAAACACCCGCAATTATCAAGTAGGTAATGCTGCTGTCAGGTACCATTTACTTCTTTCCTACCTGTAATCTTCAGACTTTACATTAAACACAAAAGCAGACCATTGAAAGCTGCAAGAGTCCTCACAAAGATGATGCAATTGGTGTGCATCGGTACTTAGGGATGAGGAAGTCCGTGTGGAGACATTTGTCATTTATGGAGGCTGCTGACCTGTCCGGCTGGCACGGTTCGGAGGTAACGGGGAAGGCTCTGCTTCAGCCTTAGACAAATTACTCTTTTATAAGACTAAGGTTCCAGTTTACTTTACATCTGGCCCCAATTCTCTACTGCTACCCACATAGGTGGAATTTAAACATCTTTCTCACCGCCACTTTGTGTCTACATCATCCGTGATTAGTAAACAGCAACCATTTTTAATGTCCTTTGGAAAATGTTTTGGCTGCATTTCAAGTGTTTTTATGTATTCTCATCATGATCTTTTTCTGTAATTAAATTTAAGATAATTAACATTTTCCTTACAGTCTGTATCTGCACATCTTTTTACCCACGTTCCAGAACATTAAATTACATTTAGTAAAACCTTCATTGTATCCTAGAAAACAACTGAATCACTGAAGGTCAAAGTCTTATTTTTATTCCATGTAAATAATAAATGATAGTGCATACAATAATGCAATATTTACTCCAAATTCTCAAATGGCATTTGACTGGAAATTGGTTTTATATAGCTATTTACTTCTCCTAATATCTAAGACGTACCAAATGTACTTTATAAACACTGAAGGTGAGGTGAGTCACTAGTTCAACAGAGCAATCCACTGCGGATTTGACAATAATGCAACTAACCCTGGTACGGCTGGGTTGGTTGTTTTTTTTTTTTGTTAAAAGATCAGAAGAGGAAAATTTGGTGTCATCAAAAAAAAATCAATAGACACATCAGTAAAAACAAAAAATGCAAATACAGGCGCCAACATTTGCATATTTCAGGCTTAAGATTTATCTAATACATATTTAATATGTATATTTTATATGTCATTTCAGCTTTAACAGACTGCAGCATTTCCAAAAGAACTCTCATAAATTGTCTTTGTTGAAGGAAAGCTTAATTCCTATATCAGTATTTAAATTCACAGACTTCACCCCTATATTTACAAGTCTTGTAAACTAATTCTCAATATAATGGTCCATATGCATTCAACAAAACACTAAAGCAAACACAGAAAACTTTCTACTAGTGATTTTAAGAATAAGAAGTTTATAAATGTGATATATTTTAAAAAGAAATTAAAAATTTCATAGCACTGCTGCTGCTGCTAACATTATACAAGAAAATAATTTGTATAAATGTCACTGATAATTGTTGAGATACATTTTGATAAATCTATATTAAAAGAAAAAATAACCAGAAATTACTTGAAATAGATAATGTTGCAGAAGAAGCTTTACTAAGAGTCTTTAGTCAAAGTGATTATAGCCAGGATCAAAATTAAATGCGCCAAAATTCAACTTGTCTGTGATAAAAGGATAACTCAAATATTTTTCCAAACTTTTCCACAATATTTAAACACACAATCCTCACAAATATTTTAAACACTGAAAAATAGCCAATAGAAAGAAACTTCTTTTTTGCCCCTAGGAAGGCAGATTGATACTTCTTTTCATACCAACAATTCAAGAACTTCTGGATTCTTCTCAAAATTCTGCATTTCAGTTTATAACCAGCACTTTAGTCATGCTGATTTTATTTTTTTAAAAGTCATGAAAAGGAGGATATCATTTGTGCCGGTGTCCTTTATTGAGCAGAATAAGCTCTAAAAATTGCTCAGTAACTTCAAACTGGGTAAAAGACCAACTATTAAGTATAACACTCCCTATATATTACAAGGTAAGAAGTACCTATATTTAATAAACTACAAGGCACAGTAAAAATATGGAAAATCTAAAAAATGCACTATAATTCCATTGGTCCCTCTACTGTTCTTCTGCTGAAGGTCAACCATTACTAGAACTATGGAAATAATTTTCCAGTCTGTTTTCTAGTGTGACAACCATCATCTGAATTTATATTCAGTGAATGAATAGTCAGTGAATGAATATTCAAAGCAAGCTGTCTAAACCCAGAACATCTTCTAGGGATTTTACACACCAACAGCAGCACAGCAAACCCACCCTTTATCAAGGTGTAGGCTGAGCAGCAGTACAGTCAGAAATTCCAATCGTATTTTCATTGAGAAAAGGCTCGTCTTTCAATCCTTCACTTTCCAAACACACAAAGGCGATTTACTTGCAGGCAGCATATTCTGCTACCTCTCTGAACTCACAAACATTACTCGATGTGTAATTATTTAAATAACTAATCTACAGTAGATAAATATGTAATTGAGAAAAGTTCCAAGTCACTAAGCACACTTAGCTATACCTCCAGTGGATCCTCTAAAATGGAGGATTTTATTATTAAAACCACATAATTTTTTAATTGTTTCCATCTATGTAAATGGCAAATCATTCCATGAGCTCTCTAACGCTATCATAGCTGTTCATAATGCTGAGGTATTCGTCCTCCTGTCTTTTTATGTCCCTCCCCTTTTGTTTTAAAGATGATTATTTTTTTCCCCAAAGTCGTAGGCATTTGTAACATCAGCAGGAACTCAGTGGAAGATCATAGAACCATAGAATAGTTTGGGTTGGAAGGGACCTCTAAAGGTCATCTAGTCCAACCCCCCTGCAATAAGCAGGGACATCTTCAACGAGGTCAGCTTGCTCAGAGCCCTGGCCAACCTGACCTTGAATGTTTCCAGGCATGGGGCATCCACCACCTCTCTGGGAAACCTGTGCCAGTGCTTCACCACCCTCAGCGCAAAAAATTTCTTCCTATATCTAGTCTATAACTACCCCCCTTTAGTTTAAAGCCATTCCCCCTTGTCCTGTCACAACAGGCCCTGCTAAGAAGTTTGCCCCCATCTTTCTTATAAGCCCCCTTTAAGTACTGAGAGGCTGCAATAAGGTCTCCCTGAAGCCTTCTCTTCTCTAGGCTGAACAACCCCAACTCTCTCAGCCTTTCTTCAGAGGAGAGGTGTTCCATCCCCCTGATCATTTTCGTGGCCCTCCTCTGGACCTGCTCCAACAGGTCCATGTCTTTCTTATGCTGAGGGCTCCAGAGCTGGACGCAGCACTCCAGGTGGGGTCTCACCAGAGCAGAGTAGAGGGGCAGAATCACCTCCCTCGACCTGCTGGCCACACTGCTTTGGATGCAGCCACAGACCTTCTGGGCTGCGAGCGCACATTGCTGGCTCATGCCCAGCTTTTCACCCACCAGCACCCCCAAGTCCTTCTCGGCAGGGCTGCTCTCAATCCCTTCATCCTCCAGCCTGTATTGATACCGGGGGTTGCCCTGACCCAGGTGCAGGACCTTGCACTTGGCCTTGTTAAACCTCATGAGGTTCACACAGGCCCACTTCTCCAGCTTGTCCAGGTCCCTCTGGATGGCATCCCATCCCTCTGGCGTGTCGACTGCACCACTCAGCTTGGTGTCATCTGCAAACTTGCTGAGGGTGCACTCGATCCCACTGTCTATGTCATTGATGAAGATATTAAACAGTACTGGTCCCAATACGGACCCCTGTGGGACGCCACTCATCACCAATCTCCATCTGGACATTGAGCTGTTGACCACTACCCTCTGGATGCGACCATCCAACCAATTCCTCACCCACCGGACAGTCCACCCATCAAATCCATACCTCTCCAGTTTAGAGAGAAGGATGTTGTGGGGGACCGTGTCAAAGGCCTTACAGAGGTCCAGAGAGGCGACATCTGTAGCCCTTCCCATGTCCACCAGTGTAGTCACTCCATCATAGAAAGCCACTAGGTTAGTCAGGCAGGACTTGCCCTTGGTGAAGCCATGCTGGCTGTCTCGAATCACCTCCCTGTCCTCCATGTGCCTTAGCATAGCTTCCAGGAGGATCTGTTCCATGATCTTCCCAGGCACAGAGGTGAGACTGACTGGCCTGTGGTTCCCCGGGTCTTCCTTTTTTCCCTCTTTAAAAATGGGGGTTATGGTTCCCCTTTTCCAGTCAGCGGGAACTTCACCGGACTGCCACGACTTCTCAAATACGATGGATAGTGGCTTAGCAACTTCATCCGCCAGTTCCTTCAGGGCCTGCGGATGGATCTCATCAGGTCCCATGGACTTGTGCACCCTCAGGTGCTTTAGATGGTCTCAAACCTGATCTTCTCCCACAGTGGGCAGCTCTTCATTCTCCCAGTCCCCGCCTTTGCCTTCTGCGGCTTGGGCGGTGAGGCTCGAGCACTTGCCGGTGAAGACCCAGGCAAAAAAGTCATTGAGTACCTCCGCCTTCTCCGTGTCCCGGGTAACCAGGTCTCCCGTTTCATTCCGGAGAGGGCCCACATTTTCCCTTGTCTTCCTTTTATCCCCAATGTACCTATAGAATCTTTTCTTGTTGCCCTTGACGTCCCTGGCCAGATTTAATTCTATCAGGGCTTTAGCTTTCCTAACCTGATCCCTGGCTGCTCGGACAATTTCTCTGTATTCCTCCCAGGCTACCTGTCCTTGCTTCCACCCTCTGTAGGCTTCCTTTGCATGTTTGAGTTTGTCCAGGAGCTCCTTGTTCATCCATGCAGGCCTCCTGGTGTTTTTGCCTGACTTCCTCTTTTCTTGGGATGCATCGCTCCTGAGCTTCAAGGAGGTGATCCTTGAGTATTACCCAGCTTTCTTGGGCCCCTCTTCCCTCCAGGGCTTTGTCCCATGGCACGCTACCAAGCAGATCCCTGAAGAGGCCAAAGTCTGCTCTCCTGAAGTCCAGGGTAGTGAGCTTGCTGTGCGCCCTCCTCGGTGCCCTCAGGATCTTGAACTCCACCATTTAGTGGTTGCTGCAGCCCAGGCTGCCCTTGAGCTTCACATTCCCCACCAGCCCCTTGTTGTTGGTGAGAACAAGGTCCAGCGTGGCACCTCTCCGCGTTGGCTCCTCTACCACTTGGAGAAGGAAGTTATCATCGACGCATTCCAGGAACCTCCCAGACTGCTTATGCCCTGCTCTGTTGTCCCTCCAACAAATGTTGGGGTGGTTGAAGTCCCCCATGAGGACCAGGGCTTGTGAGCGTGAGGCTGCTCCTATCTGTCTATAGAGGGCCTCATCCGCTCGGTCTTCCTGGTCAGGTGGCCTGTAGTAGACCCCCACTGTAATGTCACCTGTCCCTGCCTTCCCTTTAATTCTGACCCATAAGCTCTCAGTTGGCTCCTCATCCATCCCCAGGCAGAGCTCCATGCACTCCAGCTGGTCATTGACATAGAGGGCGACACCCCCTCCTCGTCTCCCCTGCCTGTCCCTCCTAAAGAGCCTGTATCCCTCCATCCCAACACTCCAATCATAGGAGCCATCCCACCACGTCTCTGTGATGCCAATAAGGTTGTAGCCCTGCAGGTGTGCGCACGTCTCTAACTCCTCTTGTTTATTCCCCATGCTACGTGCGTTTGCATAGAGGAATTTAAGTTGTGCCCCCGATGAAGCTGTCTTACTGGCTGGAGTTCCTTTGTGCTGCTCTTCAGGCGCTCTCCTGCTGACCTGCGTTCCTTCTCCAGGCTCTGGGCATCTATTGCTGGCCCTGGCATCAAACTGGTAGGAGTGGGATGGATTGAGGTTCCCCTTGCCCGGCATCTCTAGTTTAAAGCCCTCTTCACCAGCTTGGCAAGCCTATGACTGAAGATGCTCTTCCCCTTCTCTGACAGATGGACCCCGTCAGCCCCCAGTAGACCAGGTTTCTCAAAGCGAGCCCCATGGTCTAAGCCGAACCCCTGGCTGTGGCACCAATCCCGTAACCATTTGTTGACTCACCAGATTTGACTGACCCTTTCAAACACCTTCCCTTTTACCAGCAGGATTGATGAAAAAACTACCTGCGCTCCCAAGTCCCTTACTGCCGCTCCCAGGGCTCTGTAGTCCTTCTCGATAGTCCTCAGACTGCTCCTGGCTGTGTCACTGGTGCCCACATAAAACAGCAGCAGCGGATAATAGTCAGTGGACTGTACGAGGCTTGGTAGCCTCTCGGTGACATCCCTGATGTGAGCCCCCGGTAAGCAGCACACCTCTCTAGAGAGTGCGTCAGGTCAGCAAATGGGTGCCTCTGTACCTCTCAGAAGAGAGTCGCCTACTACTATCACCCGTCGCCTTTTCTTAGTTGCGCTGGTTGTTATACAGGGGGCAGGCCGGGCTGTATTACTCAGCTCCAGCGCTTCTGCTGGTGTGACAGGACTTTCCTCATGGGCCTGCAGAGCAGTGAAGCAGTTCTGCAAGGGCACCTCAGGCTTCAGCGGAAGTCTCTTCCTCCTGCTGGTCCTTGCCTTTGCAACCGTCCATTCTTTTGCATTATTGCCCCCCCGCTCCCTTCTGCGTGATACCTCTCTCATGATGATGGATACCTCTCTCTTCCCCAAGCTAACATTAAGCCTACCCTGCCTTTGTGAGAGACGGGAGGCCAATACACCCTGCAGGTCACACCTAAGAAACACAGCAAAAATCACATTAGAGCCTGCTGATGATCTGATTCAAGATGCCTTAGCCCTGGGTGAGATACAGGCAGGGCTTCTGTGGAGACCGAAACCCTTTCCGTGCATGTAATCCCGCCCGGAGCACCGGTTCATACCGTTCACCCAAGTCCCACGCAAACTGCAGGTTGAGATAGAAATCAAAATGCAACACAACGGAAGTTTGTACAAAATCCTCAACTTTCATCCTCTTTGTAAAACTTCTGTATTCCTCCTGATTAATAAATAAAATGTAGTTGTGTTATTGAGACAGAGTTGAGATAACACCTGTCATAACAATCTGTAACTGATTTCTGTTTCCTATTATTTGCTGATTGAACGTTTATGCCATCACTCTCTTTCAGCACTCAGTTGGTTGCAACATTTAATACTGCTGTAATTCATCATGGGTTAACATCAGCCTGTTTCAATGCATCCTTAATGTAGAAACATTTTTCATGTTTTCTGCCATATGGTCTCTTTCTGACCCCAGAATTTTCATTCCTCCATGTCTGTGGGACACAAAGATGTCCTTGCAGGTTTACTCATTCTACCCCGTCCAAAACACCACCCCCCCCCAAGCTTCCAGTGTTATGTCCTCATCTAGCAAATGTGTCCAAAATTTTGAAGAAAACTATCAACTCATACAAGACAACCTTTTTATGCTAATAAAATAAAGGCGTTCCTTTCAAACGTGAAATATTCAGCAGCTTTTACTAAATGCATGGCATACTCCTACACTGAAAAAGGATCCTGCTACTTATTTAGGAACCTATCTAAGATTAGCCTTTAAAAGCTTTTTTTTTAAGCATAAGACAACACCTTTCTAAGGACAGACTACTTATGTGAGTAAATTAAGAGCATACATAAATGTCTGCAAAATCAAGGCTTTTAAATAATGTAAGATGCAGTGGGTCAGTAACAAGCAGGAGTACTGAGGCAAGGTGCAAATACTGCTCATAAGCAGGCACGCTCGGGTTGCACCTCTGTCAGTCAAACTCTGTATGAAAATACATCATGAATCCAGCTTTTGAAAAACCCCAAGGACTAAAAACAATCCCAACAAGATTAGGGACTAATTTTTTTTTTTAAGTGAAAATTCTATATGAAGTCATAATTAATTTCCGTATTTACAAAGCAATTTAAATGGGTTCCTGCTAAGCAGCAGGCTGGCATTGCCCTTGACAACTGGTGTCCATGGGTAGAGGTCACTCAGAACAGAACCGTGAGCAGGATCTGCTGGGAATCGCTCTGCAGTGCTGAGCATGACACTCTATGACAGCAGGATAATACATGGATCAGAGATGTTTTACATTTGGATCCTGTTTTACTCGCTTAAAATAAAAGTTACTATCTGAGCTTGAAGCAAAAACAGGGACCTGTCTTTCTGAACAAGCTAGACTCCCAAGGAAAAGTACACTACAAAGAAAAGCATTATGTTCATGAACTTTGATCATGATTCTTTGCTTTCTAAATAATCTATGCTTACCTGAGTCTTCCTTCTTCACAAAAAGGTGGGGATGAACAGAAACCCTCTGCTGATATCGCATGACAAGTTCAGCCATTACGACACTTCTAAAGAGGTAAAAAGTTGCCCCAAAGAATCCATATTGCATTCTGGAGGAAGACTCATTTTATTGGTCTGAGGGGTCACTACTAATTCTCAGACAGCTGGGCCACTGGAATCAGTTCTCAGGAGGAGAAAGTCCCAAACAGATGTGTCCTCTAACACCATTCCTGCAACACCAAGCTAAGGACTTGGTCCGACCTAGCAGCCTCTTCCATGAAGAACAGTTTGATCAAATCTGTGATATCAGAAATTGCATGATAGAAATGATCTTTCCTGCAAATCAGTGATGAAGGCTTTTTTTTTCCCCCCAAGGTTTGCTGCGTGCTCAGTTAGTTGACCGAGGATATTTTTTCCTACACACTTTTTGCTATGGAAACAAATAAACCAGTAGTACTAGTAGCAGCAGCTTGCCATCTGCTGACACATTTTCATCTGACACTGTCCTTTGCACTACATTTCATCTTTGCATTTGCAAAGATGGTTAGAAACATCTAACCATCCCCCTGCTAGCCCCAGTATGACAATTTCACGAATCTGCCTGTATGCAATGAAGAACGGCAATAAGTACTCCTTTAGTACACATGCCTTGGTGCATGTGAAGTCAATCACATACTCTTGGGATTCTACCACATATTTTCCTGGCTGGAGAAAGCAAAAGGTCATTGAAGCTGGAGAGCCATCACTTGAGCTGAAGTGCCCTACTGTAAGATCAGAATTATCTTGAGCTACAGCCGAAGTGAAGTGTTTAGAAGACGAGGGGGGAGGAGGGAGACTGATGTTTGGAGCAGTGGAATATATGCAGAATAATACAAAACAGCATTAATTGAATCATATTCTATGATTCTAAAACAGTAGTTCTTAGTAGTAGATTTAAAAAACAAGATCCAAGAGTTGCTGAGAGGACTCACAGACACATGCCATTCAGTGAAGGAAAACCAAGGAGCGACATTTCAATAGCAGAAAAAAGAAGCAAATTGGCTGTACGTAGGCAAGAGCAAGAAATTAAAGACACACTCTATGGCCTGGATGAAAAGGCAGATGCAGAAGTCTGATTTAATGGTCTGTACCTGGCTCACGCTGGGCTGATGAGCTCTGTGGAGCTTTGCTGATGTCTCACAAGGAGGGAGTTCACAGTCTCCCCTTGGCACAAAAGCTGGAGAACTACTGACCTGTTTCTACTATGGCATGGATACAGCCTTTGAGACTGAAAAAACCCCTTAGGAACATGTTATAGTGGGATCTTAACACGATAACTGAGTAACTGTGCAGCTGGGGGAATTTTAACAAGACTGTAATAAAGCTCTTACTATTGTTTAGTCTGATCTATTAGAGAATCTTTTCTCCATCCAGCTTCATTTAAGCTTTTTCCTCCCTGCCCCTCCACCCCTCTGTCCCCAAGTAAATCCAATCAACTAAGTAGCCATTTAGTTAAAATCCTCTCAGGGTCAGAGCCCTCAATTCCTTCAGGACTCTTACAGTCCTATCATCATTTCTTCAACTCTGTTTTTCTAGATCATTGATTTTTTTTCAGGGCCGTTTGAAACTGCTCCTCTGGTAGAATTTGTGTAATAGCCCGTTGTGTGGTGAGCATCGCCCAGGTCCAACACACGCAGTTCCACATCAGAGTGTGCCTCTGACAGTCCATTAGAGCCAGCCTCCACCACAGAGAGAACTGCATCAATTTTGATTGTTTTATTTAATTTTTTTTTCCACTTTTGACACAGAGACTAATGCTGTAATTCTCTGAAGTCTGTTGAATAGCCTGGAGAATGTGCATGGGTCTAGCTGCTATCTTATAGCTGACAGGTGACTCTCGCAGTAATGCAGTGTGAAACTGGAGGGCCCACTTAGCAGAAATTCACACAGATGTTTCTGGCACTTCAGTATATCTTGGATCTGCACAAATATCTGATATAAAACATGGGCTGAGGAGAAATTCTCTCAATAGCTATTGCATTTTGCTCAACCAAAAACTGCAAGGAGAAGGCATGCACTGCTGGAAACCAACATCAGACCCAGCCAGGACTTGCAGTAGCTAAGGAGAGAAAGAAGGCAAAAGCCAATACTATGTGGGTCCTGGAGGCTGCCATGAAAACAACAAGCGTCTACGATGGGAAACTATGACCGCAGATAGCAGGACATCACAAGAAGTAGGTGGCATCACACGAAGTTGTCAACCTAGATAGGCACTTTTTATACAGAAGTAGGTGGTGGTATCTTTCCCACATCCCAGAAGAGCGGGATGCTGTTTTGCTTGAGAAAGTCTCAGGTGAGAACCACAGCAGGTGAAACCGCTGAGTTTGAGGCACAAGCAGAATTACCACAGTTAAAACTACTCACACTCTGGTTTTACTTCAGGGTAGGCCCGTCAGGCAACACAAAACAGTGCAGGACCCCTCAGTAACTGATTATATATTGCCATTTAGTTAGAACTGATGGATTGACTGTAATTGTTTTCTTGTGTTTTCCAGTGGTATTACTGCTGTGTTTGGCTGGGATATAAAAATGGGAGAAAGTGCTGTTAATAGGTCCTGGCATGAGCTAATTGGAACAACATGTTACTCAATGCTTCTTATTACACTGCACTGCTCAGCCTGATTTTCTGGTATGGTGCAAAGTACATCTGCCAAGCACCTTGGTTCCAAGTAATTATCCCCTAGCATAAGAACAGGAGTAGCCACAGCAGAATTTGATATGCTTTAGCACATTTGTAACTCCAAATAACCCTCTCCACCTCAGCTACACTTCTGGGGCAGCATTAAACGATAAGCTACAGGTTGAACTTTTGTCCTCTCTCAGAAAGAGCGCAAGAGATTGAAAACCATCTGTGTTAAGAGAAATGGTGTTTTACCATCAGAAGTTAATTTTCCAGTATTGCTGGGGTTGTGATGGTAGGCAATAGTCTGAAGGCCGACCTTTAAAAACCAAATTGCCTTAATGCAGTCCTTAATTTCAGATATTAATAAAGTTGATTAATTTTCACAAACTCACATGAGGAAAAGAGTAGCTGAAAATGCTGTTTTAAAAGCAGGGATACTATCATTCTGGCTGTGTAGCCATGTACAGATATACTCAGAAGTATTAGGCTGCTGAAATTTACTGCCCATTATTTCTTTCCTGTCTTGAGTATACCGCATTTAAATGCAACAATGAGCTAACATCTGTATATTCCACAAAGGAAAAGGCCAATAAATATTAATGAAATTTGCTCCTCATGTATCTTATGAATTTTTATGTATTCTTTCATCTAGGGGCATCATTGTACAACTTTCACATAAATGATTGCAGAGATCCCATTTCAACCTTGAATTTCCACGTTGCACACAGGCCCCCGCAGAGCGAAAGCCAACAGAGCACTCACTCGGCTGACAACTCTGACTATTGAAAAGCCTCTAACCCTTGCAGAAGAGGCCTTTTCTCATCCGTTTAAAGAACAGTGGCAAGATGAATTCTCTCCCTAAACAGATTGATTTTAACTCAGCAGCAGCAGAATGAGTCTTTACTGGATTGCCTTCAGATAGGCACACTGCCCCCTACACCTAACCATGCAGCCAGCCACCATACAACTGACGCAATAGATCAACAGTATTAAGCTACGTATTCATGGTGTGTAAGAGGAAAGGAAAGGAAGCAGAAAATCTCTACTGGTAAATAAGACCATCCTTGAATACATGAATATCTCTCAAATGCAAAATGCGTACTTTTCTCCTCCTTTTCTGTTTTTTCCCCCATTCCAAATTCATGCTGTAGACTCAGCGCTCATAAGCCTTTTTACAAGAAAACAGCAAAACCCCCTTTTGATAAATGCAACCCACTCCAGAATACTGTGGCTGTCTGACCCCTGCAGAGAGAAGCTTAAACAAAAACCTAGTTAACTCTTTGACCAAATGCAACGTGTAGCTTGTGGTTTTTGCTCTAGGCATCCAAGGTTCACTCCCCACAGAACAACAATTTCATTAGCCAAGAAAGTATTTTTTTTTAAGCTTCTAAGTTCTTATAATTAATAAAGAGGAAAGAAGAGAAGATGTACTCTATAAAATACAGAAACTTGTGACAATTTCTGCAGTGTCTTCTGAAGTTACAAACTGATCTTAGCATTTCATGCATTAAAATATGCAATTTTAAAATTACTCTATACATGTATATATATACATGTATATGTATATATATACACATATATACTCTATATATATGCAGCCCTCAAGATTTATTCCAACGACTATTGTTTGCTGTTTCCAATCTTTCCTTGCCGTAAGTTAATCATGACAGTTGAATTCTTTAACCCTAGGGATCAGAACTTGTTTTGGGGTGACACTAAGCACAAAATGCCCCCAACACGCACCACCTCACCCTGGATCTTCAGTGATTCCTTGGGATTCGTCCCTTTAATAGCCAGGTGAACCACATGATGCACATGAGGGAATCATGTTTCTCTATTCTTTGTTCATTTACTTAAAGCTCCATTGCATTTGCTTACATTATTGCTTTGCTATCAACAAAATCATTGTTTATCTAAAATCAAGCTAAGATCCTGAACAAAATCTCAGTCATGCCGACCTGCACCAAAGTAGCTCAAACACACAATTTGGAAAACAGCGCACAGACCAGAAAAATCAAGTAACGCCTACAGTAAAAGGCCACTCGTGAAGGTAATCATTCAACTTCAGACATCAGGAGCAGACTCGCTGAGCATGGAGGAGTCAGAGCAGACAATGGGGAACCTCTGTAAAGGCATCTGCAGACGCGTGAGGAAGATCACAAGGGTGATCTTCCTCACACGTCTCTAAAGTACATGCACTTGTACAGAACTCGCCAGCTCAAAATGATATTACTGTACCATGGTGTTTTCAAAGGCACAACGAGCCTGAAGAAAGTGTAGTGGAAACCAAACATCTTTTTTAAAAACCATGCCTATAGCTATAGAACAGAAAGTTTTCCTACACAGTCATGACCTTACAGCTGATTAAATAACTTATAGCCAGATTCAATACTCAGGCTGTTGGACGATTTCTCTTTTGACACAGAACTCTGTCTCTTCTAAAAATGTGATTTAATGCGACTGTTTAAAATTGCACTGATCTCCATGCCTGAAACATATTCCTCCCTTCAATGGAGATATATGAGAAAAAGAAAAAGAACTAGCAAGATCCCTTTATTTCAGTAATTAACAGCTGACTTACTGCAGTGTTCACCCCTCCACTATAAACAATTTACTGAAAACTATCAGCACATAGGCAAAACTCATTAAAAGCCTTTCAGCAAATTCTACCTAAGATGCTTTGATCTTTAATTCTTCCAAACTGAACAAAAAACACTATCGCAGTCCTTGTGCAGATATTATAGTAATAAAAAAGAAGTTGCATGGATTTTCAGCAATGGCATCATCATAAGGGCTGAAGTCTGCCATACTGAGCAGATGATCTTATTTTTCCTTTTTTAATAAAGTATTGGCTGTACAGTTGATATTGTCACCTCTCTCAAGAAAAAAGCAAAAAAGTAATACATTGCTATGTGTCTGCATGAATTCCAGTAATGGCTGGATAGTATGTTGGGAAAGCAAAAGGCCTAAGAAGTCACCTATAATTCCATGCGCAAGATACAGGCAAACCCGGGACTGCTGTTACCTGTAACAGAGATAGGGTATTTCTTTTTCTTCTTCCGTGAGCTTGCTCTCCAGGGTAACTGAGAGCGGAGAGGTTACTGTCAGACAGCTATTGTCTTTTTCCTATTTATCACTGACGCGTGCTGCTGAACTGAACCTCTAAATATTCCTTAGTTGTCATAGAAGCTGTGGGAAGAGCAGTATCACCCCAATACACTTAAGGGACCTGATAACCAAAGGCCCTAATAATGGACTTTCTATCTGCTTTGAATGATTGAGCAAGTCAGATTGAGACAAAAGAGCAAACTGACCAAACATTCTTATCTGCCCGCATTTCCCAACACAGATTTCTCTAGTTAAAACTGCTTCCAGATTTTCACTGAAAACATGATTTTGCCTGAAGGCCACCAGAATGTTTCCATTTGGTTTTTTAAATTTATTTATTTATTTATTTATTTAAAAAAGCTTTAGATTTCCAATTACTTTGATACTGCGTTACCATAGGAGATTTTTGGTAAGCTGATTGTTCAGCTGGAAAAGGCATTTTAGAGATGAGTTTGACTTTGAAAAGGAAACACATTTCAAAGTTGAAAGGCCAGAAACTTTATACAGCCTTCAGGAGGGCTGAGAAATTATCACCACAGACCCCAATCTTACTAGCAATGAATCTGTCAGATAGCACGCAGCCGGAACAATAGACAGCATGTTCAGAAGCTGAACATAAAAGAACTGCATTTTTGCATAAGACCAGTGTGTAACAGCTGATTTAAACATACTTACAGTATGGATAGTTCTGTTAGGAACATATTTGTGTTTTATAACAAAGAGAAAATAGATTTCTTAATATAGAACATATACTGTCCAGTTCTTTCCTTATGCTGTTACATATTCATGGAAAGCAATACCTGCACTACCATATCAGAGTAAAATTTGTGTTAGAAAGAAAAATCAAATCTACAGCATCTAAACTACTCAGCGTAACCTTAGAACATTAAATCTTAGATAAAAACGGATGACTATTTTTCACCACCTTATGGTACAACATAGGTCTCGCTCGTAAGATCATTGAAAGGTTAAACACCACCCCCGACCCCAGTCCTAGAAAAGTGAAGCCAATGTAATTTTATTTTAAAAGATTGCTTGTGTTTGACACCATTATACAAGTTAAACAGTCTTTCAGGCATGCATTCATATTGAAATTCTACATAGGATTTAGCCTTGGAAACTGCGCCCACTTCTTGCCGGTTCAGAATCTGTGGGAAGTCAGACAAAAATTAACATTCCCGGAGCATGCCCCTACATTGTCTAATCCGAGATGACTATACTAAACTAAAATCCTAGTAAATTAAATAATGTCAGCATTATAAAACATATAATTTATATCCATTTGAACTTATGATACCCTTTTGATTAATCATTCCTGATATATTGTACATCAATAATTAAATGTCTTCCAGAAATGTCAATGCTTATCAGAAAATGGCTTAGTTGGGAACACATTAGCCTTATAATTTACCTAATATTTATCGTTAATGCCTGAATTTATGATCCTATTTCTTACAAAGATTAGTAGTGAATTATGTGTTTAAAACTTAGATCATGAACCTGCATGAAGAAAAAAAAAAAGGTGTAGGATGCTCTGAAGACCATCTGAGGTATGTTTCAAAGGATTATGGAATGAGTGTTATATGAAGAATTATAGGAATAACTGGAACAGGTAAATAAAAAATAACAACATTAAAAAGAAGTCTCAAGAATATTCCAGCAGCAACATCATTTATTCGGTTGCTTACAACCAGGGTGGATTCTTGTCTTTCAACCGGAATGTATTAGGCTAGTCATGAAGAGAAATATGTTTATAAATTATCAGTTAGATCTTGTCCTGCTTTGAAAACAGAAAGAATCTCTTTTTATTTTAAGATTAATTTCTACTTCTTTTGAACAGCCACTGCGCAGAATTGACTTTTAAAAGAACTAATCTTGCAGAAGGATTAATAAAGGGATTTGGCATTTATAGGACTAATATGAAGATCTACAATTACATTAGATGGAACAGAAATACTTCCAGGCATCCTGGGGTTAGGAAGGAACTTTCCCTTAGAGCAGTTTATTCCATAATTGTCCACTGTGGGAGTTTTAGCACTTTTCTCCGAGATCTAATACTCTCCACTGCTGGAGACAGAACCACTGGGACAGATATATAATTGTGTGGATCAAATTTGGAAATACTTTTTTTTAAATGGTAAAGGCTTGTCTATCCACTAAGTTTCCGCAAGAATTGCTCATACTTATTTTGAGGACTCAGACCAAATAGCGACAGCACTGCTGAGAAGGTTGTAGGCATAGCTGCCCTCCTGGCCATGGCCATTATTTGAAGCCACTGTGTCAGCCAACTCTCCATAAAACAGTTCCATTCAATGGGGTGTTTAAAACAAATGGTACCAGTTGTAGCTGGTCTATACCATTTACACATGGAGCAGATGACGCTTTAAAAATACAGTGGCTCTCATTCGCAGAAGTGTCACGTTTCATGGGGAGAACACACAAACTAACTACATAGAAAAGTATTTTTAAAAAATGAGAGAGAGAAAAAATATAGTATATGCTTAAGAGAGAGTATCTCTGAGAATATAAATAATTTTCTACTCTTTTATTTCTCAGGTGTTTTTTTGGTTATATTAATCACTTGGAAACAGACCCAAATTCTGCCACAGTCAATATACTTTTGGAATATTCTTTTTTCTTCCCTCTCAACCTGCTGATAAACCTCAAGTGCAGTCAGTATTTTTTGCTGTTGTTGCTGCTGCTGGAATTCTAGGGGGTATTAATCAGAAAATGTCAGGACAGGCAGAGATGTAGCTAATGAAAATGGAAGTTATTATTGTCTTGTCTGTACTCCCCTTGTCATCAAAAAAAAAAAAAAAAAGCGAAAGCATTCCTATTTTGTAAAAGGAACCCAAGACATTAAAACCACTTGAGAAAAAAATACAGATATAAACACTGCACCTCGTGGCCCTGGGGATTAAATATTCTGATGCTTGCTGGGAGCACATTGCCATTTTCTCAATTCTGAGCATGAAGTACTGCAGGCACTGAACCACCTTTATTAAAAAAAAAATCACACAGCATAGCTGCCATCCACAGCCCTGGCGAAGGCTCAGGAGACTGCAGAACCAGGGCTCATTTTCAAGAGATCCATGCAAGGAATCTGAGTGAAATGTAGAGTGAACGAATAGGCTTCAGGAATGTTTACTAAAAAAACCCATGTTTAATTAAGGTAGCAAGCTTAACATAAGGATTTATAGAATCATAGAATAGTTTGGGTTGGAAGGGACCTCTAAAGGTCATCTAGTCCAACCCCCCTGCCCTGGGCAGGGACATCTTCAACTAGATCAGCTTGCTCAGAGCCCCGGCCAACCTGACCTTGAATGTTTCCAGGGATGGGGCATCCACCACCTCTCTGGGAAACCTGTGCCAGTATTTCACCACCCTCAGCGTAAAAATTTTCTCCCTTATATCTAGTCTCAATCTACCCTCCTTTAGTTTAAAGCCATTCCCCCTTGTCCTGTCACAACAGGCCCTGCTAAGAAGTTTGCCCCCATCTTTCTTATAAGCCCCCTTTAAGTACTGAGAGGCTGCAATAAGGTCTCCCCGAAGCCTTCTCTTCTCCAGGCTGAACAACCCCAACTCTCTCAGCCTTTCTTCAGAGGAGAGGTGTTCCATCCCCCTGATCATTTTCGTGGCCCTCCTCTGGACCCGCTCCAACAGGCCTGTGTCTTTCTTATGCTGAGGGCTCCAGAGCTGGACGCAGCACTGCAGGTGGGGTCTCACCAGAGCAGAGTAGAGGGGCAGAATCACCTCCCTCGACCCGCTGGCCATGCATAGGTATCTACCTTTACGTTACTACTAGGATAGTCTAATGCTAACACTACAAACCTAACACTAGCATAGACCTGTTTATCAAGTTGGAACTGTGACAGTTCTGAAAAAGGGATGAGGATGGCCAGAGATTAGAAATGCTCTCATGTTCCTCTATTCTGCTTTGTCCTCTAAGACAGCAGTTTCAAAGCCCAGGAAAATAAAATAATTGCTCTCACATTTTATATTGCTATTTCTGCACTCAGACCAAACCCAGTCAGGATCTTCACATCACTGTCCCTGATATACAGTACAGACACTGTGTCTAGCAGAAGGAGAAGCTGCTGGAGAGTCTGGAAATACAGCGAAAGACATTATTTCATAGTATAAAGAATACACGTAACAGAATTAAAGAGAAAGGTGGAGGGTGTATTATGTACAATTTTTAAAAGACTTCCATGTGAGGTTAGAATATTCCTGGATATGCCTCTGATATTCCTGGAACTAATGTCTATTTGAGTTAGAACATCTCTTGAAAACACTGAGTCATGTTCCATCACTGATGTGGTTTAGAAAATCCATCCTTGATTGTGGTATATTTTGCCAGTGTTTATTTATCACTATTAAAAGCAGGCACTATATTTCTCTCAATTTTGTCTAGCTTCCAGTTGTTAGATACATTTGTCAGCTGGATTGCAAAGCCCTCTAACATCACACTTCTGTTCTCTGTATAAGTACTACTAAACTAATAATTTAGTTCTTTCTCAATCATTTTCTTGACCAATTGAACCAGTTAAGATCCTTTAGTCAGCCACTGCAAGGCTCTCACCTGAGACCTCTCCAACCTGCCGGTTTCCTTCTTGTACCAGGGACATCAGAACTAGACACAGTACTCCAGCAGCAGTCACACCAAGTTCAAAATCTAAAGTTGGTAAGTATCTACAGATTGTAGATCATATTAGCCTCACTGTTGCCTTGGGGAATAAAGTTCAACCAGTATCTGCTGTGATTAACAGATGCAGAACTGCTGTTTCCCCAGATAACATCCCCCAAATGGAGGAGGACTGCTTACGTTCCTTCTTTTCACCATTTGAACTCCACCTGTGCAAGGGGAGGGAAGATTTTGTCCTACTTAACTGCAGTTACATATTCCTCGGTTTGGTCACCTATCAAAAAGTTTGTTTTGGTAACGAAAAGCCTGATCAGTCTGAGACACACAAAGTATGAGGATGGGTGAAATGACTTGTCTAACCTTGTCTAACCCCGTCATACAGGGAAGTCTCAGGGCTTTATATTAAACAGCAAGGCACTCTCTCTGCCCTGATAAGGACAAAACACTCACATGAAAGAGGGCTCCTCATGAAAAGGGCTGACAAGACAGAGAAATGGAGGGATAAGTAGGATTAAAAGCAATTTGTCAGCCATGCAGAGCTTTTCAACAAATGCCTGAACTGATGTTTAAAGAATAAAGGAAAATTTTTTCTAGAGGCAAGGAAAAACTCATGAAATTTCACAATTAAATGCCATGTAACTTGCAAGTTGCAGAGAATTGCCCAAATGTTTTACAAACGGAGCAAAGACGAAGGCATCCGGTGTGGAGAAAAACCACAATGCTATCAGACTAAGACAAACCTGTAAAATACACTGCTCCCTTCCCTCCATAATGCAGGTGGCAGATTCACAACCTAAAGAATTACTTACTGCTGGGCTGTTGACAAATTTATGGCCACTGGTTTGGCACAGCCAGGCGAGAGACCAGGTGCAACCCAAAGACCCGCACAAGGTTGGTAATAAAGCGTGTACCCACAAGAGAGGTAAGCTGAATCCACACACCCACCATGACACTGACCATCCACTGCCACTAGATGCAAATGCTTGCAGCCTTTTGAAACGCTGAATACCTCTTGAGGTTTGCTGTACGTGTGACCAATCTTACTTTGTACCAGGACACTCAAAAAAAAAGAGATGCCAGTCTGAGGCCCATCTGACTCTCAATCAATCCATCAAAATCATGTTGACCAGCCTGAGCAGTGCAATAGAAGTAGCAAACCTCATCTCTGATTTGGAGTGCTCAAAACTGATGAGAAGCACTTTAAACCTAAGAAAGAAAATACTAACCAAGTACTTCACACTGAATTGCAACGTATTAACAGTTCAGAAAGACTGCAAATCTACATGCTATGGGATTGTGCAGGCACCTGCTCAGGAGGGGATGTTTCAAACGTGTACACTCCTCTCCTAACTTTACATACACAGCAAAATACAGTCCTAAGGCAGGGAAGTCACTAACAGTTTGGATGTGATCTGACATTTGAAAGCTTGGCATTTCTCCTTGAAGTTTCAAAGGTAAAGAAAAAGCTGGGTTTTTGTTTTAAGTTATGCTATTTAGCTGTCTCTTGTTTTACATTATAAGGGAACTAAGCTGCAGGGGTTATACTGTAACTTGTTTGTGCAATTTCTTATTTGGCTGAAGCATCATTTTTTTCCAACATATATGATTTTATATTTATCAGCGAAAGGATTTTAGCATGCCCTACCCCCGCAGAGCAAAAACCCTATAGTCAATACTGCCCCTTCACTCTTCTATTCCTTTTTAACCAACTATCATTCATTGTCCTCAGGGCGCTCGTTAATTCTGAAGTTTAAAAGATATCCATCAGCAGTATCATAAATTCATAGATAGCTACAACAGGAACGTCTCTCTCTCTAAGCATGACTTCTTCTTTTATAGTTTAACCTCTGTGATTAACTCACACTTTTGTGTCTTGTAGCATCTTTTATGCAAATGGCAGAATTTCTTTAGAAAGACCTTTTCTTAATATTTAACACATCCTTCCTTGTCTCTCATCTCCAGAGCAGAGAAATCACATTGTCTAACTGGCAGCACAGTAACTATGCATATGAATAGTTAGTAAAACATGTAAAAGTGCTTATATATTGGTGAAGTTTCAGTGCCATGTCTAGATTAAGTAGGGCAGGAGAAGGTTAAAGCTTTTCAAAGATTAAAACAGTCTGTAAAGTTTTAATTAACCCATGTTTCCAAGCCATCAGATTGTGACTTACAAGATGCAGTTACTATTTGGACCATTAATGGAATTTCTCCCCCAACTTGAAGAAAAAATGGTTTATATAGGAGACTATAAAGAGGATTAGAATGATTCAAACAGCAATCTAATGAAAGAAAGATAAAACGTTCTGTAGTTTTGTAGATGTCTGTTAAGTTTCATGAAGTGAACAATTTTCTGCTCCTCAACCCCCAACTAAAACCCTGCCCCCAAGTCACCGCCCAAGCCTGTTGCAGACAGAAGGAGCTTGCCGAGTACGTGGTGCTTACCATCACTCACTACAGGTGAGCCCAGACTGCAACCCCAGACCATTTATCTCCAACTACCAACATCTGCCAAATCCAAGTAGGATGTGTCAAACAATGGCATTCAATATAAGGAATCTACAAACAGCATAATCACCAATCCATTTACAGACTGATACTGTAAAATAAGCGACTGATACTGTAAAATAAGCTTGCTTTTCCTGCCAGTTGAGTCACAATTTCAAATTCTTATTAGCAGAGATTACAGGTGGTAGAGCAATAATGGTATAGCATTACTGTAAACTAAAGGTGTAGCAACATAATTACAAAAGCTACAACCAGCACCTATGTTTTAGCAGCACTAATTGTATCTAAATAAAAGTGCAATTTCAAGTAGGGTAACCATTAAAGGCCCATTCAACAGAAGCTAAACATATGAAGGGTCGGGAGAAACAATTCCACACGGCTCATCCATGTTTCAAAATTGCCAGTATGTTATTTTCCACTCTCAGTGCTGTTAACACTTTACTACATACCACTGATGAAAATGGTTAAAGGAGATGAAGGGCTAGCTCTCAGGTACAGTGAGGAACTACTGAAGGCAGTGGCGTAGCTGCGTAGCCAGAGCTGCACAAATTTTCCCTACCTTTGTGTTTACGTCCAATTTAATTTTTGATTGTTAAATTCTTTTGAAGTACCCACACACAACATACACAGCTTTCCCAGCTTATACCCTTACGGCAGGGCATAAGCAATCCGGGAGTGCGTCGATGATAACTTCCTTCTCCAAGTGGTAGAGGAGCCAACGCGGAGAGGTGCCACGCTGGACCTTGTTCTCACCAACAACAAGGGGCTGGTGGGGAATGTGAAGCTCAAGGGGCAGCCTGGGCTGCAGCAACCACTAAATGGTGGAGTTCAAGATCCTGAGGGCACCGAGGAGGGCGCACAGCAAGCTCACTACCCTGGACGGCAGGAGAGCAGACTTTGGCCTCTTCAGGGATCTGCTTGGTAGCGTGCCATGGGACAAAGCCCTGGAGGGAAGAGGGGCCCAAGAAAGCTGGGTAATACTCAAGGATCACCTCCTTGAAGCTCAGGAGCGATGCATCCCAAGAAAAGAGGAAGTCAGGCAAAAACACCAGGAGGCCTGCATGGATGAACAAGGAGCTCCTGGACAAACTCAAACATGCAAAGGAAGCCTACAGAGGGTGGAAGCAAGGACAGGTAGCCTGGGAGGAATACAGAGAAATTGTCCGAGCAGCCAGGGATCAGGTTAGGAAAGCTAAAGCCCTGATAGAATTAAATCTGGCCAGGGACGTCAAGGGCAACAAGAAAAGATTCTATAGGTACGTCAGGGATAAAAGGAAGACAAGGGAAAATGTGGGCCCTCTCCGGAATGAAACGTGAGACCTGGTTACCCGGGACACGGAGAAGGCAGAGGTACTCAATGACTTTTTTGCCTTGGTCTTCACCGGCAAGTGCTCGAGCCTCACTGCCCAAGCCGCAGAAGGCAAAGGCGGGGACTGGGAGAACAAAGAGCTGCCCACTGTGGGAGAAGATCAGGTTTGAGACCATCTAAGGCACCTGAGGGTGCACAAGTCCATGGGACCTGATGAGATCCGTCCGCAGGCCCTGAAGGAACTGGCGGATGAAGTTGCTAAGCCACTATCCATCGTATTTGAGAAGTCGTGGCAGTCCGGTGAAGTTCCCACTGACTAGAAAAGGGGAACCATAACCCCCATTTTTAAAGAGGGAAAAAGGAAGACCCGGGGAACCACAGGCCAGTCAGTCTCACCTCTGTGCCTGGGAAGATCATGGAACAGATCCTCCTGGAAGCTATGCTAAGGCACATGGAGGACAGGGAGGTGATTCGAGACAGCCAGCATGGCTTCACCAAGGGCAAGTCCTGCCTGACTAACCTAGTGGCCTTCTATGATGGAGTGACTACACCGGTGGACATGGGAAGGGCTACAGATGTCGCCTCTCTGGACCTCTGTAAGGCCTTTGACACGGTCCCCCACAACATCCTTCTCTCTAAACTGGAGAGGTATGGATTTGATGGGTGGACTGTCCGGTGGGTGAGGAATTGGTTGGATGGTCGCATCCAGAGGGTAGTGGTCAACGGTTAAATGTCCAGATGGAGATTGGTGATGAGTGGCGTCCCACAGGGGTCCGTATTGGGACCAGTACTGTTTAATATCTTCATCAATGACATAGACAGTGGGATCGAGTGCACCCTCAGCAAGTTTGCAGATGACACCAAGCTGAGTGGTGCAGTCGACACGCCAGAGGGATGGGATGCCATCCAGAGGGACCTGGACAAGCTGGAGAAGTGGGCCTGTGTGAACCTCATGAGGTTTAACAAGGCCAAGTGCAAGGTCCTGCACCTGGGTCAGGGCAACCCCCAGCATCAATACAGGCTGGGGGATGAAGGGATTGAGAGCAGCCCTGCCGAGAAGGACTTGGGGGTGCTGGTGGGTGAAAAGCTGGCCATGAGCCAGCAATGTGCGCTCGCAGCCCAGAAGGCCAATCGTATCCTGGGCTGCATCCAAAGCAGCGTGGCCAGCAGGTCGAGGGAGGTGATTCTGCCCCTCTACTGTGCTCTGGTGAGACCCCACCTGGAGTGCTGCGTCCAGCTCTGGAGCCCTCAGCATAAGAAAGACACAGACCTGTTGGAGCAGGTCCAGAGGAGGGCCACGAAAATGATCAGGGGGATGGAACACCTCTCCTACAAAGAATGGCTGAGAGAGTTGGGGTTGTTCAGCCTAGAGAAGAGAAGGCTTCGGGGAGACCCTATTGCAGCCTCTCAGTACTTAAAGGGGGCTTCTAAAAAAGATGGGGGCAAACTTCTTAGCAGGGCCTGTTGTGACAGGACAAGGGGGAATGACTTTAAACTAAAGGGGGGTAGATTGAGACTAGATATAAGGGAGAAATTTTTTGCGCTGAGGGTGGTGAAGCACTGGCACAGGTTTCCCGGAGAGGTGGTGGATGCCCCATGCCTGGAAACATTCAAGGTCAGGTTGGCCGGGGCTCTGAGCAACCTGATCTAGTTGAAGATGTCCCTGCCCAGGGCAGGGGGGTTGGACTAGATGACCTTTAGAGGTCCCTTCCAACCCAAACTATTCTATGATTCTATTCTATGATTCCCTGAGACCTTAGGCTGAACGGCTTGCTTCAGTTCAATTATTAGTCAAGCAATGATAGCTAGCATTATCCTAGATGAAATGCAAACCAAGTCAGAAACAGATTCCACATAAAAAAGCTTGGAAGCTAAAAGAAAATGAAATCAATCCTCAGCCTTTCAACTCCTTAAAGTGATAGGCAATAACAGGGCTGCCAAACCAGAGTAAACCTGAAAAGAAACATTTTGTGGCCCATGATTGAAAGGGAACATAAAAGGATGTCAGGTAGATGGATGCTTTATTGCTATTTTATATTTGAAACCAGCAAACAAGGCCAGGTTGTAGCTGAAGACATGAAATTGCAACTCTTCCATCTATTTTAGGAGACCTGGCTGATATTGCTAACCTTGTTGTCTGATCATGATCACACCCTTTCATCTTTCCTATACATTGATCAGCTGTTTCCTTTGAGAGCAACTTGTCACTAACACCTCTAGAGATTTATATTTATATGCATGTCCTTTTCTCCCCGTTATATTTTTGTTGCAAACAACCTATGAATACAACAAGTATGTTAGTAGTAAATATAGCTGCATAGCAGGGACGCGCTGATAACCAAGTTCTTATCTCCAAAAGGAGAGACTTGGTTTTTTTCACTGTTTCCAAAGTTAGGTCATCACAGACTGGGGTGGGTTCACGCTGTCTGGCAGCTAAGTCCCCACCCAGTCCGCTCACTCACTCCCCCGCAGTGAGATGGGGGAGAGAATCGGAAGGGCAAGAGCTAGAAAAACTTGCTCTCACTCTTGTGGGTTGAGATAAAGACAGTCTAATAATTGAAGAAAAAAAGAAGAAAGCAAAAAACCCCATGGGATACGAAGGCAATCACTCACCACCTCCCACCAGCAGACTGATGCCCGGCCAGCCTCCGAGCAACGTCTACTTTGGAAAAACTACCCCCCCCCCCCATATTATTGCTGTGCATGATGTTATATAGGCTGCAATATCTCTTTGCTCAGTTCAGGTCAGCTGTCCCGGCTGCCTCCCCCCTGAGTCTCTTGCCCACCCCCAGCCTACTCACTGGGGCAGCAGAGCGAGAAACAGAGAAGGCCTTGAAGCTGTGCGAGCTCTGCTCAGCAATAGCTAAAACATTGGTGTGTTATCCACATTGTTTTGGCCACAAATCTAAAGCACAGCACCATACAGGCTGCTCTGAAGAAAATTAACTCCATCCCAACCAGACCCAGTACAAAGTACCAGTACCCATCCTGCAGCATCCTCAGCTTTTTCAGGAGAACAGATATCCAGACAACTCTCTGCTATGTTTTCCCAATTCTAACTTGGATTTTTCCAACCAGTTTAATGTTTTGGGTTGTTTTGTTTTCCTGAAAACCAGTGTGCTTTAGTGTTTCAAACCCATCTCATTTTAGTTTAATATGAAAAAAAAAAAAAAAATTAACAAAAAAGAAAGGAGAAGAATATGCATGCTCCTGACTGCATCAAAAAGCAGCCTGCTGAGTGAGTCTACAAAAACATCTAGTACATTGCCCCGTGATCTCTCCCATTTAACTGAAGAGCCAAATACATCAATACTCTTCCAGTTCAGTTCCATACTGAATTAATCAGGGAATTAATCACCTATCTGCACCAGAACTTCAAATTCAGTGAAAGGGAAACAGTGTAATCCAAGCTTTTTCCTTTTTGACCTTCCCTGGTGGAAACAGGATGGAAACATTGACACGAAGAAATGGGCCATGTGTGATTTGGCAACAAAGGCTAAGAAACTGCAAACTCTGAACTCGGCCACAAATGCCACTTCCCTTTGGCCATGGGATGGATTCTGATATACCACAGACTGATTGCTGTCTCAAATGCCTCAGAGCTATGTCTGAGCAAGGGCAAAAAAAAAGAAATCCCCTGCTCCTTGAGACCACCATATGAGGAAGCTTTTTCCCCCTGAAGAGAAACAAGCGCTTTCTTGAACAAAAGCAGGCATCCCTCTGGCTGCACACATCTGGTCTTCCTCTTTGCTTATTCGTAAGAGGTATGACCAGAAAATTGTCTGACCTGAGCAATAATGGAGGTATGAACTTACATCTGTATGCACGTGGGTAACTTGTGGCCATGCCGACCTGGTTCCTTTTGTCAGTGCTTCCTCAGAGCATCTGGGGTAACACGAGAACCTCCCAGTGGTGCAGAAGGGCCTTTGCGAGGCTCTTACCATGAGTACAAATGGACTGAGCTCTACTAATGACATATGGCTGCATTAACAGTCAGTATCACAGGTTGCACAAAGAGCTGTATTGTGCTATCATACTGTATTTCATCATACCCTGACTCTATTCTGCCTTTTAACCTAGGGAGTAATGAAAATCATTTTTTCTTTTACGCCGTCTATAATGTTGACCATTTCTAAAGACAAGATGTAGATGCCTGCTTTGATACGTGTGGGACGCAGTTTTGTGATCAGCATAAACCCCAAGAGCAGCCCACCACGTGTTCATGATGTCCTTCTCATGCTTGGGAACATAGCTCTGAAAACTGTTAGCTTCTTTTTCATAAATATTTTCTCTCTCTTAAAAAAAAAAAAAAAGAAAAAAGAAAAAAAGAAGCCAAGTTATCAGGTGTGAAACTTTCAATTTTGTTTCACGTTTCCTTTTTCCTCTCTCTAGATGACTCTCAGCTCAGCATACGGGAGAACTGCTTCACTTTCAAAGCTTAGGATTTCCAACTGCCAAGTGAATATCTCTACCACTTGGTGATACATTCAACAAAGTGTTATCCATTGTTTTTAATGTGAAAAAAAAAATCTTCACTTTCTCTCTTTAGCATATTGCGCAACTATGTGAAAAACAAAAACAACTTCATGGATAGAAGAAAAGACATGGAAAAGGGTAAAATACTAAAAAAGGAGGAAAAGTTTGGGAAAAATGGAAATTAAAATTTTAGTTTGGAAATTTTGCAAGACTTTTTAATGAAAATTCCTTTTCAGAAAGAGGTAAACATTTTTTAGGGAAGAGCTCTGAACAGATACAAACTACCTTTTATAAGGAAACACCAAAAAGAGCCTCTCTTGACAGTTTAGGAAGCCCTAGATCAAGCTTTCAGATAATAGACTAGGAAGGAAAAAGTAAAGCATGGCTGGATATCACATCTTTTATTCTGCTCATCTAGGGCAAGTAGGGAACAGCCAGTGAGTCTCCACAATTGGATTGAGACTTGGACTGGATTTCTAATGCTAAATTGATAGGTGTTCAGATACTAGTGTGATAAGTAGGCTATAAATACACAAAGGCTGACAGCTTAAATAGTTCGCTAAAATAGACAGCTCTAAGAGCTATTCTGGATAACCGTTTATCTATCCATCCATCCAAACTCACTCTCTAAGCTGTCGGTCTGAGTTTTCAGACAGGATATTTTAGCAGGATAGCTTGTTGAAATATAGCTATAGTAGCTGTAACAGAGAGATAGATAGCTAAAACAGATATGAAAGCTGAATTAGATACTTGGTAATAGAGAGAGAGCTCCAGGAATCATGGAGGGGGAGAAGAAGAAAAAAAAAAAGGGGGGGGGGGGGGAGTATGGATGACTGAAGAACAAGTTCGCACCTTACAAAAGAAATAGAAATAAAAATCCTACTGATGGCAACTACATTTTCTCATAGCTTTCTGCTTTGGAAAGAAAATGCCTTGAAAATCCACCTTCAAAATCATCCCAATCCAATTCTCTCAGTAGTGACTGCGGTGCAGACACGTCATTCCCACCATCAGTGTAGAGTGAGCATGGGTTTGTATGGACTGTACACCTGCACTGGTGCTCTAATTCAGTGACAGGGAAAATCATTATCTCAGTTATTCCCCTGCTTTAAATGTCCAACATGTCCTTCAGCCCCAAAATTTATTTTTTTTCCTTTCAACTATATTTTTCTGCAGTTTGCTGTATCTTATCTTTCTTTAATATTTGCCATGTGGCTTTCCGCTCACTAACGACAGTGCAAATGTGTCTAGTGAAACATTCCTGCCACAGTTAGGAAACTGAATTTCCAGAACACAGTCCATCCCTGCCCCCTTTCAGCTCTTCACAGACTCATATCCCCACAGAAACCTTAAAACAATTAAAGCCATAACTGGATTTTACCAGCTAATTGGAGTTCTGGGTCTTGAATAATTTTGTGCATTCAATAGCTACATTTTTAAGTAAATCACACTACATCACAGCTAGATAGCAGAAGACATTTAAAGGTCTTTTATGTAACAAGTTGCTAGTTGCCAGCTGTTTTTCTGATCTTTATGGTAAATCCTGCATTGAAAGATTGCTGCCTAGAAGGCAGGAGCTGACAATGATTTGAATCTACTAGCCGTCTCTGTAGATCAGATGCCATTACCACCAGTGGAATCAGTATTCCATTCACATGCTCTTAATTTTTTCCTCTTGGAAAATGCTTTACAAGAAATAATATGGAAATATATATAGCGAGACTATGGTTACATATGCTGTGTTCATCCATTTACATGTTTCAGCAAAGCTTTCTACTGGACTGCAGTATCTAGTATGCATACACGCTCTGTATCCTACCATAACACGTTTTTTAATATACCTATCTTTTACCTAAATGATACAATAAAGGTGTTCATTTAGTAGATAAATACTGGTATAGTCACTGGAATTTTGCTCCTCCTTTAGCGTTTCTTTATTATTTTAAATATAGAAGAGTATTATAAATATAAAATATATGTAAAGTAGCAGCTATTCTGGTACAACTTTGATACCTAAGTTTTATTATTATCCTATACAAATCAATTCTGAGACAGAACGTTTATGGATTTGCTCTGCAAAAAACAGAATAGCAAGAAACAGAAGATCTGTCTGCTTAGTATAGAAAACTGAAAACACATAAAATTGTCTTATGCTGCTATTGTTATTTGGAGATGTCACATCGCGCAAAATAGAGTTTTTGAATTAGAAAAAGACCAATAAACAATTTTGTCATTTCTTTTGACACGCCAAGTTGCACCACAATACGTTGTCTTCAATATCTTGACCATCCACATCAGTGAAATGGAAATATGGAAGTGCTGACCAAATGAACATCTTAGTGAGAGGTCAAACTTTTGGAATCAGCCATCATAGCTAGTTAAAATTAAAAAAAAAAAAAAAAAAAATCTGATCACCATCCAGGCACAAGGCAAAGATCCATGCATTTACACAGCCCAACAGAAAAAAGGCTTAATGTGATATGTACGTAGTTCAGAGTGGGTTAATGTGTGTGTTTCAGTTCTCAGCTAAGGCTTTTAACTAGAGAATCTTGAGTTAGCAAAGCATGTGTGCTTAGATGTAAATGGCAAACATGATACCTATAAATGTTAAAAAGAAAACAGGGAAAGGAGGTAAAAAATACAGAGCGAACAATACAATGTTCAGATCAGATTTCTTAAAAATGAATCTTGCAACATTAAAAGAAATACGTGTCACAGAAAAAAAGAAACCAACCTCTTGAAGACAGCAAATCATTACAGGGTGCTAAAGATTTCTTAGTATATTAGCCCACCCTTAGGGCTTCTTGAACATAATCCATTTTAATAACTATTCTCTTCTCCATTTTCTACCACAAACACCACTACAGATTAGATCAAGCCAACTCTTATTCTAGTAGTATTGTTCTGCCAATATCTACTAAGAGGTATAGCTTGAGAGGAGGAGTGAGTCACGGGTACGTTGCACAACCTGCTCGTGAATTCTGCTATCTGTGGTTTAATCTAAGGTTACGTTATACATGCAACAGTGAAAGAAGGACAAAGCTACGTTAGATGCAGCTTTTAACTCAACACATCATAAGATCAATGTTGTCTACCAGAGGCAGTGTAATTTACAAAACCAGAAGTATTTAACATGTTTCTCTGCCCTCCCCAGTGACTCCTGTTCAACACCTTTAATTTTGCCTTCAAGTTATCAAAACTTGGCATCTCAGGTCTATTGCTCTAGCGCACTGCATTGCTCACATCACTATCCCTCTGCATCATGTTCATGCTCAAGTACACTTAAAAACTCTGCTGTTCCTACCTTGACTGCTCTCCTCTGGCACCACATCATTCCCCATCTCTTCTTCTTTTAGTAATTCTAGACTTTGCTGTGCTTCTCATATGTACTTTGTGCTTCACATCTTTACTGTCCCTCATGTATGAGGTGCCTTTCCTGAGTTTAACTGTAGGACCACAGACTTCTCTTCCTGCGAGGCCCACTCCATCATGCCAATGTATGGCTGTAAGGTGAAGGAGATGACTAGCACTAAGATGAAACCTTATTTCTATGTTTTAGGTTACTTATATAAATGGTTAAAAGAGGTACAAGGCATCCAAGAGCCTGAAACTAATGTTAATAACGCTATGCATATTTGGGTACAGGGTGTGATGAACAACAAGGGTGGAGGGAAAATGGTGTTTCTGAAAGGGAAGCTGTCCCCTGAGCTGGACTTCACTCAACTGCAAAAGCCTGAAACTTGTCACCTGCAGGAGACATCTACAGAAAGGGTTGTGGAACAGCATTATAAAACAAGCAGTAGTTTCTTTAAGAGACATCTGCAGCTACTACTCTTCCTTTAGAAACTGGACTTTCTAAAAAGCGTTTAGCAGGAAACTACAAGCTGGAAAGCTTCAATCGGTCTGTACATATTCAAGGATGGAAGGACATATTATGTCAGTCTTTCATTCTGTGGCCACTGGTAGATTATTCCCTATTACATACTCCTGAGCTCTTTGTCCCTGTAGTTTTAAATGACTCAAGTGCTTGGACTTCTACCACTTCCCTTGGGAGACTTATCTTTCCACAGTCTAATAGATCTCACTGTCAGGAAATGGCCTCCATTTGCCTTGGCTCAATCTTATCCCATTACTCCTAGTTATGGTAGTTTTTTCCTGTTGTGCTCTGAAACACCCTTATAATGGCTCTTACCCCAGAATCAGAGTGGAATAACAGCCATAAATGGAAACCTCTCGCCTTCCATTAAGTGCTCCCTTGTCCCCTTGCTCCCTCAGCCTGGCACAACACACCGGGAGAGACAGGAGCAGTTGCAGCGAGCAGGACCTGGACTAATGCCACCTGAGACAGGCCACTGCACAAGGCTCAGCTGTAATTACGGCACAATGGGACAGAGAGAACAGTGCAGGATAAAAGCGGTGTCAGCGGGCAGGGACACTTCCTTTTAACCCAGGCAGTCTTTAAGTTACATGCTCAATTTTGTAAATAGCCCAATTTTGTAAATGGGCATTAATCATCTTAGTGAAACATCTCATCAGCATCAGCACTCCCGCGTGGTGTGCCTGCCTTGCTGCCTCGCTCCTCCCTTCTCATCTTTTTGCTGAACTGTAGCCAAACATTATGCTGTGAACTGTATGACTAAACTTTCACTATTTTAGGAACTCCTGCGAGACTGAATCCGAATTCCAGCACCACTCGCTTTTCAGCATGGAGAAGATGAAGGTGTGCATTAACGTAGCTTCCCAGTTTTACACAGCAGAGATATGTGTTCATGTTAGTTAACGATCACACTTTGATTTAAAGACATAAGTCGTTTGCTTTAATCTCTTCTTAGTCTTGAACAATAATGACAGCAATAGTAATGCAGAGACAATGGTGGATGGCTACTAGCGCATAGAAAGCCCCCAAACCAGTGGAGAAAAGCTCAAAAACTTTGCCAGATGAAGAAAGGAACAGTGTACTCTAACAGATATAAACCTTTCACCATCATGTGAGATGAAGATACAACGTCACCCAGGTAACAAAGAGGTAAGAAGTTGGTATCAGCCAATCCAGAATTTAACTAGCAGTTCACGTTTTCTCCTAGACTGATTTTAGGCAGTAAACTAGATACACGTTATTTTATTTACACCACAAAAAGAGACTATCAGAGAAAAAGGAACTTTACATCCAGAAATCCAGACACAGACAACTCAATTTCCTTTGTGTTTTTCTAATTTAAGACAGCTTCGTCACTTCTGCTGCTCATCTCTTCAATTCATTATGTTCCTTTTAAGTGTTTTGCTGAGATTATCTTGCTCTGAAGCTTGGTTATTTTCAAGGGTATTTTTTGGAGAGTTTTTGTTTGTTTTGATTATGCCCTACCAGAGCCCATTTTGATTTCTCTGCAAGTTTCCCTGTGGTGTCCTTGGAAATACTCAATCTGTATATTCTAATCTAGGGACTGACAGAGTAAAAGAAAACATAAATATCGGTGCTGAGTTGTCTGTAATGTATCATGCCCTTTTTACAGACCTGTCTTTTATTAAGTCCTGCACTACTTTGCTGTTTCGTGTAAGAAAAATGAAGTAGCTAAGGGAGAGCTACTGGAAAATAAATCTTCAAGTTATGTTTTAGCCCTGAATAAAAACTATCAAAGCAAACAGTATATGGAAGGGCGTGCTCTCTCTCTCATACACAAAGAAATGCAGGCTCTTTCCAACTAACTTATTTCCCATCCACTGGAAGGCGCACGAAGTCTTTGAGTAGCAGGACAGGTAACAAGTTATTAATTAAAAAAGGCCTCAAAATCTTTAAAGAAAAAGATGACCAAAAAAAGTACTGAAAATGCATAAAGAAATAAAAGCGGGAATGGTCCAGGCCAAGGTGTCTTGCACTTGAAACGCTGTACAGGCAAAGGAAAGCAATACTCCCACACTCCACATTCCTGAATATTTTCTTAGGTACATTAAGAGACAATCGAAACAGAAGTAAAAATGTTTTCTGCTCTTTCTTAGTCTATTTCATGTAAAATGAGGAGTGACTACCAATAAAAGTAGTCAACAAGGAGTCCAAAAGGAATTATTAACATAGAGCCACAAAAAAACCCCACCATAATAACGTCTCTTAGTAAGTGGCAGAAATGACTGGAAATATGAGTAATTCAGTTCTTTATTAAGATGAGCCTTTTTATGGCTACATATTTCACATCATGGTGGTGTTCATTGATGGTCTGAAGGCCTGAAACATCACACATTCTCTTCTCCTCCATGCATCAGAAAACCCTTCGTTTTCCTGCAGAGAAAAGTGACTCTTGTTCCTACCCGAATCCAACCACTAAACTCCCCTTATTTTCACTTGGCATAAGGCAAGGCCCATAAGATTTGACAAGCAAATCCTGATGTTGTATTAGAAAAAAGATGCAGCGCAACTGCTTTACATTTTGGCTCTTTAGCTTAGTGTGTCTGGAGGGCACAGCTTCACAACTGCTCTCCCCTCATTTTCATTCATGTACAGCCTTGCAGGCCAGAAAAGTGACAATGTTGTTTGGGCACCCTGTTCTGCTTCTCGGAAGCACGTAATAAGGAATAAATACAATCCTGGTCATCCATGCATTTCTAACTGCTGTAAACACTTTTGATATATACAAAATGTACTTCAGGTACCATTGCTTTGCTTCTCTTTGCTCATCAATTTGGGGTTACTCAAGCTCCATGCCCAGCCCCCCCAAGGCAGGATTACGGTGTAGGGTGGGATCCGCACTTAGACTGAGGCCGTGCCACTGCAGAAAGTGAAGCCATTAAATTAGTGGCTAACTACCCCTTTGAGGATTTGATGACTTGATGTGTGAATTGTCTGTCATACCGTTCACCTAGGATTTGCAAACTGGCTGTCTGTTTTTGACAAGAAAAACTGGGAGTGTAGTCCAAACTGACAGGAGAAGTGTATTTTTCTTTTTTTTTTAAGCATCATTTTTTACATTTAGTTGATGTGTATAAATAAACATGAGGAGAAGATTGTGGTAGACTTCATTATTAGTCTAGTGGAAAGTACTGTATTGCAAATGCAAACTTCTTTGGGGAGATTGCTCCTGACTGGCCAGGAAACCCAATCAAAATACGACTTTTGCTTCAGCTTAACCGTATTATACACTTTATTACCCAGTGCCTTGTGTAATAAATGTTACTGAAAAGACTAATTTAGGATCTGAATTTATTTTAATTAGTCTTTGTAATACTGCAGCAGATGTTAGCCTGTATAAAAGCAAACCTGCACTTGTGAGGAATCTCAATGAGAAGTCCCCCAACATTTGATATTCTCAGACATGCTGGCTCAGATTGCAACAGCAGACAGGAGGGGAGAAAGGAAACTACAGAACGAACAAGAATCGGGAGGGCAAGGAGAAAAGGCGGAAGAGATTCATTTTGTTATAAACATGTCCTGTTATCAGTCACAGCACTGTAAAGGTGAGGCTACAGAGCACCATTAATAACTGACAGTTGTTGTTAACTACCAGGGAACACCAGATAACCTTCCTGAGAATATCTATACCCCCATCTTGGGCAGCAAAGTAATGAGTCCCAGTGGAAAGAAAGCACTGGCGGTCTTTGTTGTAGCTATTGATCTCCTGATGTGATTTAGATAAGGGAGGAAGAGATAATGGCATTGATTATTCTATTTAGGAGCCAGACTGAGACTAAACACAAGTATAATACATAAAGAGGAAAAATCCACGCTCAGTCACTCCTTGTCTGTTCTTTGCAGTTCAAGGCAATGCTAGGTGGTCACGGCAACAGGGACACACATCTTAATAAACACGTGGGGTTTGGTTTCTGGGACAATTTCATGTAAACGAATATATGATGGAGGGTTTTGTTTTGCTTTGTTTCTTTTTTCTTATTTTAATGAGCATGCATTGTTTTCATAAAGCAAAGCACAGGCAGAATAGGTTGTTTTCCTGCCAAGGAGGTTGACAGAAGTCAATGATGGAGATCTGAGGCTGACAGCAGGACATGCATAGCTAATTTTACTTTACGCTCCTCTCCCCCATTGTGAAGGGTAGTCAGCTCAGGTCAGGTAGTTTACAGGGAAGAATCTTAAAAAAGACAAAGAATGCTTATGCCCATCCACAGCAAGATGTAATTATTCTGACAAGCCTTAACTGCAGGTCACCTGGAGACATGGGTTAGAGCCTCAGGCATTGCCTCAGAGTTAAAAAGAATCCCTGTTGCACGTAAGAGCAGACATCAGTGCGATTTAGAAGTACCTCAAAAAAATGGACACCACCCCCCCAAAACCACAAACCCATTTCTAATCTTTTTAAAGCTGCTGAGCTTAAGCTGCCTCCGAATACGTTAACATGCTACAGAAGCCACTGTTCTACCAAGGGAACCCAGAGAGGGGTAGGATGGATTGACAGCCATACTCTGGTTTATATTCTCTTCCATACTCTCCCATATTCTTTGGAATACTGTCCTAGACCTGAAAACCAACATGAACTTGTACTTTTACTTCAGTGGAGGTTTTCAAACGCCAGACTGAGGTTCTCTTAAAACAGTGTGTATTTAGACTAAGAACAAATTATTCATCTTTTATTGGTGTGATTGATAGATATGTTTTGTAAAATATAAAAGGAAAACCAGATAAATAAAGTATAATATGTAGGAGCTAAAAAAATAAAATAAAAGCCTGTGTTCACTTCTTAGATGTCACCCTAAAGTTTCTGCATATAATGAAGACAACACTTCCACCTCTTTGTGGCCCTGCCCTTGCCAGTGTCAGAGAGCTGCAATTCACATCAAGCAGCACTGGCCTGAAGATTTTTCAGGGAAGCACAACTTATCTTTTAAAAATGAAATTTAAAAAAAATCAATCTTTATAGTCCATTTATTGGGTTTTTTGTAGGGTTTTGGTTTTGTTTGTCTGTTTAGATTTTTGTTTGTTTGTTTGTTTTGGGTTTCTTGAACACAAGGCTGTTTAAGGAAAGTGTGCCTTGCTTCCTTATAGGTTTCCCTGGGCTGGGTGGGGAGAAAGATGCTGGAGCTTCCTGCACCTGCTATAGTAATTTGATGTTTTACAGAGAAGCTAAAGAGTGGATTTGAAGCCTGACCTAAAATTAATGCAAATTTTAGATCCAAACTGAAGTTTCCCACAAACTAGAAACTTGGTTTTTCTGACAGTTTTAGAGAGAACCTCTAAGATCTCATGTCTTAATAAGACTGCAAAAGATTGTTGTACAAAATCACAATGCACTTCAACATCTTTGTGTATTGCACCACTGCTTTTTCACTGGACCTCAGCAAGCTAAACGTGAATGACATGCAGCTCAGACACAGAGACCACTGGCATTACTATGGAGAGCACTCAAAACCTGCTCTTTACTGCATCAGCACAGTCACTAGAAGACAGAACACACCAAGTATCATCGGTTGCATAGAGCACTGCACAACTGGTGTGAAACTATATGGCAGGTCCTTGAATCACTATGAAATAAGAGAGCAGAAGTAGCAAGAACAACCAACCTCACATAGGCAGAAGCACAAACTGCAATGCTAAAACCAGTCCTTGAAGGATTAATTGAGGTATGCATACCTCAAACATGAACTTCAGAGCAAACAGTCTGTGTGGGTCTAGTTGGTTTATGGGAAGAAAATCCCTCTAAATCCATTGCCTATATATCATTGTAGAAATACTGACATATTCTGTGAAGGTAAAAGAAGCACAGGTTTTCCCTTTCAAAAGGAAATTGATTGAGCCATGCAGGAAGGACGGATTTACTCATTTCCTTAACACAGAAAATAGGATCAGTAATGTTAGTGTTTGAAATAAAACACACTTCTGTACATTTCCCTGGACTCCAGGGGTTGTGCCAAAGAACAATGGAAGATTTAATGGCAGGGGTAGGAAATGCCGGGTGTGGAAAAAATACAACTTTGAATTTCATAACTGTAAACAAAAAGAAGAAAATACATAAAATCATTGGCACAAATCCTTGTTTTTCCCATGTGTAGCCATAAAATACTATGACCAAAAAGTGATTTATGAATAGCGCATCTAGGATTTAGAAACAGGCTGAGGTGGCCCCACAATCAGAAGTCATATTCTATAGTTCTTGTGAAAGACCATTAGGATAAGCCAAAATCCCAGGCATAAAACGCACCAAAATTTGGTAGCACCTTGAATACCTGAAACTAAATAGTTTTAGTTCTGAGTAAGATGGAACCCTAATTTCAGAGCATCTTTAGAATAACACTACAGCATCTGTATTGGTCCAAGCAACTCAAACCTAATCTGCTGAAGCATTTAATTTTAGCCTTACTTTTCTTCTGTATTCTTCTGATACAGAAATTTATCTTCAGGTGAAAGTTGCCTTTAAATGTTCTTCGTGCTTCTAGCAATTTGGAAGATGATTTTGTAAAGGGTTAAAATGAAGCTGTGGCAGTTGACCTGTCTGTCAGCAGACACAAACCAAACCAAGTCATTAGATTAAACCAAAATCCTCCCCAGTGGCATCTTTAATTCCATTCAATTTTTTTCTTGCTCTAAGGTTATTTGTGAGTGTTTTGACTGTATCACCACTTCTTTTTCTTTTGCTGTTTGACAGATCTTCCAGAGTTAGGTGAATTATTAAAGAAATAATAATTAAAAATATTTTCAGAATCATTAAAGAAAAAGGTGAATTTCTTTACTACTGTTTTAGAAACAGATTCATACCTTGCAGCTATAGGCACTAAGAAATTCTAACACAGATTACCCATTTATACCATGATTCTCAGCCCCTCCTAAGTCAAGTTGCTGTTTTCAATACAAACTGTCAAAATAAGACAGACAAATCGTAGTGGAAGTGATTACATTTCCGGCAATAGCTTTTGGGAATTATCTTCTAACATTTCTTTCATTTCACAAGGAGTAATTATTTTTCCCCTTCTTCTAAATTTTGCAATTCTTTAGCAAGAACTCCCAGGTATAAGGTTAAACACAAATTGGATATCAGCTAAACTTCAGTTAGCAAAATGAACTGATGCTCTGTCTTCTGCTTAATTGCCAGTTAGGCGCAGTGTCGGTTCCTCCAACTTCTACTTCATGCTACCGATGCGATACTGAATGGTCCTGACTGACGATAATTAACCAATCTGGATAAGCCTTTCAATTAGTTACGGAGATAGCTGATATCCAGAAAATACTTCTGTTGCCAGGCAAATGACAAAGAGTTACAATGGAGCTTCCTAGTTCAGTTTGGTTGTAGTTTTTGAGCAAACAGTGGAAACGCTATGTTACCAGGCACCTTAACTAGCTGTTGGGTTTAATTGGCAAATGCCCTTTACATCAATTCCTTTTGTTTAATGTTCCAGCCCTTTCTGGTTTCTAGGCAAGCTGAACAAACACTGAATCCAGCACTAGAAATGTGCTTTCATGCAATTCCCTTGGGCCTGCCCTCAAGCCAGCTAAAGTCCGTGGAAACAACTGTTCAGTGCTCACCTGAGAAAAGGTTCTGATCAAAACCCTAGTAGACAATGGCATTCATTTGTAAACGCCTGGTTTGTTTTCAGGAAACATACATCAATTGTCCTAGAACCATTTCAATGGGACATGAGGGAAGTCATAATGCTATGTAAAATAAACCAAAAACTTGAGAGACTAGTGTTTATGTTGAAGAGAAACAAAAGCACATCTTTCTCACTTTAAGAATTTTTGAGAGGGAGGGAAATTGTGCTAGAAATAAGTATATTCTTTCCACTTCTTAATCATTCTTTGTGGTAGATACCTGCCTGTATATAGAGAGGATGAAAATAACCAGAGAACAGACATTTAGTTTCCAAAGGAACCATATTTTTACTTTATCATAAAATGACTGAATAATTGCAATGCTAACATTTCTTGAAACTTAAAGGCCAGACAAATGACTAGCCCTATAGAGAATATTCCACACATTATATATGCATGTGGTAAGGGCAATTTTAAGAGAAGATCACAAGACACCATGTCTTAAGTTTAATAACCCATTTAATATTGCCTTTCAATTCCATTTCATGCTCAGTAAAGCAAGAATAACTGAACCTTTCACTGATGGTGGCCTTAGATGAACAGCTTTTGTTTTGAGGGCTTTGGCTGCAATGCCTTATCGTGGTTGACAATTAAGGGCTTGTAGCAAGCGCCAGTGATAGTGTTAGAGGAACTGCTTCTGCACCTGAACAAGGATACTTCTTTAATGGGCTATTTTTCTTAACTAGGGTCACGCTAGCTGCTCATGTGCCTAGGGAAAAGGTATGGCATGCACTGCCTTTGTCCTTTCCCCACCATGTTCCCCCATCCTTCTTGTAATGAAATACAGCGCCTGCAAATGGGCAAGGGGTGAAAATGTGCATGACATGCTGAAGTAAGCAAAACACAGCGCACTGTCCCATCAGAAAGGTTAATGGTGAAAAGAAGCAAGACATCTAAACTCATGACATGCTAAAAAGCCACTTTAAAAAGGTTAATGGTTATTGCTCCCAGTGCTTGCTTAAAGAACAAACTGTGTTGGGACTCAGCCAACCGAGGGGGAAGAACATAAAAAGAATGAGAAATGGTTTGAATCAAAGATTACAAATTGAACCCCTACCAGAGCAGACAGCAAAGGTTTATGGCTCAGTTACGCACACAGTACAACATACCATTATCTTATATTGCTCATAAACAAAATGATTTGATCAGTAGATTAGGGAAATTGTACAGAATTTTGTATTTCGGGTCTATCCATACGGCATAAGCAAGATGACAAGTCACTAATTCATCAGGAAATTCATAGCACATGGTTTGGTATTTGCAGTATAAACTGGCTCCAGCCGTGCTACTCTAAGGCCTTTAAAGAACGGCAGGTGCCATATTTGCTTTCGCCTTTATAATCTACTGAGAAATCTTGTGTTTCACCTTGGAAAAGGGAATATATGTCAGTAAAATTAAGATAATGTAATATTATAACAGTGTCTCAGCCATCCCATGCTATCCTTATTATAACCAACTTGAAATGGAAAATTAAAAAGACTTGGTGAAGTTTGCTATAAACCACTACTAGAAATATGAAAAATTATTTCCTTGTAGACATGCTGCCTAGCTCCAGATTTCAGCAGTTTAGAGACTTTGCATTAAAGTTTTACTAGGTCAGAGGGTTGAACTCCCTGCTTTGTAAAAGGCTGAAACTCTTACGTGTCACGTGTACCTCAGTGAGTCACAGTTCCACCTTGGTTACATCAGAGAGACACACTCCAGAGCCGTGCAAAGAAGCCAAAGCAGTCTCAGAGAAAACAATTCCCTGTTATCACCCCAGATGGATAAACATTTGTCTTTAATTTTCATGGAACCCACTCATTGTACGGTTTTGGTTTTTTTAATCCCCAGTACCTTCACAAAAAAGGAATGACTTTTTGACTGTATCTGTACTTATTATAGTGCTTTTTCCCTTTTTCTGGCACAGGTCCCCTCAATGCCTTTCCCATAGATGTTGCTTCCCCCTCTCCTCCTAAGTTTCACGTTCCTTTGCACTCCTAGGACCTTCTGAGAAGACAACAGTTAATCTAACCATGTGTTCACATGTCCCCAATACGCGACGGTCCACTCAACCACAATGTGATTGTGTGATACTGCCACAAATTCCCCCCAAATCAGTGTGCAGACTTGTAGATGCAATCTCTACCAAAGGACTGTAGAGGCCACAGAGAATCACCAGCTAAAAAAAAGATGAGTGTGCGTCAAGTCAAAAGGGAAAGGGAGGAAGACTATCAAAACAGAAAGTGGTCAAGTTAGACTTTACACTCATTTACCATGGGTTCTGTTACCTCTTCTTTTTTGATACCACCGCCTGTGCTATGCTCTGTGCTGTGATGAATATACCACATTAAGGGGGAAACTACATTTGTGAAACTGCCTTTAAAATATGAAGTACAATATTTTGAATACTTAAAAAAGGGTATATCCAACAAAATTTGGTTTGGAGAACATATACTAATTCACATGAAAAAACATGTTGTTTGAGTCTACAGATGAAGTGGCAACTGTTTTCTTCCTGCAGCGCTCGTACTGTCTCTGCTAGCAGAAGACCTGAGTTCTAGGAGGGGTGCCACCTTGAAACCTCACGAGTAGCACAGGACAAACAGGGTTTAAAAAGCTGTTGTAATTCTATAAGCATTTGTATGCAGCTTTTTTTACTTTTAGCTTCTTGTTATTCTTTTATGCTGCAAACCTAATCTCTATAATTGCTTCAAATCCTGTAAGACCAACTATCTCAACTTTTGAATAACATATAAACCACATCATGTATAGAAAAAATAAATTAAAATACCAACTGATATGATCCGGTAACATGATAAACCTCCCTGATCTAATCTGTGCTTTTGAGAAGCGCTTGACAATTCTTATTTGTTCTGAAGTAAAGCAATCTTCCAACTAATTTGTGGAAGCAAAAGGAAGATTATGGGAAGGGATTTTGCTGCCTGATTTTATGGAGCCATTAATACTTTACATCCCCTCACATCACATGGAAACTGTTTTGCAACCCCAACTATATCAGATATGACAAAGCACCTGTTCTTAACGCTGTCCTCCTCCTTTGATAAATGGCTTAGACTTCTCAGAAAAAAGGTGACCTTCTGTTATTTTATTAAAGCCCTCTCACCTCAAATTAGTGACAAATTTGAAATTAAAGCAGTTGAGAAGAAAGGACAAACTTAAAACTTATCTTCTTCCTTAACCCCATCAGTATCTCCATTTTGTTAAAATGCATTTTCAGTAACTGGTTTGTCACAAACTTGAATTCAGCTCTCGTGCAGAGCTGTTACCTCCACTGCTGTGTGATTGTAGGTCTTCACATCTTTCTTTTTTTTAATATCCTCTTCGAAAAAATACAAATATGTAATTTAATGTATGGCTACATATTTTGAACCTTCCTATTTTTCTTCAGAAATTTACTAGCTTATAAATTTAATGTTATATATTTTTCCAAGTCAACAGATTAAACCAAAACTTCCACAATAAGAAGATTGCTGCTTACTTTGTAAATCAGAAAGAAAAGCTATTAATGCTGATAATGTCAACAGGTAAAGAAAATGCCATGGTCGAGAGAGGAAAACAAAGATGAGCTCTGCAAGAGGATCATTTAAAAGAACTATCTGAAATCATGCAATAGTTTGGAAAATAAAAAAAAAGTGCTTATAAATTTTCAGACAGAATCTTCTTCAGATGTGTAAAATAATTTATAAATCCAGAAAGAAGTCAAAACTAATCCAGTGCAAAGGCATTTTCATGACTGTTCCCTGCTTCTGCACCATTAGTTACACACTGTACGCTTCACAGAGAACCAGAAATTACTGTACAACCACAAACGCAGTCCCAAAGTGATGCTGTTTCTATGTTGAACTATTCACTGCAGAAACTGCGAATCTTGAGTAGTTCTGCTGTCCACCCCCCAACACAGGAAGCATCCACGTGCCAGATCTCAGCTGGGCCCCATGCCATCCCCAGGGGGGATGGCAAGGTGGGCTCTCTCCCACCGCAGGCAGAGGGACACAGCAAGTGAGCGACCCTGTGCTCGGCCACAGGAGCCTTCCTGGGCTTCCCCCACCTTCCTTCTGCTTTGAAGAACACAATCCAAGACAAAAACCCGACGAAAAGAAACCCTAGGTATAATCAATGGCAGAGGGTCTTTTTGAAATAAAAATTACTTTTTCCACAAAACAATAAATGGGCTCAAAATAAATCAGGTTATTAAGGAGCATGTTTTTGATTTTTTACCTACGTTGCACACTGGACCACTGTTTTCCTTCGAGCGTTATAAAACACGGTCTCTTCAACAGACCACAATCCTATGCAGCCCATTAGGCCTATGTAGTTTACAATGTAATTTGCAAACGACTATCTGTGAATTCAGAAGTTCCTATGGACACATGTATGTGTCATCTGGTTATTTTTCAATAATAAAAATTGAGTCTTATTGCTGAAAAGGAGTCCAATGTTTCAAGAGAAAACAACCCATTGCAAAAAGCATATGAAATAGCACAGAAACAGGCAAGTGCCTTTCACGAAGACCCAGAGACTACAAGACCTATGACAATGTTAATGTGGCTATTTACACTGACTTCTTCCTTAGTTGTTTTTTCTCAATATTGTGATAATTCTTGGAAGTATAATATGAAGCTGAAATCTTTAGGGAAAACATGCATCATCAAGCATAATTATATTGACTTATGGTTTCGGCTGGTAACAAGATTTATTAATCTTTGAGATATAATAATGTCATGGATTTGCTGAAGTCAATACCTCTCATGCCAATAAATCTTGATATTGGCAGGAGAAGTCAATGCCTACTTAGGATTTTTCCAACCATTGACAAAGCATTCTGTTAATACCAGATCTGCGATCATGCAATAAGCAGTTCCTCTGATACTTCATTCTGGCAATGCAATCTGTTTTACTCAAAAAGCAAGTGTCTTTCAAAGTCCCATCACTTGCTTAGCTGATGATCAGATTTCAAGCATATAGTCAAGCAGAGAGGGACACAAAAAAAGCATTGTTTCTGTACCTGGATAGGGGATGAATGGTACATTCTTGCGCTTAAGCAAGGTGGATGGTACATGATGGTGCATAATTCTTGGCAGTTCCTTACAAGCCTAGCTTAGCGAGACATTTTTTGAGACAGCTGCTTAGCCTCTTGGTATATAAAAACACAATTTTTTCAGCGTGATGTTTTGAATGTGGAATACTCTTGTAAAGACTTGGAAAATAACATTTATCTGGGTACAATGGCCAAAAACTGGAAAGGCAATTAAAAGCTCTTTTTGTTTGATAATAGCCAAATCTGAAACTCCCAGAGATACTTTTGTTGAAGTCATACTTGTTTGCTACAATTACATTTGCTTCCACAATGCTGTACTGTCCTTCTCCAATGCCAACAATGGTATCTTAGATGTGAAATAAAATAACAACAACAATAATAATTTGGAATCTTGAATTTTAAAGCAACTTCTCTAACTTATTTGTTCACACTCTTTATTTCACTCCTGCTAGGTTATTCCTTCATATAACTCGTCATATCTTAAAACTAAAATTTTCCCTTATCATCCAATGTGACGTACCTTTTCCTGACAAAATAACCTCTTCATAAGAAGGGAACGCATTTTAAAAATAAAATACTAACTTTGTTAAAAACTAAAAAATATCAAATTTGTCAAAACACTTCAAATAGTCCAACACTGGTTTCTAATTTAATTCTACACTTACTAATCTGTGCAACAACATACAGTGAAAGTCAATGTCTTGATGGATCACTCATGGAAAACTGAAGTAATTACCCTCATTCTAATATTCCTATTTAAATGCATGGAAAAATGATTAGCTGAAAGTTCTTTATGTAGCAGAAATGGCATCTGCTTAATATTTATGCTAATGTGAAATACCTTTTACCCTAAAGGTTAGGGGTGATGCATGAATGAAAAATGAAACCAAATAAAACCAAAACAAATACAAATTCCTGCTACATAATGCCACTTTAATTAATTATTTTTTTCCCTATAGCACAAATTTGGCATTCTCTCTTGGGTATAACTCAATTTCTTGGAGGTTTCTTTTGCTGATATAAGCAGAATCCTATGAAGGTGTTTCCCCCCCACCACCTTTTGCTGGTAATACCTGTGAGACCAAAGTTGGGTTTAGTCCAATGTACTAATGATGTCTGATAGTTTCCTTAGGGCATATTCAAATCCATTCTGCATATGAGCGTGAGGTAAGAAATGGCTAACATTACCTGAGTATTGGATAACTCTCTATCTATTCCTCGTCATATAAGCTCAGCAAAGCGACCAAGAACTACACCAGCATTTTGTCCGTCCCATGTCTATTCTGGCTCATCCAAGGACTTGCGCTTCAACGAACAGTCCTGAATCAATTCACTCTCCTTTTACAGATTGTAATGGCAAAGTATAAAAATGCTCACTTAAAAGTGTTAAGGACCTTTCTGCCAGTCATTACAATTGGTAGGGTGTTTCTCTTCCTCTCTTTTTTCCCCCTTTTTTACCTTTTTATAATGAGTTAAATAAATGAAAAAAAAAAGTATTAAAACTGACAACTTGATTCTAGTTTTCAAATAAATGTTTGACAGCTTAAAATGAGAGTCTTACTGGTCGAATTTTAAACCAAAAAATATTTAAGAGGTGCAGGACAAGAGAGAGGATGTAGTCAGGACTTAGAAGACGACCTCCCTCCTCTTCTCCCTAAGCAAAATATTGGAGACAGGCCCGCTTCAGTTGCACTCTTTCCTTGATCTCTGGAGTTCCCTCCCTTTGCTCACAAATGACCCAGGACTTTCTCCTTTTCTTTTTTTCTTTTAAGATAAGCCCGCTATTACTACTGTTTTGTTTGATAACGAAGTTACAAATGGATTAAAACAACTTCTCTAAACATAGCTTCCCTTTAAGGGCAATATAGTTATTGCACATAACAGCAAAGTAAATTACAACTAACACAACTGAATTAAAGGCTGTGAATACTTTGCCATGAGACCAACATGTTTATTCTCATCCACAGTAGGAAAGGAACATGATTCAGCCCCAAAGCTCACTTCCAGTCCCAGCCTTCCCTAGTCCAGGGCTTGGGAGGGACGTGGGAGGTGGGAAAAGAGAGAGGTTACAACTTTGGATGCAAGAATGGGCCAACACCTCATGGAAAATTTAAACAGTGATGAGGACAGCAAAATAAAGTAAGACTAAAAAATGTTTACTGAATGAATAATAATTTTTGAAAGACAAGTAAGTCTACTTTAAACTAGAGTTCTTTCAGCAATTCAAATATACGGAAAAGATTTTGTACGTCTTTTCATTCCTATTCTCTATATTGTATTCTCAGTTTATACAAGGTATTTCATGAGAAACAAGGTGTAAGTTTTACTTCACACTATGGGAATTGACATTTTCTTTTTTCAAGGGCCCACAGCCAGTTTTCCTGTTGGTAACATCATATTTTTGACAACAGGAACTTGTTTCCATTTTAATACTGTTTCAATTTATGTGCATTTGTTTACTAAGAAAAATAAACAAACCAAGAAAAAGCTTTTCTCTTTTTCCTCAGCAGCCATTGAATATTTTCGATTTTGGGGGAGAAAGCGCGGTGAAAGGTAAAAATATGAACTAGCAATGGAACAAGAATAAATTCCTACGAGACCCAACTAGAAAACACTCCCTTGGGAATTACCCTCTGTTTACACACACTGGTTAGCAATTTTAAACCTATTCTGTGTATACCATATTAATTTTGAACTTTTAACCATGTGATTCCAAATCAAATGCCATGTAGGAGGTTTAATACTGAATTAATAAAATCACCAAATAATTTAGGCTGGGAGCAACTTCTGAAGGTGACCTGGTCCAACCGTCTGCCCAAAGCAGGGATGACTTCTAAGTTTAGATGCAATTTCAAAGCTAGATCAAGTTGCAAAGGGCCTTGTCCAGCCAAGTTTTGAAAATCTTTAAGGCTGGAGAGATGACAACCTCCCCGGGCTTCTGTTCCAGTGCTGAACCCTCACAGTGAAGATTTTTTTCCCCCATATGTCCAACCGGGTGTCTGCTGCCACTTGTCCTTTCTCTGTGCACCTCCAAGATGAACCCAATTTCTTTCTTTAAAACCCTCCTCCCCCACATGCTAACTGAAAATTGCAATTATATCCCTATCTTTCTCTTTTTCAGGCTCTAAAACCCGCCTCTTTTCCTATGTTATACTTGCAAGTCCCCCAACCATCTTAGTCATCTTCTGATTTTCTGAGCTTTTCAGCATTATTCTTGCTTCATCTTTGAAGTGGAGTGTGATTACAAGGCCATGGCTGACTTCTGCTCAGCAAATACCTCCGAAGTTTCTCTTTGAATTCAGTGTCCTAGAAGCAGAGCCCTAAAGGGCACAGCTGTTTGCTCTCCATAACTAGTGAATCTCCTTGTAGAAATCTTAAGTAACAGCTAGGTTAATATTACATACATTCCCCACCTAAATTTTATTCTTTTCGGGGGGCTGATGTTATTGTAGACTACATACCACGCAACATGTGCTTTGGTGTTTTAAGAACTGCAAGGGATGATTTTAAGTGCTAGCAATGCTGGGAAGTCTTCTTTGGCACATGCTAGATAGAGCTTCTTTTAAAAAGCTTGGTACATTTTCCATAATGCGTATTTGTTTTATTTATATTTGCTACTATTAACCTACACTTTTGTCTGTTCCTTTTAACCAGCTTGCCCTTCTGGTGATCTAGGCATAGGAGGCTATGGGAATTATCTGTTACCCACAGTCAGGCAGCTGTAGGCTCTCCAACACGTGACACGTCTCTAAACAGTAGGTTTGATCTCTATCAAAACTTCTATAAACTACTAGAGGTCCTTACTCAAACACTACCTTACAAGGACTAAGTACCTCAAAAAGAAGGGATATCAGAAGAAGAGAAGATACTCCCCCAAAAAGACCAAATAGGAGGACTGCTGGGAGTGAAACAGCAACATCAAGAAAACCAGAGCACTCAGAAGTTGAGAAGAGCTAGGACTAATCTGTAGACTCCACAGAAAAAATACTTGAGCAAAGCTTCAAGATCCAGAAACGAGCAACTGGGCTCAGAAGGAATGAAAACTCAGTAATTTTCTAAAATATAACAGGACTGAGAGCTATGGAATCACCATGCACTAAGTCAAGATGAGTTGGGCCATAAGTTATAGTGAGTACATTGAAGAATACTAAATGAAATTTGGGCGGGGGGAGCAAGAGTTATGTAAGGCTGGAAAAGGAAAACGTGACAATTTCTTTTTTACTAAGCTTAAGCTAATGAGTAAGACATAATGATGAGACTACAGAAGATTTCATGACAGAATCAGATAATGACTAGAAACAAAGATATAAAAAAAGCTACTGAAAAGCCTGGAAAATCTAGAATTGGGAAAAGATATAGAGATTTGTGCAGCCCTTCAGCAAGAAACAAAAATGCAGTAAGTCTCTGTAAATACTGTGTCTGTATATCTGATAACTAAATATTGAATCTTTACAATATTTCAAGGCCTAACATTTACGTGATCACCAATGGCCAGCCTATGAAGAAAAAAAAACTACATTGAGAAAAGTTTGGTAAAACTGAGGGTTCCTAGTAGGGAACTAACATCTGCTGAATTACCGTATGACCATGAGTCGAAAATTAAAAGGAGCCAGTAGAATATTTATTACTGTTCAGTACTATACAGAGTTTTTAAAATACCAACAGAAACATATACCTTAAACAATCCATTGAGTGTCTTACGGGAATTAAAAAACTCAGAGAAGAAACAATGCTGGCACATAAGATAATGCTGAAGATATCATCTGAACCAGGCATTAATATTTACACACAGAGGTTACATTTTACTATTAAATTATTACTTATATTTCCAGAGATTGCACTAAAGGGAAATCTCACATAAAAATATATCACGGCATGCATTAGATCTGTATATGCCAGATCAGTGCGCTAGAAATAGTAGTACCTGATAATGGCTTTCAGCTCAATGACCAGGACTCACAACAATTTGCAATTTTAACCTGCACCATCAAGTCCCAAACAGCTTCATTCAAATGGTCTGAGGCATAATGGAGCTTAAGCTATTTTTGAAATTGCTAATAAATAAATAAAAGGATTTGAAGTCCAATGACAGACCCGTATTTGGCTGTTTTTGACATACAGTAGCATCTTCAGAAGAGACTGTCAACAGCCAAAATTTCACTTTAATCTTAACTAAAAGTCCAAATTCCTATCCTCACCAGAGGTCTAACAGAAACTAGAAGTGAACTGAGTTAGCAAAGAGAACCTGTTGAAGCTCATTAGAGACTGTCAGAAAGAGCTCTTGCATATTGTAGAGGTGTCTAATTTCCAAAAAAACATAACACCCCCCCCAAAACACCAAAAAAGCACAAATGAGTGCAAAAAAACCCCCACCCCCAATTAACCACTAGTTTTTATACAACCTTCTTTCTTCTGACTTTTGATTCTGCACATGTTCTAAAGCACTAATTCCTTTATCAGAGCTAGTACAGTGGTCTTAAAAGGCACGACCAAAAAAAAAAAAAAAAAAAAAAAAAATCAGAAAACCTAGCAGCACATGACAAGTTTAACCATACACACCTAATTATCACTAATTTTTGTAAGGTGATCAATTTTTTTTCAATTTCTTGTTTGTTAAAATGATATTTTAGATGGACTTTATTGTTAGGTACAACACTGAATGTTAGTACTGGAAATCAAACCCTATAATTCTTAGAAATAATGTTTAACACACTAGAATATAAATGACAGCAACCACATTCCCTCTGAAGTGAAACAGACACAGTTGCTAGCTGGCAGCTGTAATAGAACTGAAATATATAGCTCTGTAGAATATAAGCAAAATGGATTAATATTTTATTTCCTCATGGAGGAAAGAATTCGCATAGTAATGAGCATCCCTAAAATGGATTCCACTCACTGGAAATACCTTCACAGTTCACATGGGAGTTTCAGTGTTCTTGAGTTATGAGAACTTATCTCACTTCCAAATCCTGGGTGTGCCCTTTAAGTCACCTCTTCCTAATCCTTTCAGTTTGACGTTAGCAGGCGATAATCTCGTAGATTTAATACTGACACTATAGCGGTAGGTCATGTCAATCATTACGCCTATTGCGCTGAAGAAGTCTAAAAATCTGCAGTTTTAAATTCAAGTTTGCAATCTGCTAAAATGATTTTATTTATCATAGAGTCTTTCTGTCAGCCACTGAATTATGAGGGCCCCTTATCACGTACGTTCTACCACAGCAGGTTTTTGAAGAGTTAAAAAGGCTTTCATATAGGTGAGGATGTTGCTCTATGAACTGTAAAATCAGTATTGAAAGCAACTTGGCAAAGGATCTTAGGCCCCGGCATAATTAAAGTTGAGCTTGTTGTGCAAGTAAACGACACACAGTTGGGATTTGCCCTCTGCATAATTTACACATCCCTCGTTGGCTTGCTCTCAAAGCGACAGAGACTAATTCTAAGGCAAGCCTTGCCTGATTTGATTCGGGGGTCATGTCATTGGAATAAAAAGAAAGAAAAATCATGCACTGAGATGTTTAGGAAAGCTTAGCTCAAAGTTTCAAAGGCCTGCACATTGTTAATCATAGTATGCAGAAGAAATGACATTTGGTTTGATAGTCTGCAGTAGAAGAGTTCAAGATTCTGCACACAAAACAATACAAGTGAAAGATTTATTACAGTCTTAATTCAATAAGAGAGTACTCTATATCAGAGATTCTTAGAGTGAAGTATTATAACTACTTATTTTTAAATTATTATGGTTATAGATCCTCAAGTGATCATCTGAATGTAAATAAGAAAGCTACTGCAAATGCATTTTTATATTAAAAACTGTGTATGTCCAACGGTACCTTTCACATTTTGTGGGTCAAATGAGATCTTAGATTCCAAGTTCTCTAGTGAAAAAAAATTGTATCATTGTACGTGCTCTTGGGCCCATGTGTCAGGCAGTTTGATGCTTTTTGGCTTTCTACCGAGGTAGTAAAGTTATTATGCTCTCCATCTGTTGTTCCTTACACTGTCGAAGTTTGGTAACTGGCAACCCTCTTAAATACATGGGGTATTTAAATACAGAGGGTCTGTAAGCTATCTGCACTGCTGGCAGAGCAAAATATTTTCAAGTACTTCAAGCACAGAAGAATGAAAAAACTTGAGGTGTAAATTGAGCTTATGTCACATAAAGGAAAGTTACAAGTCTGTAATGTCATCACATTTTAGACCAGAACTGTACTTTTAAATCATTTGAGAGTCAGGGAAAATGAAGTTTTCACAAAGACTGCAAGCACCTATATCCTTTGCTTACAAAGGACTAAATTCTACCTTTGATACAAAACCCAAGGGAGAAACACATAGTTGCAGTTATATCAGGCAGTAACTCAAAGGCAAGGGACATAATCAAGTGACAGCTTTATGGTGGTCCAGATCGTTCCCACCTCCGTGTCAGCTCAGGCACACTGGCTAGCAGAAAAGGAGCGGTGAGGAAGGGTGTCTACCTCATTTCTCATCCATGCTTAGCAGCACTGGTTTGCTCCCCGCTGGGCTATAACTTATAGGCCAGGCCAGTGGTGCAGAAGACTTGGGGATGCTTTATATGATTCTTCCTCTGGCAGTAGGCATCAGCCACAATCTGGGTCAAAAATGAGCAAGGTGATACTTCACTATTACATGCCTAGTCTTGTGTTTGAAACATTAATGCATGAATACAAATGTAAGATTCTATGAAGAACAAAAGAAAGAAAAAAAGCTTTCCTTTTTCTTTTAAAGGTTTCAGTGCTGTAAAATAGATAGTGAGAAAATATGCAAGCAAAGATGTAAAAACTATTTAAACTCAGATAAAGAACAAAGCAGTAAAGCAATTTAACTGTATAAAAAGAAGGCCATAAAAAGAATATGCCACTGAAAAAGATGATTTTTTTCTACTACATGCTGATCACAATCACACAATGAATCATGATTTATAACACAATCTTTGCAAATAGACTTTGTGCATTGGATTGTTCTAACAGGTCATGTTTTTTTATGTGACTTCAGAATCCTCCTTTCATAATGACAAAATTTAATGTACAGACCTTGAGATTACTACTTGGTCATAAAACAAGGTGATTCCTCTTGCTTAAAATGAATTAATCTTAGAAAGTCATACTCCTCAAGATATAAGACATACTATTGGCATAGATCCTACTGCTCATTCTTTTGCCCTCTTCTCTGCGGGTCATTGCTCAGATGGAATTTCTGTTTTCATACAAAGTGACTGACGTGAAGATATTCACAGGCAACTTTCATAATATATTTTTCACACGGCAGCAAGGGACTCACGGGGAATTGCATGTAGACCAAGTAGCATCTTAAAGGAAAACATCACAGAAAATGCCACATAAAAGTAGCTCTCACCTCAGTCTCAATATACAGTAATAACATCATATAAATTTGCATCAAACTGTGGAATATTTTCCATAACCAACATGCCAGACCTTAATGACCAGTATATTTTGTATTTTAGTTTTATAAGTACCTATTCATATATTAAAAAAAAAAAAAATGAAATGGTCAGGTATAATCATATACTTGAAATATTTTTGAAGTAGCAATTTTGACCAAAGATCTTAACAGACTTTTTTGCCTACCCTTATTCAATCCTAAACCCATAGAAAATCCAAATAATTTATTGTTTATCCCATAATAGCTTCTAATTTCAGCAACAGCTCTGCTTTTAAAAGAAAAATGGGAAATACAGTGGAGGTTAAAAAAAAGAAAAAGAAAAGAAAAAAAACCCCAAACCAACCCAAAAAAGCTTTCTTGGTTTTGTAAAAACATTCATAAGTTTTACTTTGCTAAAATTTGACAACATGCACTGATACTCCCCCCTTGGGAATATCTATCTAGATTTAGATCTCTCTTTTAGATTCTAAAACAAACCCTAGATGTTTGAAATTAATAGAACTAGATATGAAATCTCATTAGTACCTTGATTCTGTCAATTATAGCATTTCTAATGCAAACCTTTTTATTAATACCCAGTGTTAGACATTAATGCTTTCTGCCACTTAAAGTTACAAATTCATTGTTACAGATGGCACACGTCATTGATTCCATACCTAATAATTCTCAGGTTAACAGTCATCAACTGCATTAGCTTGGGAAGAACAATAATAATCAGAGTGATGGAATTTTTTACCAATACAGTCACTCTTGGGTTTTTAAAGGCATATAGCATACACCATTAGGCTCAACGGTGTGGAAGACATTGGATTTATTAAAAAACCCCCAAAAACATAAACAAAACAATGACCCATCAGGTTATAAGTTTTTTGGAACTAGCCCAACACAAGCTATCATGATTTTCTGTCTTAATTTAGCATATTTATTAATCTTTCTTTGTAGGCTATTACTTATACATTGTTACAGAGAACAATCAGACTCCAAGTCATTCCAGCCAACACAAACAATTGTGGGGATACGTGTATGCCACCAAATAACACAGATTTCTAGTTCAATCATGGGTCAAGTCCCAGCTGACTATCTGTTTCTCTTTCTTTGAAGAAAGAGAAAATATTCACTCAGACACAACCGAGGTGAGGTTGTGGGGACTTGCTTCGGCTTCTCCTTCCAAGGGGCAGTATGAACGAGGCAGCACCACTTAATGTCACCTTCTGCCAGGGCCAGCTCTCCTGTTGGAGAAGTTGACTACTGCTGTCTGTCACGCCCTTGACATTATGCCATAAACCACCACTCTGGCGGGCTGTGACTTAGCTGTGACTTCTCTCTATTTAAGGTTACAAACTGATTTCTCCCCTTCTGTCCCACACCCAATGCTCACATAAGTATGTCTGGGAGTGACGGGGTGCCCCATGTAGACCAGGGGAGACCAATGTGTACATGGTGGGAACACCATCAAGTGAGTCGAGAGGGGATTAACGTGAATGCTGCGGACTTGAGGCACTCTGGACCTTTTTATTCTGCAAGCCAGAGATCAATCTCTAACCAATGATTTACTATGGTAGGTTCAACTCGTGATTTCCTCTTTCAGCACACATCTTTCTAATACCAAGCTGTCCAGCTTTGATGCTGTTGCACCCGAGCCTGATAGTGCTAAACTATATCCTGACTGCAAAAAAAGATATCCCCACCACGACAGAATTTTTTTAAACTGCATCTCTTTTTTTTTACCTATGCCACATAACAAATCTAAATTTGTTATTGCCTGTCTGTATTAATAGTCTCTTTGTGTTCCATTTCTTATTTTCTCTTCCCCTTTAGTGTAATCGACATGTTTTATAAATATGTGGTGTTTTTCCCAAGAAATTACTACTGAAACTCTTCACTTGGCATAAGCAGGGCTACCAACAACCAGTGACACCCTCAATAGATCCTCCTTCCTATAGTCAGTGCACTGTCATTGATCATTCAGTAGTTTTGGGTTACTGCCTGTCAGTTTTTAATCCATCAAAGGGTATTTAAATTTAAGTCAACTGGAAATATACTTCCAAGTGACATTTAGTATGATCTCACAGCACATGAAAATTTATTAAATCTAAATAACTCTGTCTCCTAACTACAATGATGTGATCAAATGAAAGAATGTCATGAAATAGAGGCCATTGCTCTTCCTCTGGGTGGTTCCCCTAGCTTGTTGGTGACTGAACAGATTAATTCCTTTCAAGCTTATGACTTCATCATACTAAGGACTAACTTTAAATTTCTGGAAAGAACATTATACATAATGTAATATTTGGTAACTTGTCAATTCGCAGTTCTGGGTTATTTCTTACATTATCCAAACACAAGACTGCCACAGTAATTTTATTGAAATGCTTCACCTTGTTAAAAGCGTGCAAGAATTTTTAACAGTAAAGTCACCAATTGAAACCAAATTTATTTCCAATGATCTGGTCTTATAGGTGTATGTAATACTTGTAAACCTCGTTCAGTGTAAAGAATTTATACCTGCAGTCTCAAGTTTCATTTTTAATGTGGCAAAAAAAAAAAAAAGTCCTAAGACAGAGATCAAGCATGGAAAACTCCACACCAGAAATTTAAGTCTGGTAAAACTATAAGCTACAGGAAGCAGGCTTTAATAATGGAAAGCATTAGGCAACCTTATTTCCTTGCTAGTTTGCCTAAAATTATTCTGTCCAAAGCAATTTGCCTATTTCCCCTTCAATACATACGCTTTAGGGAAGAAGGAATAAGTATTTTATAAAATGCAATTAACACCAGACCATATTTCGGGAGAGGATGTGATTACACTGTTTTACAAGAATTGCAACATAGTCAGAGGACAATTATGTAAAGTCAAATTTGGTCTGGACATCACTAGTTGTCACTTCTGAAAGCAACTTATGAAAGGTGAAATAGAATGTCAAAACTTTAAGTGATCAAACCTCAGATTTACAACTTTTCCAACAGAATAAACTTTATGTAATGCTCTCTTAATGCAATCATGTATCCCCCTTCGCCTTCACCAACTAGTCCTATGAATCGTCTCAAGCTCCTGGTAGATATACCAGCGAAGCACTGACCAGCCTTCACTGTGCCTTGTCCTTTATCACGGTGAGAAAAGACGAAAAAACCACTCTGGCTATAACATACTATATTTTTCTGTAGCGTTAACACTGACCAGTAATATTCAAAGAGCAGTCCTCTGACCAGTAATTGAAGAAAAGAACAATACATCTGCCTCATTTACTAGGCAGGCACTCAAATATCTCACAAAAGGAAGAGGCGCTTGTAATACCATGTTCCTTTATCCTTATTTAAGAGAGAAAAAGTGCAACAGCAAGACGTGTGGCAATGCCCCTGTAACCTTTTGAGCTGCCCAGCTCCTTCCTCGTTCTAGATTCCTGTAAGCCATAGCTCTGGATACGGAGCAAAGTGTTTGCTCTTATTTTGCAACCCCTCTTGCCCTGCCCTGGCACAGTGCCATTTAAGCATATTTCTTTGAAACTGTTCCCATTGTCCTAGTCTGTTTTTTCTGGAAGTGCTCCTTCAGTAAAATGCTTTGGCTTGGAGACAGGTATGCATCTGCTCTTCCTCTGCAGTTACCCCTATTTATAACCCAGCTGTTAGCAGCTGTGTTCTTGGAGTCATCAGCCACAGCTACCTTAAATAATCTGCAGGTCTGAAAAAATATTGCTTCACTGACTTTGCTGGCAAAGGGAGACTGATGGTAGGGTGGACAGTCAGCACAAGTGCTTTATTTCAGACTTGCTCCATTTTACCTACTAATTCTTCTTTCTTATAACCTGTCTCCAGGGAGGAACAAAATGCAAATCTTTTCTTCTATAGACTGCAGGTGACACTGCAACAGGAAGGAAAATTTCCTTCGTGAGCAAGTACAATAATTGGAATGATGTCTGGAAGTTTATTAATTTCTATAAGAGATAAGCAAATAATTTCATTTAACTTGTAAAGGCCCACTTCACTGGCAAAAATAATAAATAAATAAATCCAAGAGCTGGCTTCAGGTCAGCTAAATTTACAACTTCCTTTTACAAAAGCAAGTTCTATACATACTAGAATTTTAATTAAACCCAAATATGTTTTGTAAGATCAGTTAATGCATACAAGTATCTACAACACTCAGAAAATCTGATGGATTTATAACTTGCCGTTTAATGATCACTTGGTGATCCAACCTCCAGGTGTATCAATTCTATTAAAATGTTGGCTGTTAGATATAAGGTCTATAAGGGAAATGCTTAAATACTGGTATAAAAATGTCTGTGATAAAACCAGAAGCTCTGAATTTCATGGTACTTTAACGTTGCCTCTGAAGTAACGGAAAAGCCATTTTCCAGCACTTGCTTCAAGGACTCCACTAATAACATTTTTCACAAAGGACCTATCTCTTAAATAAATTATTGTGAAGTTATTCTAAAGTATTTAAAATCATGCAACTAAATTTGATCAGAACTTCTCAGCCTTTTAATTCTGTTTACTGAAAGATTTCTTAAATGACTTTTAATCATAGTTTCTATTGCAATTTGATATGCAGTCCAGTAACAAGAATAGTATTACCAAGTTATTGCTTTAATATCACCTCTTCTGTACAACTTACTCTGCCAGCCTGTCACCATGAACTAGTTTAAAAATCCATTTCTGGCCAAAGCTGAAAATTGATTTGGTGGCTTCAGACAAATCACTGCCATCTAACCTTCATCGCAAAAATACATTGTGCCGCTTGATGTTTAGCAGCTATTGCAAAGAAATAAGGGGGGCTTGCATAGTGACAAAATATGCTGACAGAGCTGTGCCTGAAAACACATACAAATATTCAGTGCTTTCCTGGAATACAGACAGAAGGAAAACAAGTATTATAATGGAAAGCGCAGCAAGTCTTTTCAGCAGCAATATGCATGTCCTAATAACTCAGCATAGAGGATACACCCCGCGCCCCATCTTATCACTGAAAGAGTCATGCTGCAACTATGTAAGAGCTTGCTCACTTTCAGCAGCCAATTAACTAAACCAAGGGGTTTTTTGAGACAGCAGTGAAGATTATGCTGAATGAATTTAAAAAAAAAAAATGTAGACTAGGAATATAATTAAAGGGATCCTTCAACAAATGCTGACTTTCATTTTTCAAGAGACAGCAATTTCTTTTAATTTCTAGCACTGAATACATAAATTTATTTTGAGCCCAACCCATGAGGCCTGAATCTAATTAAGATTCAAAGTCTTTGGGCCTGAGGACTGTACTTTCTCAAAAAATCATTTGATGCAAAAATTATTCACGAGCTACCCTAACTGCTTTCAGAGTCACAAGATCCAGATTTTATTCTGTCTTCCAGGAATTTTAACTGAAGCTTAAGGGCCTTTGGATCTCCCTCATTCAATCTACCCAAAGAATATAAATCTGTGCTGCTGCTTCTTCTGATTTGCAACCCATAACTGCATAGGCAAAGGCACCTTCAGATGTACTCTTCCACATCAAAGCTTTGTATCAGTGGACATAAAGGAGAAAACTGCAGAAGCCTACATTGGCTTGCTTCATGCCAAGTGCGCTCTCTCCACTTGGACTTCCTTCCCTCCAGCCCACAGAGGAGCATTTCCTTGACAAAAGAAAGAGGTGCAGCTTGTCTCCTTCTCTGGGATGCCAGGACATCCATTCCCTGCGTATTTTTAGCTCCTTTAGTCTGAGAGGGTTAAAGAGGGAAATCATCTTGAAGTCTCCTGAGACACCAAAAGGCAAGTTTCCTTTAAACTCCTCTGCTTGTTTATCTGGCAGATTGAACTCCAAATAGTTGCCATAAAAACTGGCTGAAAAGACCCAAAAAAACATTAAAAACCACCCCCAGAAGAAAATAAACATCTATTTTTTTAATAAGCTTTCAGAATGTCTGCAATTTAAACCCTGCATCGAGACCTCTTTCTACTAACTGAATACTCAGATACAACATTTTCATGAGTTTATTCAGTTTTGAAGTTGAAGAGCAATTGAACTAATTTCTGATTTGCTAGGTAAGAGGTTTACTAACTACAAATGTAGTGAGCATTGGCCATAAAGTGAGAGAAAGACAAAAAGACCATTTTCAAAGGGAAAAAAAGTTATTTTACTGAGATTAATATCTGTACACGCTATCAGTTGCCCAGAAGCCCACCACTAACCTTCCATGACTCCACACCTTACCATTCTGTCCAAAGGAGACAAGGTCAGTATGAAACACAGTACAGCAAAGGTACCATATTCCAATTCAGAACAATACCTCTCCAGCTGTTAAAAATGTAGTTCAAGATTGAATGTATTAAGGCAACCAGTGAAATGTTGGGGACTGAAGTGAGTTGGCCAGTGCTCCAGTTCATTATTGAATAACTTGACAGGTATAAAATTCTTTGCTATCTTGGGCTGGAGTGTTTCAAACTGATGACTGTTAAATGGTCAATAACCCACAAAACGATAAAGCATTAAAGCGTTACCTGGTGATTATTTCTTAATTCTGTATACTTGCTTCAGATGCATTTAGGGGTTTTTTTTTCCTTCATATAATTCTGTAGCAAAAGTATTAAATGATATGAGCAAGTGTTCTGAGTTTCAGAATACAAAACATTTCCCCCAGTAAGCTAAAGTTCAGAAATAGTGAAGCATGATATCATTTCTACAGATATAATCAGTCATATTTATAGTATTTTTAAAAATTACCTCTACATTTAAATGTATTGAATACGTAATAATATATATTTGTAATATCTAGCTGTATAAATATCTAGATATATTTTGTTAGCCTCATTTTCATTGAAGAGGTGAACCAGAGGTCACATTGTCAGTACTAGAATTATATGGACAACATGAGAAAAGAGCCTCCTAAAATTTTTTTATGGAATCTAAATCCACAATGAACTGATTAAAAAAGTCATAGAATTTAGTAGTTCTGCTCATGAATAGAAAAACTATAGCTATTTCATTTCTTCATGACAAAGCATACTGATGTAATACAAAGGCTAAATTATTTCTTACCTGCACAGCCACTAGCAATATTAGCTTCAAGTGTACATGAGTTTTTAGCTTAAAAGGTAATATACATATTCCACACAGGATACTGGTCAAAATTATCTAGGCATAGCATAGGTACCTTTGGAACATAGGGCCTTTGAGGGCTGTGTTTAGAATACAGATTTATCCTCCACATGCAATTAACCAAATTCACATGACATTCCTGCAAAAAATTTCTTACGTTCCTGATTAATCAGAGATTAAAAGCTCTGAACCCGTGTTTCCAACATTATCAAAGCAAAAAGTAATGTGTTCCTAAAGTTTTTATGCTTGTAGGCAAATGAAATACTAAGGAATTATCTATGGACACAAAATAGATTTACATAGAGAAGTCAGACAGGTACAGCAAGCCAATACACACAGACCTTCAGCATAACTATACACTGCAAAAGATAAATCTGAGAACAAGCACAGCCATTTCTCTGCTGCAGCCCCAGCGCTGTTAGAATATCCCTCCTGTCTGGCTACACTTCCTAAACCTTTAAACTGCTCTGGCAGATCCATCATTTTCTTGCTAATTCAGAAATGGGCACCACTTGGTAGCCATATGACAGATGCAGGGAAAGGTCTGAGATGGATAGTTAGCCATATTTTTGGTGCTACTAAGATAAACTGATCTTGCAGTAACCAAAAAGTTTGCTTATCAAAATGCTACCAAGGAGTAACCTGACCTTTAAGGGGCAGGTCTTTTGCTACATGATAGAAAAAAAACAAACCAACCAACCCAAAAAACCAAACAGAAAACCTTTTATTTTAAGGTTGACATTACTAACATTTTCTCTTTAACATATTACCCTATGACAAGAGGGAATTTCCTTGCTATCTAAACGGTCACACTAACAGTGATGTGTTCAGTCTGACAAAATGACCTTTTCGAATCCGGCAGAGCAAGAGCCAAGCAAGTGTGTATTTTCTGCAGACAGCGGGTGTTCATAAGGCTCCGTAGGCAGACGGGGATGGTGGTAATTGCAATTACAATCAGTGGTCTTCTGTGTTTACTTACTTTTAGAGTTTCCCCGAAGTGCTATATAAAAGAATCTGTGAACATTGGCTGTACAAATGTTTTGACATACCACATTAACAATAAAATGAGTTCCTTTAGGCCCAAAGAGATAGCCTTTAACTCCAGTTACAGAAAAGAACAGCCTTGTCAAAGCTTGCCCTTGACCTACATGGAAGTCATAGACTGAAAGACACAAATACACAACATGAGAGGAAAAAACAGCCAACAACAGAAGAGCGCACCCCCCAAAGCGCACTGCTGGCAAAGGTGTGCCCTGGAGAGCAGAAAACACATTTCTTTCTATGGAAGTGAGAGTTACGGCCTTTCCAGATTACTCGTGTACTGAAATAACAGGGTAACACCTACACAAAATGAAAGGTGCAATTTGTACCTCTAAATATTACACTTACTGCTAGAACATGGGAAGTGGCTCATTCGACTAGTAACGCTCCACTGCGGTTCAGCTAACCAACAGTATTAGGAGTACTTAAAAAGATTATTAAAATAGCCTGAACGCTGCAACATTTTTACGCAGCAAGCAAAGAAGGAAGAAACACCCAAACGGAACATAACCTAATCCAAGGAGAGAAAATATCTGGGAGTAGCAAGATATATATTACAATTTCTTTTTAATGAATATCATTGATTTTCAGACAGCTCCATGAGATGGTTTCTCTACACTCGCTGCTCTCCAGTACTATCACACTACATTTAGGGCTGCCATAAAATGTGAGGGAGGACTGAACATTTCCAAATTGTCAAGTTAACAAATAATAGTGCTGATAAAGGGAAATATTTAATATCATAAGGAAACCAATAATTATCAGGTTTCTTAATAAAAGATATTCCACACAAAGTTCACATTATAGTAATTGCTATTTTGAGAGGAAACTTCTGAGCAGAAAATCAGATGTCATGCAATAAATATGAATCCATGAAAAATACCAACAGATTTGCTTGCTGTTTTCAAATATTTGCTGGAAGCTGTTTATTGACTGAAGATGCATCATTAATATAAACAAACATTGCAACTGCAATTCATCATTAATAATATAGACAGAATAAATCAATTCATCTAGAAAGTTAAAGTTTCATGCAATTGATTATTATTTAAAAACACTGGAAATGAAACATCCTTTAATACAAACAGCATTTGAAGTAGTCTTCAGATGTATCCCACGTTCTAGCTAATTCTGTGCTACGTATACAGAAGAAAAATCTATTTTAGTGTAGATTTCCATTTTTCAGATCTGGCAATCAGGTTTAGTTTACCCCAACTTATGATTTCTTGCACCTACTCAAGAGTCATCAGGGTGATTTTAAAAAAAAAATATGATATTAAAAAAAAGATACACCCAGAGTTTACATAACTTTTTTGTTTAGGATTTTTGTTATATTTTGTTTCAGAGAAAAAGCTTTAAAACTTTCATTACGTGCTACCAAAATTTGATTTCTTCTTAAAGTGGAAGATGATATGCTCATATAGACAAATTAAATTAGGATACAGGCTATTCAAAAAAGACGTCTGGTTCTAAGACTGAGCAACTGTGCTTCAAGAAGAAAAAAGAAAACAAAACACCACAAAAAACCAAACCAAACCAAACCAAAAATCCAACCCAAAACCAAGACCCACCCCCACCAATCCTTCAGTATCTTCCCTTTGACCTGAAGAAAAATAACTTTCCATTACTGTTGGGTGTTCTGTTAACTCAGTCATCATTTGTGGGTAGTCCTACACTTTCCTTTCCTGACAATGACATAAGGCAGATAATAAACAAGATGTGTCACATTGGCTGCTAACTGCATTATATATCTTTAAAATTGACCAGATACTGTTCTTCTTCACTCTATATGTGAAATGGGGTTGGATATCACGTACCTCCCCTTGGGGATGCATAAAGATTACTAACACCCACAAAATTCTTGTGTCATTTGTTTCAGGCTTGGGTGTCCCCCCCCACCCCCCAAGAGAAAGCTGGATGGATACTGCAGAGAAAAAAAATAATTAAAAAAAAATTAAAATCATGTCTTAAGGATGTTGCCATGGTGAATTTAATTTGGCATTTACATATTCACTGTGTGAGAAGTCGGAATAGCAGACAAATCAGAACCTTAACTTTCACAGATGGTTAAATGCTTGCGTTTCACATCATCTAGGTTCTCAGCTGAAGAGTCTGGTTCTTATTTGTAGAAGTGATGCAGGTCCAAACTTTTTAGCTGTCGATCCAAGCAGGAGCTATATTTTGAACCAAGTAGTACCCTGAGAAGCATGATCCCAGACATCTCAGATCAGGCAAATAAATTTAATTGCTATTTTTGACCATAGTCTACTTGCCTCAGTTCTAAACTTCCTACTACTCATAAACCAGCATTTTTGATGCTTTCTGTGATAAAACTCTGGAAAAACTAATCTTTGAATGAGGATAATGATACCAATACCTTTTCACAATAGTATTGTTGATAGGTTTATTAACATTTAAGTGTTTGGACCGTGTAATGATAAAACACCTTAGAAAACTCACAAGGATATAAATTGTTCTATTTGAATAGGATTTGAGTAACTTGCAGTAAAGCAGGTATGGGGACTGTAGACAAAGAATGAACAGGAGAGGGGAAGAAAAAAAAGAACCAATCCTTCCTGAATGAATTAAGAATTTGGAGGTGAATAAACATAGTGTATGCAATATAATTACAATGTATATGCACAAGAAGATTAAATGGAGACCATGAAGAAAACCTTCACAACATCATCTCCTAGCTCCTGAAAGCTGTATTTTATGACTTCAATAAGGCTACTTTAACACTGCTTTTGTGTATGGTATTATATAATCTTGGTTTATTTATGACTTATATGATGTCTACACACACACATTCCCCAGCAAACATAGCCTCACTATTATTTCGTAGCGCATATTTTATTATTTCTGTTTCACTTACACCTGGAATATTTTGGCTTACGTATCTGCCAAGTGCAAGACGAACAGCAGATTACAATGCACTGTACTATCACAGCATATGTTTTTATACTACACTGCATTAAGAGCATATAGTGCAGAAGCAGTGCAATTCAGTATAGTATCAATGCTCTTCTAGGAAGCCTTTACTGTCACCGTTTTCTCCTCCTTCAGCTCACCTCAAGCTGATGCTGCCATTGCCCCACTCATTTCCACAAAGCTGTCCAGACAGGGCAGAGCTTGATCTAAGGAGTCCAGCAGAGTTTATGAGATCTGGTACCCCGAAACCACCCAAATGCTGCTGTGCTGGCACTAGCACACCGGTGGGGATGAGGGTGCTGGGCTGGGTCCTACCCTCTGTAATCTTGCATTTTTTTCCAGCTCTGCATCAGATCTATGAATGACCTTGGGTACCTCCTTTCAGCTTACCACAACACTGGTTTTCCTTATAGTCTCTGCCTGGCCTGTTTGTGAATTTTGGAAGACAGATGCTCATTAACATGTATAATGTCAAATATGATAAAGCCGATTTTGAAAGGAGCCTCTAGGTGCTACTATAATACAAAAAATAAATCATTTTTTCCTCTATTCTTGATAAAGATAGGTCAGAGCTGTTGATGCTTCATATGCAAAGCCCCAGAGAATTTAATATGAATATCAAATCAATTCCCCTCCTTTACTACTATTGCTAAAGAGAAGGGGGTTTTTTATGTCTTTCCCTTTAACGACAACATCAAAAAATAAGGAAAACAAATTTTGCATTAGGAAGGCTGTGTCAAAAAACATTTCACTTCAAACAAAGCACCACACATAGAGCTGACAAGATGAGGGATTTAAACACTAATTAGCATCAATTTCTTTATTGAATTATGATTTCAAGAAAATGTTGTGTGACCCTCCGATTTAAATACTGTTTTCCCTTCAAACACGTTTTCCATTGCCAAAACGGGTTCTTAGATTTATAGGCACGGATTGTGCATTTTGAAAGTTTGATTCTTACCGATTAGCCCATGTTTCCACATTTATAACCAAAGGCTGTGAGGACTGTATTCATCACAGTGTGCATATTCAAGACCAGAACTCTTACAGAATATGCAAGGCACTATCTCTGTATCACATTTCTATATGAGAAACAACTAACTTCTTCACATATGCTGAATGGGTAATACAAAAGATATCGTCTTTACCCTCTTTTAACTAGACATCTCACCTGACAAGCAGACAGATAGGCTCTAGACTCCAAACTTCCCCAGGAAGGCTCTACACCAATGGCAAAACTACACATAAGTGGCTTCTCTTTCCTACAAACTTATCACAATCACCCATTTGTCTCAATGATCACACAGATGCAGAGGTTCGCAAAAGCATTACAGGTTAATTCACATCTACCTCATGTAAATCCTTTTCTTTAATATTCACGTGTGAAAAACAGATTTCATGGATGAATGAACTTAAGGAGAAGTGGGAGCTATGAATGCTTCTTTCTGTACAGCTTTCCCACATGTAATGAGAAAGGAGATTTACACCGGGTGGATGAAAACTGACCTAAACCAATTTTGTGATAGGGGGCCAGACACAGAGTGAATGCTGGAAGTCTCAATTAATAAGGATTATAAGCAGGTGTGTTGTGACTGAGATGTCAGAACATCAGAAAGGCACCCAGGGGACTAGCTCACCTCTATCCTAATGAGGTTTCCCTGACAAAGGAGAAATACGATGATACAGGCAGTCTATATATAATTTATGAATTCTTGGCACCATTATAAAGTTGACATGTAATTGCTTTAAGGACGAGTGTGTGTCTGTGGGAAAGGGGACTGTAACATGCCTCTGTGGGAAGCAGGATCAGGTGAAGTGGTTAACTCTAACATTGCTGCCCTGACCCAAGAGTGGGCAGGCTAAGCAAGCTGCCTAGGTGGGCAACCAGTTTGCCAGAGGTTCTGTGCAAAGGGGCGCTGAAGTGGTCAACGAAGAAGTCGCCGGTGTACAATAAAGGAACTGAGCCCCTAAAGAGCACTGGCACCATACAGAAAGTGAAAAGCCTGCTTTCTTAGCAGGTGGAGTCCCGTCTAAGTACAGGGTCAGACAAAGGGTGAAAGCAAGTGCATTTAAAACAGGAGGAAAAGGGTTCCGAAGGACTTTGAGACAACTGAGAAAATACACTAAAGGGATTCCTATTTTTTGCATTTCTTGTGCAAGTTAATAAAAAGTTACATTCTAATCTTACGCAACATGAGCAAATCTGTACATCATAGCCTACCATACACCCCTGAAAAGATAAATTGTAAATATGGACCATTCAGCAGGCAGCGTACTACAGCATGCAAGTGATTTCCAGGTCAGCCTGAAAGCACAGATCTCGTGAAGGGAAGGCAAGAATGTTTACTCAAACATTTATTTTAAAAAAAAAAAAAAAAAGCGGCAAAGCAAAGCAAATGAAGACAGAATCCTGTCCCTTCATATGCCGAGAGAAGATTCAGAGCAAAACAGCCCAGTAGGTAAACTTCAACAGTGCGGAGTGGCTACAGATTGTGGTAACTCCTAAACTTTGATGGCACAACACAGTGCTTCTGCCAGCAAACAGCAGCAACTGATATAAGAACTCAAAGTCATGGTCATAACTAGCTTTCAAAACACATACAATCCATTTTCCTGCAAGAATACTGGGCCAGCTTTTAGATCTCAATATTTTCGGAAAAGGAAAAGTAACAAATATAGCATAAACCAAAAGACAGGTTGTAAGGCCCTAGTTGATCTTCCTGTGTGCTAAAGTGAATATTTAAAGTTTATAGAAAGAAGTAAATGAGGGCTTATCATCTACGTTTACATTGCAGAAAACTAACTTTTGAAATTAAATACTTTATGTATTTCAGATATACTAAGCAGCAAATTCTGAGCTGAATTATGCCAGCACACCCTAGTATGTTTATCCAGAGGCACTAGAATATCTCTCTATATTAATATTCAGAGTAAGATACTCAGAGAGATACTGAGGATTGCTGCGGTCCCTTTCCTACGCCACTTGCCTTACCAATTGGTATGGTTATGTGCTTGCTGCTCAGTGTCTTTTAATCACAGAATGGCTGTTTTCTACCCTGCGTAGAAGGCGTGCCTGGCTTTTTAAACTAGCGATCTGCAAAAACAATTAGAACACTGTTTACCAGATCACACAAAATGCTCAAATGATACAGCACATCTATGCAAAGCACAGGCCTCAGAGATAAAAGGATTATTTCAAATTAAACAATCATGATTCTTTCTCTGCAATTTATACCACTGCATTGCGTGTTAGAATATCAAAATCCTACCTCAGTACTTTGGTCATAATGAGCTTTAGGACACCTCTAGGGACACATCTGTGACTTGTTTCAAAATATACAAGTTCTGTTTTGCTGAGTGATACCATGGTTTTGTCCTCTGGTTCATTAGGAGGCAATGAGAAAAAAGCCAAAGAAAAACATTTTGAATAATTTCAAGCACAAAGGAACAGATTAAAAAAAAAAAAAAAAAAATCAGATGGCATAATGCCGCAACTGTTTCGGAGGACCTGTCCTTCTGAAATGATCACAGATGCTAGGCTTGCAAGAAGTCCTTCTATTATAAAAATGAAATATATCAGGAGTGTGAATGGCCTCGATCCATTTAAAGTATTTTTCAACTGACAGTTGAAGTTTACGCTGAAAAGTCAACGCTGTTGTAGCAAAATCAAACTGCTTTTCAGAACACATTCAAAGCCCCACCCTGCTTTTGTTTTTCAGGGAAGAAAAAAAAACAAATCACAAACATCTCTGTGTGTCTTAGGGAGGGTGATTTTAGTGTTGTGGATTGCTGAGACAAATAAGCAGCTAAATGCAGGCGTTTACCCTATATGAAGTTAAACCCACACTATTTATGTTCAGCTTTCACTGAGGCTCTAACAGATTCAAAGACTAAAGTTGCCCAAAATCCCAAGTGACAGTACTATCATTTAGTGAGCAAGAACTCGGCAACCTACAGAAATGCTCCTACCACGTCCTCATGGAGCAGTACCGCAGTTTGAGGAAATTAAGGTTGAAAGCTTAGGACTACATTCACTCTTACTTTCCAGAGCTAGTTTATACCCCTCAGAGAGTATAAAGTCTAGTATTCTAGCCCTAAATGACAACCAGAACATCCAAGGAAGGTGTTTTTTTCCACTACTACAAAGTGGTGTAGTTGACCAACATATTCCTTCCCCTGCGCAATGGAAATGGATGGTGAGAGACTGTACATCATCATAGATGGAGAAGACAGGTCAGGCTGTCAACAGGGCAAAATGCAGCTACATGTTGCCAAGTCTCAGTACCCAGGATTGTAGATGAATATTAAAGGCTCAGCTATGCACACATAATCCCCAATTCTTCTTCCCCCCACCCCACCCCCCCCCGCACAGGCATACAAATCAGGTGGAAATGTCTTAGAATTACTGCAGTTTTGCTGATTCTTAAGATTGCCTTTGTGGTACTATAAAGCCTATGTGGCCCACTGAGTAGAAACACTTGGAGTTATTTTTTGGTTTTGATGGGTGTGCTTTTTCGTTTGGTTTTTTTTTTTTGCTTGTTTGGTTTTTTTAAGTTAAGAAAATACAGTCAGCCATACAACAAAACTCATTTGATTTAACCCAAAGGATGGTAAGTATGAGGAATGTATCAAGATCTTCTGCTTTCAGAACTGCCAATACAAGTAAATGAACACTTTATGGGGTATTTTGCTTTCATATGTTAATTTCAGATTCACAGTTGATACCATATATTTGAAACTTAAATAAAGCATAAAAAGGTTAAAAAATACAGGCTCCACTGAATAAAAGCCAACATATCTACCTAGTTAAGCTACATGAGATAATAAAAAAAAATTGACATCAAAGAAACTACCTCATTCAGGCCTTTCAAAATACTTGTCATTAAAAGATGGTTTGTTGAAACTTCAGACAGGCTAAATGTATGCCACATTTTGAGTGAAAGAATTACCTTTCCAGGGTTGCAATTACAACTGTACTTAGTTGTCATGGCAACCTGGCAACATATAGATGTTGTCAGATGAAGACATCAAGGGGCAGACAGCGATTTTCAAATCACCGCATGCCAAGTGTCATTTTTCACGGGTATATCTGTGCTCAGTTAGGAAAAAAAAGATTAAAAAATGGAAAATTAGCATTTTAAAACAATGTTTGAATAGCATTCAGATTGCAATACCAATACCCCATTTTGCTGAGCTATTTTAGTATTCATAGAATAGTGTCTGCTTTTTCTTCCTTTTTCAGTTAACATGTTCCCAAAATATAAGACGACATGGGGAGTTGAAAGGCAAAGCGGTGAGGCTCAGCTACGAAGGTTACCATGCTTTGGCGATTGCTTAAGTCCTGCTATTATCCTCCCCCTTTTCTTCCTGTTTTAATTGTCCTGCTATCTTGACTTGGGTATTTTTCAGTCAGATGCTCTTTTTGACCTGTACTCCAATTCCTTTTGAGACAGCAAAAGGAAAAATGGATCTATACTAAAAGCCAGTGTTGAGCGTGCCCCAATGATGTGAAGTTCTGCGAATACTCCAGCTGTGATCTATTTGTAAAGGTTGAGGCAGAATCCAGAAAACATCCAGTACAAACACAGCTTTCAGTTCTCTTCAATAGGCAGCGCACACTGTGGTGCTGTCATCTATACTGCTATTTTTACTTCTACTGACCAAGGTGGCTTTGCTCTGGTTTATATCAAGGGTTCCAACAAAAGTTTTCTGAGTTAGTGTTCAGTTTATTTACATGGGCTTCTCACACCATGATGCTGTACTCGTTAATGCCACACCATATAGTACCCGTTCGAAATGGATCAAGCCTGAAGATATGCTTCTGCATCCTTCCATCTAACCAGAGTCCGTGCAGGTGTTTATGCTGTAGCAAGACAGAGGCACCATTCCAGCATAAAGTTTGCCTGAATACCAAATAGCGTAAGCAAGCAGAAAGCACCCAATACAATCTGAATCTTCTTTGGACAAAGCTATTCTTTCAGAGCTTTTAAACAAATTGGAACTGGAATAGATTGTTCACCATTTACATGGCTGAGATGTTTTTGATCTAGTACTAAACTGTCTCAAAACCCAAATTCACCACCTTATCAATCCCCACCTTACTATAAATCTGCCTGGCTCACTGAAATACCCACACGCTACAAAACTAGACACTGAAAATGCAGAATGGAAGCAAAATTTTGTTTAACTCATTAGTTAAGTATAATTCAAAGTTACTACACTTAGTGTGTACAGATTTGTTAAAGCAAATGTCAACATGAGTTCGTTTGTTTTGGTTTGTTTGGTTTTGGGTTGTTTTGGTTTTTTTTTTTAATAAACTCAAAATTATTTTATTCTGCTATTCCTAAGCACCTTCAGTAACCCGAATGATTTAACAGAACACTTTTTCTCTGCTGCATAGGAAGAGACAGTGCCTACAGCAAAGAGTTAAATAAGAAAAAGATAATAAAAATTTAAGTAAAATGGATATAAGTACACACCGGAAAACAATTTCCTTTAATGGGAAATAGTTTTAGTTAATATTTGTAACAAAAGCTTAGATTGTTCAAAGTATCTAGAAATTTCTCCATAAAATTATATGCCAATTTAAATGGTGAGATGACTGGTTTTGTGCTTTCAGATTTTCACTGTTAGAGTGCTGAAGAAGGATCATCAAGAAGGTAAGCAGCGCTCCACCATATGTCTTTTTAGAATTATGACTCAATATTTTTCTTGTCTTTATTCCCTTAACAAATGCTTCAGAAAAAAACACTACTCTTATTGTTAAATTCTATCACCTCCCAAGTTTGTAGAAATGAAAACATTGATAAATTGAAATAGTGAACATCTTTTCTTCTCTCGTGCAAAGAAAGACAATCTTAGTAGTTCAGCTTCACACAAGGCAGGGGTGGGGAAGTAATCTAAGGAAGCCAAGAGCCCAGGTATCTCACTGTGTGGTAATCATCATCAGAAAACAGAACTTAGTCCATTCCTTAGCAAACACTGCATAAGAGAAAAAAGAACGAACATTGGAAGTATGTATGCATATGTGTACAAAGAAAGAAGTAGAGATCTTTTATTAGCGCTAGTTCTATATTTGGCCTGCAGTGACATTTGAAATTTCCCTTTAAAATTAAAATATATTAGAGGTTTTCCTGACACTCAGCAAATGAAATACAACATCTGGTCAATAATTTGGAATTCCAGTCTGAAAGGCCCTTCTGTCTTACGTTAATGGACACTGATCAAGTCAGATGTCTATATCTATTTTTTGAAATATTTTTCTGGAACTCATAACCGAATCAGTTCTCTTCTTGTATTCCTGATCTGAAACAAAATAAAACCAAAAAAAATTAATGAAATATTTGGTTTCGCCAAAGAATGAAGCATGCCCTTATTTATGATCTTAACATGAAGACAATTTACATCAATCCTGGCTGAGTTGTGCCTTTGCCAATAAAAGAATCTATAGAGATATAGGTATCTGTCGACCCAAGTTTAGCCTGAAAGAGCCACCTCATTTTATACAAGCCTCCAAATATCCAGACTATAATGGCCCCTTAGTTACTACTAACTACAATGGGCTACAAGTTCATACATACTCTGTATGGAGTCAGTTATTAAGACTTTATGCGCTTCCATGGTCAAAGGTCATTGTTAAACTGTAGGTTGCCTGGGATTGCATTTATTGCTTACATCATCTGAAGCACTGTAACTTTCCCAGCAGGTAAAATAGCATTTCTAAAAACTTACAAATCTTTCTTAATTTCTCTCCATCAGGAATTTTAAGAGGCGACACGAACATTTTTGAAAACAAGGAAACAGCGCGCTAGCACATTTTAGCCGCAGCCTAAGACTTAAGGTACAAAACAAACAGGAGAAGTGTCAGACCTACCAGAAAACTTTTTCCCTAGCTGGAGGACACAGATGAAAATACAGCTGATTAAGAGGGACCTATACTTTCCAAGTGGGATCAAAAATTATCCTCCTGTACCAACAGGGAAGAGTAACTGCAGGTAAAAAATTGCTCAAAACCCCTAATTTTTCTGAAATGAATAGGTGATAAAAAGATACAGATCCAAAACTGAAACAGAAATTACTAAAGGCCAGCCAGAGTACAGGCTAACCCTCTAGGAAGGACGCAGAAACAGAAAGCCCCTCCCCCTGCCACCCCATCCATTTGCATATATAAGAAAAAAGACACCAAAACCTGCTCAATTACAAAACAAGCTAAGATTGTAGCGAACCTTCTTATGTGCTCTTTCTCTCAGAAATAATCTCTCTCTCCAGTTTGACTTCAGAATCAAGCATTCCTATGAAAGAGCACAGAATGTTACATGAAATCAGAACACAAAGTACCAAAAGAATTTGCAAGAGATGTTTAAAACTTGAAAATCCTACTTTCTAAAACTTTTTTCTGCTAGAAAAAACCGTCAGTTTGACATTCAAATGCTATTCATTTTGGCTATAATTTAATAGGTCAATCTTAAAATGTTGAGACCAGCTTTGATAGTAAACACGTCAGAAGAAATTATAAGATAAGGATATCTACAGAGAAGTTCACCTAGTGAGTTAATGGCAGTAGTATTCCCAGCCTTAATACATACATACAAATATATATATATATATATGCATGGGAATATTTAACCTAGAGAAGGAAAGGTCTCCAGAATTGATTAAAACCAAACACCTGTTCTATAAAACCGTTTTTCCTCAGCCCAAACAAATGTGACCTGTCAGGTCCCTAACAAGTTGTTCCCACAAAGAAGAAGAACCAGTCAGGTGTTACTAAATCACAGCAAATTAAGTTCTACCCAGTTATCCCAGTATGGAGCCAGGTATCTTACATTTGATTTAAACCATGCTCTGGAAGTATGAAAAAAAAATTAAGAAGTCATTTTAGTTTAGGTACCACCAAGAGGTCTTTCACCTGTGGGAGCTGCCCTGAATTTCAACCAGGAGGACCTTGCAGAAAACTACATAGCTCTTTATAAACAGGGAGGGGATTGAAACAGGGGACTCTGGAATTTCCAGCTCCTGAGATTGAGCCTTGGAAATGGCACTTAGCCTTACGCTACGTTCGCCCCTTCTTCACTCTGTACAAATATCGCACTTGCCTATCTCAGAGCTGCATACAAGATTAACTAAATGCTTTTAAAGTATATTCAGGGTGAAATGAAATTGATTATTTCATGTGTAACCTTTTTTTTTAAAAAACATAATCTCCCCACTTTTTCATGCATCAGAAACACCCACAACTTTTATCTTTTCTCTAAATATTGGGAGAGATCAAATATGTTACCACGTCAACAGGAACTGTGAATAATTCAAGTCCCTATGTCAAGTCTAGACTCCTTTTTCAAGGCAGAGGTGGTGTTGGGATGAGCCAAACTCTAGTCTGAAGTATCACTTGAGGAACAAAAGTAGTGCAGGGAGAAGCCACAACAGAAATGAGACTTACGAGGAGGAGATTCAAATTAGGACCCTGGTACTTGGCAGACGAGAGAACTGGTCTTATAACTCCAGGTGAAAGCAGCACATACTGCCATGAGTGGGAAGAACTAGAGAGGAAAAAAGGCATCTCTTTCCTCAATACACATTTAGAAAATTAAGGTGTTGAAATTCTATTAATACTTTTTCTGTCAGCATCTTTCTTCAGCTTTCATCCTTTCCCCTTCCAAGCCACACTGTGGCTCTGGGAGGCACAGGGGTCTCTGGCGTGATTTACAAAGACATCTTGGCATGGGAAGTTACAAATCATCTACATAGGACACAGAAGTACTTACAAAAAGCAGAGGAACTTACTAGGCAATCTCTCAATCCATTTGTCAAAGCACCTGCAGGACTCATTTGAAGGCAGGTGAACTAATAAAACCCAGCAAAGCAGCCACCAAGAGAGCATTCTGTTTTACTAAGAGGATTTGTAGCCTTTCCCCCCATCAAAACATACACAATTTAACTTACTGGCTCTTATCTCACTCTCTACCATAATATATCAGAGGTTGGAAAAGCTAGCGGAGAGCAGAACAACAGGGTTGGAAATCATGACCTTTGTGTGTAGTAATTGAAAACCACGGAGAGTTCAGAGTACAGCATGGACTTCTGGACACATCTACACTGGGAGCTTTGAAGCCTGAAAGTATCCACTGTTTTAACTCTAGGCTTATATAGCAGTGTTGTCAAATTGTAAACTGGGGGTGGGTTAAATAATCAATATTGTGGTTTAAACAAAACAGCGCACAGCACTAATAGGTAATTAGAGAATCAAAGATCCTATACAGATATACTATTATCTTATTTACAATAGGATTATCCCCCCCCCCCCCCCTTGGGCAGCCAACGTTTGTACCACCTGTTAGGATGTATCAGTTGTAGAAGTTTTAGTACAGAGCAGCTACTGAGACTGCAGTGTCTGTAAATAGCTTCAGAGGGCAGCTGTCTCTTTCCATACCAATGCTCCACCATCAGACTGTGCAGACAGAAATAACATCAGAAAGATTTAAAAAATAAATAAAAAATCCAAGTGTAGTTAAGGATTAACAATCAGAGTATTTAAAACATAAGTCTCTGTTACCACCTCAACATCTCTAACTTTATTCACCAGTAACTACTATACGATTTCCCAGGCACAGGTTACATCGCTCAGCTGTAAAAACTCCTGACGCTGCAACTTCTATGTTTGCCACCATAAGTGAAATGACAGCATCAGTGGCTTCTGACTCTGGCTTAACTCACTAATGTATTCCATAAGATCCTTATTCTTCACATTCAGGTCACTCAAGTTAAAAAATAATAATAATAATAATAAAAAAATTGTCTTGGCAACCTCACAATTAGAACCTCACAGTCCTTTTGCCTGCTACACCTTTTAGTATAAATATTTTATCAATGCCTTTGTCTTTGGAAGAAGTGTTGTCTGACTGCAGTGAGACAATTTCTCACCAAAAGGCTGAATGCCTTTTGATTTTTCAATCATAATAAATTTCCTTCAGTTGAAAAGATACTGGTCTTCATAGGCAAATGCTCCTGGGGAAGACTTCTGTTTTCCATGCTGTTCACCAGGAGAGTGCTGAATTTGGTACCTGGACATTTCTGTACGAAGCAGTGCTAACCTCCAGTTTCTAAAGACTTAAAAAAAAATTAAATTAAAATCCATTAAATTGCAAATGCACTTACTGCAAGGGAATGAAAAGGCCAATAAATAAATATAAACAAAAATATATTAAGAGAACACATTTCAGAATTATATTACTAAATCAAAATGTTAAGCACAGTAAAAGAATAAATCTGAAGCCATATCTATTCAGGGCAAAATAAAATATGTTTGATTTTTAAAACTGCATTATTACCATTTTGGTGGAAATGAACATCCCACCTGCAATAGTCCCCAGTCCTTTTTTTAAACACATAACTTTCCAGGAACAATTTGGGGATGCTGCCACATCACACAACATTGTCATAGTCTGCCACCACCTAATTAAGAGCTTAATTAACACATCAATAGAACAACACGTTAGCCTGTGTTAGAAACCCGTTTAAACTATATTTGTCTGAAATGGTTGCAAATCAATGCCAGCACCACTGAAGTCAGTGCTAAATTTAAAATTCTGTAAATTAAATACAGAGCTTGTGTAAGAGAAAGCTAAAGAATAAGGCTTGTAGACACCTACAGAAGTAAAAATCATATCTAACCTCTTCAATCATAGACTGCAAGAATATTTCTCTTCATCATTCTGCACCACGAAACACAATCATCCTTATCCTTCTTTTAAGCCTTCTTTTCCTTGGCATCTTCAACAGGAATTATTTTCCTCTTCCAGGGGAAACACTTTTTTCCCCCCATCTTAGCCTTTCCAATTAAAAGACAACAAGCCTATCTATCCCAAGTACTTCACCTTCTCCAGTTACCCAGTTGTGTATTTGTCTGTAAAACCATTCAGACACCCTGGCCATATGTACCACATGCTCTTACCAGTTGAGTTGAAAACTATGAACAAGGCTTTTTTTGGACAGTAGACCGAGAAACTGAAACACCTGTGCCATACAAGTAGAAGCCAGGAGTGGAGTTTTCTTAGCTTCAGAGTTCCAATTCAACTTTCCTCCCTGAAGGTGAAGGCTCCTTTCAGTTTTCTTCTCCTAGCCAGTATTTCCAGTCACTTTTCCAGAACGCTTCAGAAATTAACCATTTGCTAGAATAAGCCATCTTAAACAGTTTTCCCCAAGGATAGCTATGAAAACAGCTTGGGTGCAGTTCTTTTACACCATCAATGTTCTAGCTTTTCACAGACATGTCCAAACATGATTTCCTCATTTTTTTTTTTAAATGTATAGTAACACTAAGATTTATAGAAAACAAGTAACTTGCTTATATCTTAAAAAGAAAAGTTTGTTTTAAAACTGGAATCAGAACTTTTCTCTTTATATCCTAATATCTGTATACAGATCCTTCAGTCTGAGGTTCAAAAATATATTTCCATTAAAATTTTAACACAAACTTTTTCAACATGATACACAAGAGGAAATAAATTACACCTGCATCCCCTGAACAGCATATTATTCACAGCAGCATTTTATTATGCTTGTAAAGACTTATCTAATATTTGTATTTTATTGCTAGGGAAAAAAGTAGAATAAAAATAAGAAAATCTTTGTCCTCTGACTCAATTTTAATTTGAAGCAAAACAACCCTTTTGATCTTAAAATCCTTAGCAGAACTGCACTGTTTCAGAACAAGGAAACCATCAGGAACAGAACTGTACAAACACGCTGCCCATCCTCTTCAGATGCATCTGTGAATTCACTTTTGAGCTGATTTTACTTCTCGCTGTGCTCTGCTTACGTGTAGCAGTATTTGTTACACGTGAAGGCTACAGTACAGCGATAACGTAGTTTAGGCTTCTATCATGCCAGCCTCGGATAACCTATAGTTGTCTCCACATTACCATCTTAGCACCGTTAGTTTTATGCTTTAAGACCTAAGAGCAGGCTCTAAATCAGGCTCTACTTCCATACTTCCTACACTTAGCAGTTGCATTCAACATTGCTTGCTAAATCATCTGAAGCAATTTTGATTACAAATGATTATACAATGTAATACCAGACTAGAGTGTAATATCTGTAAAGTGTAGCACGTCTACGCAAACCTTGTGAACAACAGGGAAGCTGGAAAACTACAGAAACAAAAAACACCCTAAGTACTCAACCTGGGTGGGCTCATTTCTATTAGTAGAAAAAATAGAATAAAAGAAAAACAGCATGAGAACACAAAATCCTTTGAGGGTAAAAAAAAAAAAAAAGAAGAAAGAAAACATGTCAAAAGAAAAACATAGCTTTAAAGACGGAATATAGCATGTAGGCTGGGCCCCCAACTGCAGCAGGTAGGCACACGAGTAAAGGGCAGTTGTCAAAACCCTGACATCAAAGTAGGGAAAGGAAACCAGAAATCCTATGTTTAGAAATGTCATTGATACAATGTCCATACCATATTTTATATACAGTTTAAGACATGCCACACAAGTTTAAAAAGAAAAAAGCAGCTACATGCAGTGGCCCAAACTGATATGGGACATGCAGCAAGGAATCAAGTTCCCTGTAGCATGCAATTTAAGAAAACATCATTATTATAGAACAGGTACTGGACTACGTTACTTCCTCAGACTTACGAATCCAGTTCTGCCACACTTTTCCCCAAACCTTCATAGGCCTCTCCCACAGTTTAGAAAGCTTTGGAAGAACCATCCATGGTTCCTGCTCTCTGGGAAGTACACAGACTGTGTCGGCAGTGGAGCCAGCCATGATTTTGGTGGGATCTGATCAGATATTTGAAACACAGGACAACAGTAATTTTGAAGAAGCAGGCTTGTGCAATGCAAAACAGAAAGAAAGTAAAACCAGTTTGAAATCCAGATGTTGAGGGTTCAGCTTGCTAGAAGTTTTAGTCTTGCACTTGGGTCAGTTGCAAGCCATTTGAAAAAAGTCAGAGTTGATTTCTGCCATTTTATTCCCATTGATAAGGAAACAGGTAGTCACATGTAATGATAACTATGAATTGTAGTGAAATTAGAAGAAGCCAGAGTTCAAACAGAAGAACAGAAGAGTATGAACAAATACGGTGGTGATGTGGCTGAATAGGCAACTCATTTTAACAACAGACTACATTGACTGATAGCTGAAGAACACAGCAGAGGGAAAACAAACAAGCATGTAGCAGCAAACTTTACATCCCTATTTTCCAGCTGCAAAAGCAGCTTTATCAGCAGTTCAGAGGAAGGCTGGGCAGCATGAACTGAAGAAGCCACACACTACATTCTCATCCAGTACTTGGCACAATGCTTCTCTCCGGATTCAGACAGGTGTGCAAGCGTTTGCAGGGTTTAAGACAGACCAGGGAACTGGAGGAGCTGAGGATCTGTCGCAATGCCCATGCTTTGAGGGAGGCATATGCAAAGGCCAGGGCAAGTGGCAGGGTCACTGAAGGGCAGCTCTGCTGGTGCTTTTGCAGTATGTTGGGGAGTGTTTCCTCTGCCCTTCCAAAAGGAATACCCCCTTACTTGAGACAAATGCCACAAATCAGGAGTCTGCTACTTAAAATGCCAACTGGAACAGAAATACATCCTTGAGTGTACTATTATTTGTTTTTATCTAACGCAAACATTTTTTTTCCCCCCCCAGGAGAAGACATAGTGGAATGCTGAAAGATTATCATGTAATTCACTGACGGTTAAGTGAGGGAATTTCTATTCTACTTGGCATGCACAGCAACTGACACAAACCACAGGGAGGTTTGTTCTTTTTTGCTTTTTTTTTTTTGTTAAATTTCACCTGGTACGTGTTAAGCTACCAAACATTTATATACATGCACATATACACATATTACTCTGCGCTGGGTCAAAAACTGGCTGGACGGCCGGGCCCAGAGAGTTGTGGTGAATGGAGTTACATCCAGTTGGCGGCCGGTCACAAGCGGTGTTCCCCAGGGCTCAGTACTGGGGCCAGTCTTGTTTAATATCTTTATCGATGACCTGGATGAGGGGATCGAGTGCACCCTCAGTAAGTTTGCAGACGACACCAAGTTGGGCGGGAGTGTTGATCTGCTCGAGGGTAGGAAGGCTCTGCAGAGGGACCTGGACAGGCTGGATCGATGGGCCCAGGCCAACTGGATGAGGTTCAACAAGGCCAAGTGCCGGGTCCTGCGCTTCAGCCACAACAACCCCAAGCAGCGCCACAGGCTTGGGGAAGAGTGGCTAGAAAGCTGCCTGTTGGAAAAGGACCTGGGGGTACTGGTTGACAGCCAGCTGAACATGAGCCGGCAGTGTGCCCAGGCGGCCAAGAAGGCCAATGACATCCTGGCCTGTATCAGAACTAGTGTGGCCAGCAGGAGCAGGGAAGTGGTCGTGCCCCTGTACTCAGCACTGGTGAGGCTGCACCTCCAATACTGTGTTCAGTTTTGGGCCCCTCACTGCAAGAAGGACGTTGAGGTGCTGGAGCATGTCCAGAGAAGGGCAACGAGGCTGGTGAGGGGTCTGGAGAACAAGTCTTCTGAGGAGTGGCTGAGGGAACTGGGGTTGTTTAGCCTGGAGAAAAGGAGGCTGAGGGGAGACCTCATCGCCCTCTACAACTACCTGAAAGGAGGTTGTAGCGAGGTGGGTGTTGGTCTCTTCTCCCAAGTAACAAGCGATAGGACGAGAGGAAATGGCCTCAAGTTGCGCCAGGGGAGGTTTAGATTGGACGTGAGGAAAAATTTCTTTACTGAAAGAGTGGTTAAACATTGGAAGAGGCTGCCCAGGGCAGTGGTGGAGTCCCCATCCCTGGAGGTATTTAAAAGACGAGTAGATGAGGTGCTTAGGGACATGGTTTAGTGGGCATGGTGGTGTTGGGTCGACGGTTGGACTCGATGATCTTAGAGGTCTTTTCCAACCTCAATGATTCTATGATTCTATATACTTACAGAAATTCTTCTCAAGTGTGTGGAAGCAGTACTGTGCCATTGATCTGCTGTATGCAGACTAGACAGTTATCTGGCCACAGGTGGGATTGGCTGTAACACTGTTCAAATTTAATGTTCCAAATGGTATTGAAGTGAAATGTGAACTAACCCTTAAGACCAGGTTCTAATGTATTTGATAAAATTGATTATTACTAACAGATTTTCAATGTGTTGGTTTTTAAAAGTATAGGTCTGACCATCCTTTAAAGTATTCCTGTTCTGATATCACAGACTATGGATCCCCTATTTATGAAATGATAATAACTGACTGTGTACAGTCACCTCACTGAATGTTATCCAGAACAAAATTCTGTTATACAGAAAATCACCAGCCCCCACAGATGAAGCTACAGGTGTCAGATGAATTTTAGAAGAAAAGGCTCAGACTTTATGTGAACCGTAAAGTCTACCCTGTACATGATCTTGTTTGATCTTCCACAAATGCTCCTTTCTTTTCCCATGATCAAACAATACATCTGAGCACTGAAAACATGTTACTGCTCTCAAACAACAAATTATTTTTACACATTTACAACAATTTTCTGTATTTCCATATCATGCTACAATTTGACATATTATCAGCTCCAAAACAGATTATTCTGTTATAGAATATTACCTCAGTCCTTATATCTTCACTTTATTTAAAATTACATTATGTGATTATTATAAATATGAACTCAAGTAGGTTAATCAGAGGGCTTCAGAAGCAGAGGCCGGCACTTTAGAGATGTTCAGTGCATTATTGTTTTTAACAAGCAAAGTAATATATTAAGTTAAAATAAAGACCTGAGAATAACTTGCCAACTTTTTTTTTTTCTTTTTGAGTAAAATAATTGTCAGATATTTAGTAAAACAAACTTCAGCCAGACTTTAAAGTGGAAAACAATCTGATACTTCCACTTCATTTCTGTTTGGTATCACTAATTTTGCTGTTTCAAGCTCTACTCCTCTTAACTTTCCTTACCCCAAAGGGAGCAAGAGTGAGAACAACCTGGCCTGCTGCTATGTGACCTACCACTTTCCTTTAGAGGAGGTGATGAATAGCAGATGGGAAAGCTCATGTTGCACAGATAAAGAAACATCTCCATGAGACTTATACATTAGCAGACATTTAATACCTGAGCTGCCACCACGGCCACAGAGGAGGCAAAGTAATGCCAGAAGCACACAGACATGGCAAAGCATGTGGAAACTGGGATCCTCCTACCGTGGCCCACCCTAAGAAATCATCCATGAGGTTTTTAGGATCTACTACTGTTTCCAGGGACAATTCCACACTGTGTAACAGATTCTCAGGCTGTCTTGGGGATTAGTAGAGCATCAAGCACCTGTGGCGTTCTAAAGCACACTTTGGCAAAAATAAGATACTTGTCTGCAACAAACTTGCTTCTTAGAAGAGAGCACAACAGTAACTGCAAAGATGCACGTGCAATAGCATCAGGGTGCCCCATTTCTTATACAAATATGCATTCATCACACTTAAACAAGATGTCATCCATGTCAATGATAGATGAATCTTTTTCTAACCAATAATTTTTTGGTTTTTGCGACATGTTTCAGTGGCTTTCTAAGTGTGCAATGCATTTCCCTGTGAGAAATGTAAATAAATGTCTGACAGGGGAGATTAAGTCAGCTGTCACTTCAATTTGCAGGACTAAAGCATACCAAAGATCATTTTGCTACATTTCTGAGTGAAGTATGAATATAACTTCATTTTCAGCAATACGCATCTGCAGAGCAAATACATTTAATGGAGGTGAGTTTTGTTACCAGTTTTCTGGTGGTGTCTATCAGCAGCAATGACGTAGTTGACCAAAGGGCCAACATCTTTGACTCAGAAAAGAAACTACGGTTTTGAACGTATTACGTAACATATACCAAAACGCTATGCTGTTTCTATGTTTGGCCTTCTTTTGAAAAAAAGTTTACTAGAAAGGAGTAATAAAAGTTTGAGGGGTTTATGATACTTAAAACACAGAATAGGAAGAATCTCAGCAAACAGGCATCTTCCTTCCTTGAATAGCTAGGTATAAGACAGGCTTAAAGGATACACAGCTTTTACACAACTCAAAATGTGAACAGATACATATTCAGTCTGGCTGTTATTGCGTTTCTGTTGGTCAGAGCATTTCCCTCAGGAGTAAAGTTTATAAACCTGCCAAGTAGTTTTCAGAACTCCTATGAAGTGAAATGAAGTCATATTCAAAGCATTCGCATTACATCCTTTCTAGCCTCTTCAGTTTATTGTATTACTGTTTACCAATATCATTGGTAAATATATCATTGCTTCAGCCTCATCCAGCAAATTCATTCACAAGAAGCTTTTTTAGGACTGAATCTTTACTTCACTGAAATCAGAAGGGGCAGCATAGTTTCAAGAAAGATTTATTCTAAGTCATATGACCAAGACAAACAGATACCTAACAGATGAAATTTTTGCCTGAAAGAGAGTATAGGCTGTACCAGCACTATCACTAAGTCACTCAGAACAAGGTTAGAGATCTTAGTCCTTTTTAGTCAGCATTCTTTTCACATTGATTGTCTTGTCAAGATACACAAGATTTCAGCCTACTAAAAAAAAAAAATCTTACAAATTTGCAATTTTAGTCCTATCTGGAGAAGGAAGTATAGAGTATATTTAATTATATTGCTATTATTCAAAGAAATCTATGTAAATGACATACTTGATGAAATGTAAGAGTACTGAACCACTTCGAAATTTCAGGTGGATAGCTCCAAAGACTATTAACAGGTACCAATGGCTTCAAAAGTTGGCACTTTGAAACTGGCGTCAGTAAAGGGCGCTAAACATCACTAACATTGATCTTTTTTACAGTTTGAAGAACAATCTTTGCAGATAAGCAGGGACATATAAATCATTTACTTCTTCTTCCATACAAAATAACCATACCTTGGTAAAAAATAAAACTCAGGAGAAGTAGATACACAAACATTGCTGATGATGAAGATCAATAAAGCAAGATACAAAAGAGTAAGAGTCACCAGTAAAAATGCACAGTAAAAAAAGCAAGTATTAATTTTAACTTGCATACCTTCAGGTGCTTTATACTACATGCTTTAAAAGAAAAAAAGAAAATCTCGTAGCCACTGTCTTCTTAATGAAAATAACTTACAAGCAACCAATCTCCAAATAGACTTTAAGCTCCCTTACCCACTTTCTACATGTAAGAGCATGCAGCAGCATAGCAGATGGCTATCAAGGAAATGAAGCTGAGTGCAAACTGGTTGTAGATGTTCGTGAAGTTTGAGAAGTCACTTATATCTTCCACAAAATTTATTCAAGTTTTTCCATACTGAAACCCTCGGAAGTTGGTCGTATAAATAACTTCAAGAATCTGGGCTTTAATGAGTAACCCACACATTACTTGTAGATAATGCTAATTGGTAACAGGTGCAGGAAATGATCAGGGAAGTAATTTCTGAACTCCTGAAAAAATCCTCACTACCAGCTGTCTTCACTGAGTGCTGGTAGAGAAGCCCACCTTCCCAGCCCAGGCACCGTCAGAGAGCCCAGCACCAGAGTGAAGGTCCCCAAGCACCCTTCCAAGCCATGAGCAGAGAGGCTCTTCTAGAGGGAAATCTGGGGGAGGAGAAGCCTAGAGATAGCTACAAAAGATGACCAAAGTGGTAGTTTGTTTATGCAAACATTTCTCTGTCTAAACACCTTCTAAGTCAGTGTCCTATTACCTTAAAAAAAATACTCAGTACAACCAGTAAACCAAATCCTGAAAGAAGGAAGGAAAGAAAAGTCAAGGTTGTTTTATAGGACACACTGTGATAGATGACAAGAATAAACATCCTAATAAAAGGAGATGCGCTTTCTGAGCTTTGGACAGTCTTCAGTTAAGGAAGTTTTGTTAGATTTAAAAAACACTTGTATGTACCAGTTCATTCTCTACCATGTTAATATGATTTAAAAAAACCCCAATACTTACACATCTTCCATGACCAGCAAAACCGACAGAAAATGAGGTATGCTCACACAAAGTGCTAGAGGTAGGTAGATTCAGTTTAACTAAGAGGAGTCTAGTCACTGGGGACAGATAAAAACATGGTGGGAGGGGAAGGGGGACTTACATGAAAACTATTATACCTGAAAGTGAGGCTCAGGCTGGCAGGTGGGTCGCTGAGAAGTTTGACAGAGGCTTCCCTCATTCCTCAAGCCCACAGCCACGCTTCCCTCACAAAGTGGCTTCTCTCACACTGATGAGTTTGTAAAAGTATTTCTAGATCACTCAAGAAATTCAACCAGAAAACTGGAAAAAGCCTAGGACTGATGAGCCAGCATTTTACCTGCTGCATTTTATCTCTATGTAGAAGCAACAAGAGTTGAAGTGTTAGCAGCTGGTTGCCTCCATTTGATCCGATTGACATTCCACACTGTGGTGAGGCAAACAGCATTTCAAGATAGCAAAAAGTGCCTACAAGATTCCAAACCTGAAACTCTGAGCTCCTAAAAAGAGAAAAAAATACTCCCCTTAATGTTCCAAACTATTATTCAGCAACAGAAATTACAGATCACAGAAGCAGAGGCAGACTCTAAACTGCAGGTTGAATCAAGGATGCGGAACTGTTTGTAAGTAAACAAGTTGACAGAGGAAAGGTCAGATCGCTAAAGAATAAACCTTCCGAGACTTTTCCTTGTCATTGAGATTCAGCGGAGAGCTTTACATCTTGGGAATGCAGGAATATATAATCACAGACAGGAAATCTGCCAAGAACAAAGTCAAGAGGAAGGGAAAAAGAGGAGACAGTCACCAATTTTGCTTGCTGCTTTGTTTATCGCTTTATTTTAGTTAAATATAAATGGAATATTTACTTCTGTCACAATAGAACATCTATATAGAACAGGGAGATTAGTCAAAGGCAGTTTACATTATTTTGGCTAATGTTAATATCTTTTTTTCTATGTGCCATTCTTGTTTTGAATTTGTTCTCGATTCAGAAAGTAATTATTAAAAAAACCTGTCCTGAGCATGAAAGTGTTTATTCACTATTAAGAACTTCCTAGTGTTCACATCAAAGAAATATAAGCAGAATTCTCCAAAGACCTACTTACTCTTCTAATGTCTTCCAAGTCCTGATATTTTACATACCAAGAATCAAGTGACCTGAGGGAAGCACCATTAACTAAGCAAAAAGACACATATACACCCCATCACGTTATTTATTTTATGTTGAGGTTGCATGAAAAACATATATTAAATAAGCATATAAAGAAACCTATAAATACTTACAGATTGCTTTAAAGACTAAAGCCAGGAATGTTCTTCCTCCTTGTCAGATCTTCCTAAAGCCTACCCCCAGAAGAGGGGCTGGGGAGGGGGAGAGAGGAAGCACGATGAGACCAGGGCAGTCTTGTTTTGCTCTTCACCCCATATGAACAATGGTCAGATTCTCCACTCTTAATTCCTCTGCTTCCTACAGCAACGCTTCTAGAAGCGAAGCTGAGAAGGAAGAATGGACATGGAAGGAATTAACCTGTTTAGGGCTGGATTGAATTGTGTAGAGGGAAGATGGGAAAATATGAGGTGATGGCCACCTACCCACTTTTTCACATCACTTCATGTGCTTAAGGACCTGTAACTTGTCACTAAGACAGACACTGACAGGTTAGAGGCAATGCACTGTCGCCAGAACTGTTGCTCCACCTAATTTCAAAAGGCAAATAAGGCAGCTGGGTAACGATCTTACCAGTTATTCACAAAGCTGAATAACAGAATCACATAGTCTTCTGGTGAATGTGCTACAGAATAAAGATGATGATCATTTCTTTGAAGAAAGATAGCAGAGGGGTGGTGGTGTTTCTTTTAGGGGAAGTGTTTGGATAATTGGTCATTTCCAGCAATTAACCCAGAAATGTCCTATTTTTCAATTAGACAAGAATGTCATTTGCGCATTCTCATAAACAGGATATTCTGCTTCCTGTGGCTTTTAAATGGTGTAAAGTTAACCTTATTTGTCCTGCAAAAATATTTCACTCCCATTTTCAAACAAGTTGCCGGATCTTCCCTGCAATGGAACAAGGTAAGAATGTGTCAGATACAGGAGGAGAGACGATTGCAATCTCCAGTCCTGCACTGAATTTAATTTCCTGCCACAGCTGCACAAGAGTACTGGGACTCAGGGGGTGGGGAGGTTTAGAGTTCAGTGGAAAGAAAATCTATCCAATATGCAGGTTTTGCTTATAAATACGTGCATATCAAGCTTTATATTTTATGCCTAACATTCAGGATTTCAAACGCGATAGCTTCCTCTGACAAAAAGAAATTCTGTGTATGTTACTCGAGTAGTATTTTCAGATCACAGAACCTTTAAATTATGTTTAGCCCTCCCAAAGCCTAGGGCAGCTCTCACTCTGTAATCATGCTCCTTCTTGTGCTCGCAGTAAACCAAATCATGTGCCTCAAAATTTCCCTCCTCTAAATAGCACATTTGAAATACACATGGCAGAAGGATGAATCAACAGGGAATTCCCCTCCCACCCCTTTGCTAAGACTTGGGGGGGGGGGGGAGAGGGGAAATCACTTTCCTGGGGAGATCCAGAAACCGCTTGAACTTACCTCATTGCAGCATTCAAGATGTCCTTGTATTCTGTTCTAAAGATCACGTGATCCAGAGACCCGGAGCTATGCAAGAATTTCTCCTCTCTCTCTTTTTTCATCTCATTAGCGTTGCCTTCACCGTCTCTCAGAGGTGCTACCCTACTTCTCTCAGGTCTGCTTCAACTCTTCTCTTTCTTACAGTGCTCCGCGTTGAGCGGAAGCATTAACGATAGTAGTTATTCATTGCATTATAAAATACATGGTTATGTCACGTTTAAATATGCTGTTTGATTCTCCCATTATGCAAAATTACTAGGTAAATGGGAAGGAAAGAGGGGGGCATCACTACTGAATTGTCATGTACGTGCTGAAAAAACCCATGATTGTAAGGCCCAACAGGTTTTCGTTATGCTGAACAGGGACCTATTTAAAACAAAATGATACATTTAAAATGATTTCCTAGTGGATTCGATTAGAGAAATAAATTAATGACTGCTATTAAATAAAACATTTTGGCACTGAATATTATGGTAACTTGATTTGCATAATTTAACAGTTGCAGGGACTTCGGGAAATAACAATGTAAATGAGTGCTGAAACTGTGCAGTAATGAAAAAGCAGATTTTACCATGCATAAGACAATCCCTCATGATTTTATTTTAAGGTTATCTCTTCAGTTTTTAATTACATTTGTAAATAAAGATTAAAACAATTTGTTGTCAACTCCTGTGCTGTCACTCTATTCTGGTGGTGTTATAGATATTTACAAGTTTCTCTTCCCACCTCTTTTCCATAAAGGAAAAATTAAGGTCTGAATATAGAAGAAAGAGAGAAATCCTCACAGCTGGCAAAATATTAAAAAAAATAAAAATAAAACAAGCCATTACTAACAAGCTATAAAATAGCATTTTACTGTTTCCTGTCAGGCAAACCCGGAGGAAAACAGATATTTCATATAATTAGGAAAGCACTCATTCAAATAATAATCGCAAAATAACAAATGTTTCACTTAAATATTTCATAAATCATTTTCAAAAAAGGATATGGATTTCAGTTGCAGTTCATAAATTCCACTTTGTTTCAAAAAAAAAAAAAATTCATGGTAGTAAAACGCATAGATCAATACTTATGTGGCAATCCACGATATGATTGTGAATTTTTGCATGTTCACAGCAATTAAATACTCCAGAGCTGTTCTGCTCCATAAATTTTTTTAACATCCGATTTTGATACACAACACCAGATAATTTGACTTTCAATTTGTCTTCACTAGCTGATGGAAAAAGCACAAAAATATCAAGACATTTTCAAGGCTTCATAAAATGTTTAAGGCCAGCCGACTGCCTCAGTAACGTGAACTAGAAGATGCTTAGTTTCAATGTCTTGCTTTGACTGGCATAAATAAGGGCAGGTAAACATTGAGCTAAGTGCTCTCAACAGGATCTCAGTCAAATCTGAGCGCTCCAATTTAACAAGACAACATGTCACCTCTAACTTACTGCACAGTGGGTTTGTACAAGGGATATTGAGCAAGCCAAATAAAACAAGTAATCTGAAACCATATCGCACAGAAGCTTACTATTATTGCTGCCCATAGTGGTTCTACTCACTCTAGCATAAAGAAACAAATCCTGCTATGGAGGATTGTATGGGTTATTTCCATGCAAATTCATCCCTCACTTTCAAAATTAAGAAGCCAAAGACAAAAAAAAAGCTGCAGCTCCACGCTTATTATTAAGCCTTTTGAATTAAATTTAATAGACTAAAAAGTACAATGATAAGCTTCTGACCACAATCCCTCCGGACCGGACTTCTGAATTAAGGCAACTAATGCGCTTTTTGCTTTATGGAATGTGATTCAGACTAATCCTACCAAAAACGTGGTAAGTGAAGGTGAGGTCATGGACTACAAGAGATCACAATGCAATACCAAATGTCTGCGTACAAAATCAGAAAAGCAATGTAGTTCTGATCATCCAGACACCAAATTGGAAAGTATAATCTGGCTAGGTTGGTATTATAAATCTGCTTTGTTACATACATGTTGACACACACATGCATACATATATTCACATGTATACAGTTTCAAAACATTTAGATTATTATTTTAGTGGTTTAGTTCAATGAAAGACACTGGGCCTTTCCCAGTGGAGGCTGAAGTTTCTTTGACTTAAGCTTAACCAGCCCGCTGTAGAAGTAAGGCTACTTAGGAAAATCTCAATAGTATAATCATGAAAAGCAAAGTTAGATGTTAATTAACAGATTAATGCAGTGGAAATAAATTTATTAGAAGCAATCTGTCATTGCAAATTTTACATCTGTTCCAAAGACAAGACAGGGTGGGTTTTTTGGCTGTTTTTTTTTTGCACCACGAACTGTCAGCAGACCGATTATCTTATTTGCTTCATTCTTGTTCATGAAACATCTTGAAATGCAATGATTTATCCTTTAAGAGAAAAGCTTAAAAAAGCACTTTCTGGAATCAAATATTTAAAAAATCAAGTTTGTTAATAAATATACAAACAGTCTAGCAAAAAAGTTTTTTAAAAAAAATATTTTGAGAAATGTAGCAAGTGAAAAAAACCCCACACTCCAAAAAACAACACACTACCACAAAAATCCCCCAACACTCCCCACCCCTAAAAGGTCATCAGTCCAGGATTCTTTCTGAAAAGAAAGTTATCCCATTAGCCAGACGGAGAAACATTATGATAGCCTTCATCCACCTCGGAATGCACGCACTCCAGGCATGGCTCAAAATCACGTTCAGCTGAGTAACCTCTTGAGCTGTTCAGAAATGCTTTCCCCTCCCATACATACGTAGCAAACTTCACAGGTCTAAAGTAATTATTACGAATACCAAATCCAACATTTATTACTTGAACTGTTACTCTGAATAGCTATTTTAAACCATAAGATTTTTAGCGTTTACAAGTTTTTGATAGTGTAATGTTACATTTGGTGTCTCCTTTCAGCAGCAGCAAAAGGCGCAGCTTTTTCTTTTGATGTTTTAATGTCTTTATCATAGCCTTTGACTATTAATGCAAGAGAACAAGCACCATGGTAACAGAAGCTGGAAGCTAAAGGTTTAAAAAAAAAGTTAATTGATTTCTGAAAAATAAAACTAAACTTGATCAGTAAGAATGTAACAAGGATTGAATATGGAAAAGTGACACTAGAAACTTTTACAATCTAAAATAACGATGACCAAGAAAGCCTGCAAAGCCAGACTAATTGTTTGTTGTGCATAAAGGCTTCAAGACTTAATTTTCCAAGTTTCTACAATACTATTCTGTTTTATTACAGTTTCTCTACAGAAATTTGAAAGCAACTTGAGCTGCAAAATGAGTTGGAAAATTTTGAGTATGTGCATTAATCCCAAATTCAGTTCCTAACATTTTGAAGATTGCTGAAGTACAATGCAAACTAAGAATATCTATCACCACTAAAAAAAAAAAGCTTCGTATATAATGATGTTGAGTACACATGAAGATCACTGGGGGTAAGTAGTATTAAAAAAAAAAAGAAAACTATGACAAATTGTTAACTGCGGCTTTTACAATGAACAACTTCAGGTGTCAAGAACCAGCACCCTCAAAGCAAATGCAAAAGAAACAGCAGGCATATCAGTATACCATTAACACTTGAAATGGGGTGCAGCTGTCAAGCTGTTGGACTGTATATGGTCATGAAAAGCCACAGCACAGGTTTGCTGTGATGAACCTCCTTTGAGGTAGCTCTTCAAACAACATCTGGATTTGCGTGCTTTGAACCTTTTTAAGAATGACAGTGGCACAAGTATGAAAAAGACTACACAAGCACAAAACCTGACCTTCTTCACCTTCCCATTTTTCCATTTTCTGGTCTTTCTAGTTCTGCTTCTTTAATAGAAAAGAAAACTGTAACGGCCTTGGAAACAGCATGGGGCATGGACCTCAAAGTAGTATCTAAAAATCTGCTGTCTTTAGTATATTTCAAGAAAAAATTATTTGTCTGCCAGGAATTCATTTTTAAGTGTTTTTACCCAACAAGGAGATAAAATTTAAAACCTGAAAAATAAACGTAACTAGGCTTGACACTGATACAACTATGTTCCCAAGCACAGAGTTTTCTTCATGCATAGAGCACTGCCAACTCATCAGCAGATAGTTTGTATATAACGTTACACATGCACACGGCTTCCTTCCCCCATTACGATGGGTACCACTAGCAGGATAGTTTCTGATCTTTCTAACCACACAGCCAACGCTCAACTAAAGCAACCGGGATGACAATTTCCATGAGTTTGTTTAGTCAACTTTATTACATGTTCTTCCATTTGGACATTTTCTACTTCTTAGAGTTGTCAGTTTTCCACAGTAAATTAGCAGGCAATAAAATATTATTTGTGTTGGTAAGGGGTGATTGGAATTTTTTTTAGTTATTTTGAATTTTTCTATCTGTCTCTTTGGACAACAAATCTAATCTTTTTTTGGTAAGACCTCAAAAAATAAAAATCAAATGTTTTAGCAAGACTTCAGTGAAAAAAGTAGCTGAGGGGAAAGGACATTTGAAGCAAATAAGTACTTTCCCATTCTAAATTCCAAATTTTTGAAACAAGAAGTAAACATATATTGTACCCCTACCTATACGTTATGGTTTCTTTATCAGCTCATTGAATCCTATTAAAAATTCATTTGAATACCACCTACTTAAGATGTATATGTTATCGAAAGGGGTTTTTTGGGTTTTTTTTAAAGTTACTTTAAGCACTGGAAGACTTCTGAATCATTGGACATAATCTTTAAATAAAAAGTTCATATATTTATATATGTACATAATCACACACGTGTTGTGATTTTGTCTGCTGTACTAGCTTCTCCTTCACCCCAGTATTAACTCTGCAGTTGCAATAATCTATAGCCTTTAAAAAATATATATATATCCACTTTTGATCTAGGTATAGTATTGAGTAAACGCAAAAAAAAAAAAAGGGGGCAAAAAAAGTGCAACTGGGTATCCTCCAGCTAATTGACAAATACCTTTAGTAACATCTGAATTTTACAAGTACAGGCTTAACTATACAATGATCTTTTTCCACAGAAAATAGCCACACCAGTGTAGATGGACTGTGCCAAGCCTTCATATGATCATTCTGAAGCAGGACGTATTACACCTTCATCACTTTCATAGTTAATAACCGATTATTTAAAATGTACGATAAGTATCACCATTGTTATCTTTTTGATAGAGCAACAAAAGATAATCACAATACAAATAAATCAACCTCATTTGGTTAAAAAGGTGAACTGTACTTTTCTGTTACAGTGTGCAAACTGCATATGTCTTAAAAAAAAAAACAACCTACTGAAAAAAAGCCATTTTAATGAAGTGAGGAGCTATTCTACACTAGCATAACCTTCTTTACCTCCATCCAAAAATACCATCAATATAAATAACGTTTTTGGCAAAGGCTAAGTTTGGATATACTTAAAATACTACCACCACAAGCAATGCATTCTTTAATCCAATATACAAATGAAAACCACATAGGATAAAGATTTGTGGTCACAAAACCCCCAAACCCCTCCAAGAGAAACCAAAAATCAAGCAGGGTCATAAAATTTCATTTCAAAGCCACGACCAAATAGGTGATGCTAGAATGCGAGATCACAGCCCTTTCAACAGGAGGATTACACACATATCACCATTCCCAGGACAATGCCAGAAACACAAAAGGAGGTTTCTCTCTCCTGCAATCCACTGCCTCATTCATCATACACCTGCTTAGGTTAAAAAAACCTGTGGAATTTGCATGCCCTAAATAGAAAATTGCCCCCTTACCATCTAAAAACCAAGTTCCTAAAAAATAGTCCTTCCTTCCCTTTCACCCAGATATGGTATATCAGGAATGGTGTATTAGGTTTGTATGGCAAGGTTTTGGTAGCGGGGAGACTACAGGGGTGGCTTCTCTGAGAAGCTGCTAGAAGCTTCCCCTATGTCCAATAGAGCCAATGCCAGCTGGCTCCAAGATGAACCCGCCGCTGGCCAAGGCTGAGCCCATCAGCAACGGTGGTAGTGCCTCTGGGAAAACGTATTCAAGAAGGGGAAAAAAAAACCTGTGCAACTGCAATTGGAAAGAGGAGTGAAAATTTCAGAGAAATAACTCTGCAGACACCAAGGTCAGTGAAGGAGGAGGGGGAGGAGGTGCTCCAGGCAATAGAGCAGATTCCCCTGCAGCCCATGGTGAAGACCATGGTGAGGTAGGCTGTCCTCCTTCAGTCCATGGAGGTTAACGGTGGGGCAGATATCCATCTGCATCCCGTGGAGGACCCCACACCAGAGCAGGTGGATGCCCAAAGGAGGCTGTGACCCCATGGGAAGCCCACGCTGGAGCAGGCTCCTGGCAGGACCTGTGGACCCGTGGAGAGAGAAGAGCCCATGGTGGAGCAGATTTGCTGGCAGGACTTGTGACCCTGCGCGGGACCCACGCTGGAGCAGTCTGTTCCTGAAGGACTGCACCCTGTGGAAGGGACCCACGCTGGAGCAGTTCGTGAAGAACTGCAGCCCATGGGAAGGACTCACGTTGGAGAAGTTCATGGAGGACTGTCTCCTGTGGGAGGGACCCCCCGCTGGAACAGGGGAAGAGTGTGAGGAGTCCTCCCCCTCAGAGGCAGAGACAACGTGTGATGAACTGACCGCAAACCCCATTCCCCATCCCCCTGCGCTGCTGGGGGGGAGGAGGTAGAGAATTTGGGAGTAAAGTTGAGCCCAGGAAGAAGGGAGGGGTGGGGGGAAGATGTTTTTAAGATTTGGTTTTATTTCTTATTATCCTACTCTGATTTAATTGGTAGTAAATTGAACTAGTTTTTTCCCCAAGTTGAGTCTGTTTTGCCAGTGATGGTAGTTGCTGAGTGATCTCTCCCTGTTCTTTTCTTGACCCACGAGCTTTTCATGATGTTTTTTCTCTCCCCTGTCCAGCTGAGAAGGGGAATGATAGAGCAGCTTTGGTGGGCACCTGGTGTCCAGCCAGGGTCAACCCACCACACAGGAACAGTTAGTGCACAAAAGCAAATTCGAGCATTCATTTTTACTCTGAAAGAACTCATAGCTAGGTGTTCACTTTTTTTTTCCCTTTCATACACAGATGCAATTTATAAAGTAATTTGCATTTTAAAAAAATGCATACAGCAATAAGTCCAAGCCACTAATGACCAGAACCATGCTACTGCAAAGCAGTGTGAAATAATGCTACAGGAGGTGAGGAAAACAACATTTATTACTATAACTGAACACATGAAATTTGGAGGACAAGTAGTCAAAACAGAAACACAAGTAAACCACTTCAGCTAACAAGCTTCTGTATTGTAAGACCAAACACAACTTAACAAGCTAATACTAAACCACAGTTACGTGAATAAAAATGAGTGAGGATACCTGCAAGCTGTACAGCTGAGCAGATCTGCAGAGGACAGATCATCTTCTGTATTCAAAAATACCAACAACTTGTGTAGGAGAAGCAGCACATATATATATATATGCAACCTTCTAGAAACCATCCGCTGCCACTTGTGAAGCCAACTTACGGTGTTAACTTACACACAGCTGATCCCTGTATTCATATGATAGAGAACACTTACCACTGCAATTAAATACATCCCCAAGTCATGAAGAGAAAGCTTCCACTTACCTAAAATAAAAAAAAAGAAAGAAGATAAAAATAATATATCAGGAAATCTATGTTACACATCTGACATTTAGGGGAGGGAAAGAAGTTTTACTTCATTCAGTTTTGACTCTCCCTTCTTCCCCCTCCTCTCACAAAAAAAAAAAAGGTAAGAAATGTTTGGCAGAGGATAAGAAACTATGGTAGTCTGCATATGTACTACAACCAAAACACACATTTAATCAATACACATCATCATCAATATGCCTCTTATCCAAAATGGTGCAGAAATTCAGAACACTGGGAAAGGGATATATAATTTAGGGTGACGGGGAGAATTGAGGTGGGGAGACAAACCCCGTCTGGCAGGGATGGACAGAATGGCTGCTCTGGGCAATTCCCTGACCGGGGGACCAGCCTCCCAGCTCACCTGCCCACTCCCTCCTGGGGCTGCGTCGGGACTAATCCTTCAGCCTGGAGCAAGAGGCAAAGGGCCACTCAGTCAAGGCACACCTGAGGCAGCTCCACCCCTTCTGAATGGTTTGATTGATTTCAGTGGCCTTGCTCAAGAGCAAGTGAAAACTAAATTCATACATTATTATAAACCCGACAGCTATACAGTTGGCATAGTATTTAATCCAGTACGCATAAAATAGTTCTTAATAAATGGAGTGGTGTTAGATCAGAAGTCCTCCATAATTCATTAGCTTTGTAAGCAACAATTATGATAATAAATATGAATTTAGTGAAATCTGAAATTAGGTAGCGTCTGAAAGTTACTGGAACATGGGCTTTTTAAAAATACAACATATTGTCTCCTCTGTAAATGTGTATACAGACATTCAAAACCTTTCTAATTACTAGCGTGTATTATCAAAGAAGGGCTAGTTTGAGAATACACCACTGTTCAACCACATGAAATGCCTAATGCGTAAGGACACTTAAAAGAGCGGTCAGGAGGAGAGAAAAAGGAAAAGAACAAAGCCCCTCATTTACAATTGATACCACCTTTGAACTGCACTGCTCCTTTTCTAAGTTTGCCATCAGAGGAAGCGTTTGAATCATTTAAAACATGATGTTGTGCATTTAAATAAGGAACTTTGAAAGCCTGTTAAGGAGAAACAAAGGATTTCCTACAGAGTATAGTTGACTATATAATAAACCTCTAATCCTCAGAAGATTTTAAATAGTTTGTATGCAGTTGTGCCCTTCCAACATATATTTAAAGTGCATCCTTTTTTTTTTTAACACAGCAAGAACGTTCCTATTATTTTGGAGACAGAGAATAGATGCCATCTAGTTAGCACAAGACTGTGTCACGCAGCATTGTGGCAGAGCCCCTTTCATCATAAAGCTACAGAGAAAAATAGACGATGTGCCACCCCCTGATGCAGAGGGACTGAGCTCCCCCTTGCCGGACCCTTGGCAGACTGGAGTACTCATTCAGCAGCTCCATAGCTGACTGCTCCTCCACTGGGACCTCCTGGCTGGGCATGAGAGTACAGGTCAATGCTGGCACACTGTAGATGTTTTCTACTCAAAACTAGCATTCAGCAGATTCCACCTCTTACCCCCATGCTTTATCCAAAGGGACAGAGGGGAGGATGGTGGGGGACGACACAACACCAAAAAAACCCTCTGTCAATCTAGGTAAAACACTTGGTTAACTCTCATTTTTTCTAAATCTCGTAGCAACTCTAACTAAACTAAGACCTGTTAAGAAATGCATTTCCCTTCAGCCTTTCACTTAATGTTTGCATATTACCCACAGTTAAGACATTGCTTTTCCGTGTCCTTTCAACCAAACAGACACTCTGCAGGGAAGGACTCAAAATGGGCCCTAAACAAATGCTCGTAGTTGGACAAGAAAATTCATATTCACGCTACATTTGACAAACCAGGATTGGGGATATTGAGCACAGGTCAGATACTGTTTCTAAGGTGCCTCTTATTTCTAACACTATACTTACCACTACGGAGAGTTAGAAACACAGAACAACAGCTGACTTTTAACAAACGTATATAAGCATCAAAAGTTACTAAACTGTAAGCAGCAATCCTGGAAAGAGTTACCAAAATGTTTAACTGGGGTGGCTGTCAAAATGATGGGGTGGCATCTGATATAGTTAGGAATTATCTCGCAATTCTGCTGCTGCTGCTCTTCCTGGGCAGCGCCGCACAGCGAGCTGCGCTTTCCCCCTCCACGTCATCCCGCTATTAGGTCACCTAACATGCTGTTAGAAAAAACCCGTATTTCACTTTTAATTAAAATAAGAAAATTAACAAAAGCAAAAAAGCAAAAGCATCTACTTTCTACACATTTTAGTTCTCATAGTTCATTACGAAGCTTATTAAGACTCTGTCTTCCCTCCAAACTATGACACACTGTGCATATTACTCATATGTAAAATGTCCTATTACTGCATATATTTAACATATAGACGACTCTTTATCAGACCTTGTATCATCATCGTATTCATTTATTTTAAAAAAACCACAAACCAAACCCACAGCACATAGGTACTGAAGGTGCTACCACCAAATTCATTAATACAACAGGTATAGCTGTTGTATTAGCAGAATATACAACAGGGATAGCTGTTGTATAGCAGAAGAGAGAAGCTGTGCTACAAGATAAGCCTTTGGCATGAATGGCTTTGTGCCAAGTTTCCAGACTTCAGTCTCAGAGGAAGATAAGGACACCTTGAAATCCCAGATCAGAAAAACCTGTGTGTAAAAGTTAACCTTGCTTCAGAGTCACTTCAGCTTCAAGTCTACTTGCTTTACCAAACTGAGATTTTAGAAAACAAAAGCTTAGTGTGCTATGCAATGAAAGCTATTTTTTATTCAATTCCCATTAAAAAGAAAGCTAAATCACAGAAAGTTATGGCTATTGCACATATGCAAACACAGTTTGTTTTAGTCCATACACAGTAGCAGGACCAAAACAGCGCAAGCAATGAACAGGAAAGTTTTTCTCGCCTGAAAATTGTTTCTGTTTTACTGCCTGTAACATCACTAAACCTGTCAGCATCTACACATATTTCATTTTAAATAAAATCTGAAGTATCCTGATGTTAGACTATTCATCTCCTACCACTTCAATCCCAAGCAGTCTAGGCATCAACACATAGGACACTGCCTTGCTGCTAAGTACTGCACATAAGGAAAACAACACAAACAACTTTTTTCTTTCAAGCAAGTGTATGCAAGAATATCTATAAACCCTTAGTCTGTATTCTAGCCATCCATTTTTATTCTTCTTCATTACATTCAGTTGAAAGGGATTTGTTTCTGCACCAACTGTGGTGAACTCAAAAACTGCCTGTAAGATGGAGATAAGCTACGACCACAGTTGCTGCTCTATTAGTTTGCTTGCATGGTGGATGTTTTTGTGATTATATTTACTCCGTGATTTAACGGTAGGAGGTTAATGGAAATGTTAACTTGCTACGGTAGCAAACTAAATCAGTTGGGGAAAGGAAAAGAAATGTGTTTACTCTTGAAGATGTCACATAAAACAGTGGGAAGATCCCACCCCTGACACCAGAACTGGCATGCTCATTCAAGGACTCATCTACATTATTACATGCTCCTTCACACTTAGAAATCTATTAACTTACAATTAGTTGTATTGATTTTATAGCAGATTTGTAAATTCTGTAATAATTTACGGACTACTGAAGAAATTAACTATGCCCCTACCAAAGATAAGCATTATTGATAAAGAGGTGTTGGCATGAGTTACTGAACACAACACCAACAGTCTGGAATTTGTGCTTTAAATTCTACATTAATTACAGCAGAACTGATTGGTAGATTCTATCTGTCCCACCAAGAGTTTCTTCCCTCACTCCTGACAGTAATCCACCAGCAGGAAACGTAATCAGCCACTGCAGATGTCAGTTCAGCCTCTGATGCCTTGTTAAGTTAGAGAGATTTAAAATAATGTAGTTATTGCGTATACCATCTCACTGGCAAGGGCATTGTGTTCTCAAAAAACCCCAAACCAACCAAAAACCAAAAAAGAAAATCTGAAAAGAAATACTGCATAAAATACAATTTCATCATATTTTGAGAGCTATATCTACTGTGGCACTGAAAAAATTGACAGAGACCCAGTGATTGAGAATGAACTACTTCTAGAACATATACTGTATAAAACATGAGAATATGTTTCCCAGAACATATTCTGGGAAAGTAACATGCCTGTTACTTATTATTTTATAAAATATTTTGTAAAGTTGGAGGGGGAATCTGTATTATTTTAATAAAATAGTAAGCCATTTTATAAAACAGGCCTGTGCATATTAGTTCTGGCATATTTTTGCAATTCCTCCATACAAATAGGAAAAAATTAACTTCCGATAAAAATCAAATATCTGATTTTTCTACTTTGCTCAGTACTTCACTCAGTGCCCATGTGAACAGAATTCATTTCAATGTTGGGTGAATCCCCTTCAATATAAAGTCGGTCACTACATAAAACAATTGATGCCTGATTCATAAAACCATGCTACAGAAACACCGTATCAGTGCTAATCATAAAATCTCTGCCAAACATTGCCCTTCTTTGAGAGATCTTTTGGTTCTATGTATATCTTCTTTAAAATAAAAAATCTCCTTTCCACTGACAGGCCTTCAGTAAGTTACTGAACATAACTTTGTAAACTCTCTGCATCTGCTATCTTGGCACCTAAATGACCTATTAACCTAAAATGCATATAAATATAAAGCCAAAAATAAATACCAAGCAGATAAAACTTGCATACATAAATATACTTCACAATGGTAAAAGCATTGGTTGTGCAATGTCAGTACCAAAACTTGTACTTCCGTGCAGCACCTGCTCAGCGGACAGTCGGACTTTGTCTTTGTGAAATTGTGTGTTAGCCCAAGTTGTATTTACAGCACCCCACCAAAATCCTGGCAGAATTGTTAAATTGTGCATGGTTAGTTATACACTGTTCAATCACGGCAGAATCTGAGCGGTGTACAAACTCTGATGAACTTATCTTTGAACACTTCTAAGGGGATATATACACACACACACATATCCAAGGTAGTTGTGCAATTGGAGGCATTAAAATTGTGCATACGGGGTGTCAAACTTGTAAATACGAGAACAAATGAGGCAAATGATCTACAGTCAATGGCCTTAGTTCTCCATACAGCACTCATCAAGATCTTGAGTACTAGATGAGGCGGTGGCTTTCGGGGAGTAGCAAAAATAGGGAACACCATAATTCTCACAGACCAAGGAGTTGGCTGTAAGCTGCATGGGCAGCTGCACTCTAACCTGACTTAGCAATGCCCCTGACTTTGCAATGTCACTATGTTCTTTTGAATAGACCTTGTAAACTTCTTGTTAAAATGTAGTAATGTATTAGCTCACTGGGGCCTTGGAAATACTGTACAATGCAATTAGTGAACAAAACAGTAACTTTTCCAATTATCTTAATATTCCTCAAAGTAAGTATCATAAGAAGTCCTTTGCTGTAAAACTGAGAGCTGCTTGAAGATGAGAAAATGAAGGTCCTAGAGTTACAAAATGATTTTTCCTGCAATATTTAGAAGCTTACCAATTAGCAATGTATCCCAGATCTTGACTGTCACTTGTGTTTCAAATGCAGTCCCACCTGTCCCCATGTGCATATCTTTTATATATCTTTTTAGCATATCTTTACCATAAGCAGGTGAGCAAACTAATAAAATAAATATGATAGACGGGTGGAGAGAAGAGATCACTTGCTTTTGATAGACCACGATGTGCTAGATAGAACATCAGAATTTGTACAATCCCAAGATGATGACACCAAGAGTGGGAAGAGAAATCAAAGGAAATGTTACAGAGAAGCAAAATTAACATCTAACTGGACATCAGATACTATTTCCACTTGATGAAGCAGCCAATTTTAACACAGATGTTCTTCTGACATACTCTAACCTGAGTGCACCTATAGGCAGTTTGTAAATGCCTTTTACTGAAAGCATTTTCAATTTTCTCTAATTTTTATTAGAGGCATTGCCTAAAAGATTTATTTGAATAGCATAGGCACAGACACTCAGTTACCCAGTACTAACACGTTCCAAGTGCTACCAGATAATGACAGGCACTTGCTATACACCAGCCTTGTAAACCCTCATACTATATTTCGTGTCCGAAAATTTATGAAGTGTAACATTATTTGACTGACTCATTTCTTAGCAGCACGCAGCCCTGCTTTCCTCCGTCATTGCCTGTTGCCATACTCTCACCTATCTCAGTAACAAATGAGCCCTCGGTGTTTACTCTGATCAAAATTCATAGCTACAGCTAACTGCTGCGGTTCTGCACACATCTACAGGAATAAAACAGGCTGTGGGTCTGATTAGCGATCAGCTGGGCTATACATTGCTACTAAAAAACTTCCAGACAGTCACAGTTCATTTATGCCTCATTGTGATAGATGCACAGTCATGAAGAGAAGGTCGGGAGCCACATACACATACTTAGACCATTAAAATGGGCAGTGTGAACCTCTGTAGGTAAATCACAAAGAAACAGAGTGGACAAGCAATAACTTGTCCACTTGTCACAAAACACTGGGTTTACTATGTGGTAAAACATTACCATATGTCAAGGCCATCACACTTAAGGCAGAGTCTCCTAAAGACTCACTAGATCAGGACAGAGACAGACAAACACATGGTCAAGGTGTTTGTTCTGTACAGGGGAGCTACAAGTGACCTAACAACCATAATCTACCCAAGAGCCAAGGCAGGAGACGTTTGTTTGGCAGGGGAGCTCAGAGATGTGCTTTCTGCTGTTGCAGTTCCTCCTGACCACTCTACCAGGAGCTACTTAAAATTTTGGCCATCCTGTGCAATTTCATCCATTGCTGTTAAAGGACATGTCCCCTTACTGTCCTTGTGATATAGGTCGTAGAGTGTATTTAACTATCTGCACTGGTTTTAGAATCATAGAATCATAGAATAGTTTGGGTTGGAAGGGACCTCTAAAGGTCATCTAGTCCAACCCCCCTGCCCTGGGCAGGGACATCTTCAACTAGATCAGCTTGCTCAGAGCCCCGGCCAACCTGACCTTGAATGTTTCCAGGGATGGGACATCCACCACCTCTCTGGGAAACCTGTGCCAGTGTTTCACCACCCTCAGTGCAAAAAATTTCTTCCTTATATCGAGTCTAAATCTACCCCCCTTTAGTTTAAAGCCATTCCCCCTTGTCCTGTTGCAACAGGCCCTGCTAAAATGTTTGCCCCCATCTTTTTTATAAGCCCCCTTTAAGTACTGAGAGGCTGCAATAAGGTCTCCCCGAAGCCTTCTCTTCTCCAGGCTGAACAACCCCAACTCTCTCAGCCGTTCTTTGTAGGAGAGGTGTTCCATCCCCCTGATCATTTTCGTGGCCCTCCTCTGGACCTGCTCCAACAGGTCCGTGTCTTTCTTATGCTGAGGGCTCCAGAGCTGGACGCAGTACTCTAGGCAGGGTCTCACCAGAGCAGAGTAGAGGGGCAGAATCACCTCCCTCGACCTGCTGGCCACGCTGCTTTGGATGCAGCCCAGGATACGATTGGCCTTCTGGGCTGCGAGCGCACATTGCTGGCTCATGCCCAGCTTTTCACCCACCAGCACCCCCAAGTCCTTCTCGGCAGGGCTGCTCTCAATCCCTTCGTCCCCCAGCCTGTATTGATACTGGGGGTTGCCCTGACCCAGGTGCAGGACCTTGCACTTGGCCTTGTTAAACCTCATGAGGTTCACACGGGCCCACTTCTCCAGCTTGTCCAGGTCTCTCTGGATGGCATCATGTCCCTGGTATAATGGTATTTGGTTGGGATAATTTTCTTCACAATAGCTCGTATGGGGCTATGTTTTGGATTTGTGCTGAACACAGTGCTGATAACACAGGGATGTTTTCGTTACTGCTGAGCAGTGCTTACACAGAGCCAAGGCCTTTTCTGCTTCTCACCCCACCCCACCAGCGAGGAGGCTGGGGGTGCACAAGAAGTTGGGAGGGGACACAGCTGGCCAAAGGGATATCCCACACCATATGACGTCATGCTCAGCATATAAAGCTAGGGGAAGAAGAAGGAAGGGGGGGATGTTTGAAGTGATGGCGTTTGTCTTCCCAAGTAACCGTTAGGCGTGATGGAGCCCTGCCTTCCTGGAGATGGCTGAACACCTGCCTGCCGGTGGGAAGTAACGAATGAATTCCTTGTTTTGCTTTGCTTGCGTGCGCAGCTTTTGCTTTACTTATTAAACTGCCTTTATCTCAACCCACGAGTGTTCTTCTGGTTCTCTCCCCCATCCCACTGTGGGGGGGAGTGAGCGAGTGGCTGTGTGGGGCTGAGCTGCTAGCCAGTGCTAAACCACAACACTATCCTAATTTAAAACTCAATCATGGGGGTCTTCTAAGGGAAACCAGAGCTATCCTGTGGTCAGAAAGGTGTCTAGAAGTGATACAGGGTGTTGCACAAACAGATAAGGAGGTGGATGAGAAGTCTGTATCTCTCAGAAATATAATGTATTACCATGATATGTTAGGTTTGGAGGGAGGAACAAAAAGCAGAGCTTTAGGAAGGAAGGAATGCAAGTGCTCCTTGCATATAGTAAGTGTTCCTTGCATATAAATAAGGACAGAAAATTGAAGAACGTAAGCAGTTACATAAGGAAGAAAGTTCAACCTCTAGGAGAAAAACCACACGGCACAGTAGTTAGGATCAGGAAAGAGCAGGAAGGCTGCATCAGTAGAATATTGTTTTCAGTGCAGGGAGCTATTTACACACATCACATCAGACTGTGATGTTATCTGTGAAACAGCAGATAGCCACGGCAGCAGTGACCACACAGCGCTGCATTAATATAAACGCCTGTTCAGCTCTGCATGGGCCCAGATGTAACAGCTATGCCCGGAGGGAACAGACCAATTTATGGAACCAATGCTTAATGTGTTTCTAAGGAGGGCAATATTGAGCTTCACTGTAAATATCACAAAGATTACTTAAATGGTTTTTTGCAATGTGACTGGAATGAAGATCACAAAAAAGGAGGAAGAGCTGACTCTGACAGTAAGAAAACTTAAGATCATCAAGTTGCTGAGCATTGTGGAGAAACAAACAAACAAACAAAAGATACCTAACCCACCTCTAAGAAGCTATCAAAAATTTCCTTTTCCCACAGCTCAAGCCTGTCACCTGTCACCTGCCCAATTTAAAATTACGGACCAGCTCATTAATTGCCTCAGCTCTACTCTCAGAACAATAAACCTGCATGTAAATGGAAAGCACCTAGAAGACGTTATAAATTACAGAAACCCTTAGAGGTATTGCAGCTTCTTTCTTTTGTCTAACTTCTGTGTAGTACTAATATGCTCCAAACACTGTTAGTTGAACCCAAAACGCAGCTTGTGGAATGGCAAAGGGCAGACGTCTACAGAAGAAAACCTGCACAGCTCTAAGGTTTTATTGTCAGCAACTTCCACTGAAGCTATCTTCTGTAAATGTAAGAGCATTATATATCTCGAAGCTCAGTATTTAATAAGTTAGTACGTGCATGCCTATACGCACACCCACCCACCCCCACCCACCCCCACCAAGTTATTTCATTTCCTTACTTTGTTTTTTGGTGGTTTTTTTTTAAAGAATTATACTAAATTTCTACAAATTGCACCTAAATGCTTACTTGATTCATGAAAGAGTACAACTATTGAAAGATCAAGAGAGTACACGGTAAAGAAAATGTCCTTCTTTTATAGAGAATCACACTATGTTTCTGAATATTCACAGTTGCAATTGGTGTTTCTTCCAAAAGCATTCTAGATTAAATAAATGAAGCCACATGAGTCCTGTATGTCAAAATGCACAGAGCTGAGGTAAACAGCTTCTCACTGAAGATTGTTAAAGCCATAAATTTGGAATAAAGGAAAGCGATATATAGGGATTCATGGTATTTTTTTCCCATAAACTTCAGTTTAGAGAAAACTAAACACATAAAACAAGAATACAATTTTACAACCGTAGTATACACTATAAATTAAATCCTTGGAGCTCCTTCTGTTTTCCCTTATTCTGTCAGCATATGCATGCAGACTGTAATACCCAACAATGGATGCGTATGAACTCTCTATCAGTCAGTACAGTAGCAACATGTTTTGGAAATACTATTTCCAAACATAAAGATGTTTTGAGCCCGCCATGGCTGGTTAATACTACAGAGTAAACAGCCTCCCTAAATATTCTTTGACAGCTGATAAAGACTTTAACCCACCAGTTATCATCTATGCACCTGGAGTATCACTTTGGAAATGGTACAAGAACCTTGGTGGCAGGAGGGATAAGAAAACAGTGTACCAAGTAACTTGCAGATGTAGAAATAGTGAGGGCTACAGACAAGAAAATAGGGAAACAAAAATACGGGGCTGATAAAATGCTGGGTGAGAGAACCACAAAACCCCTCTAAAGTCCTACCCCACCCCCACCACTCCCCATAATCAAGGTTCAAACATTGAAAGTTATTATTCAGCAGTTTACTCAATCATCAGCCCGCTTTTGGGATTTAGTGTTCCTTAAGCATGATTTTGGTTTGCATCGTCCCATTTGTGAGCCAAAAACTGCTATAAAGGAAACAGCTGGGTTTGCTCTGCAGTTTCCTTGTTAATGACAGCAAGGTTTACCTAAGGAAACACAAGAGGAACTGTGCAGTGTTGCAATCATATTTCACACTGAAGAATCTTCAAACATCAAAGGAAAAGTCCCAGTGCCAACCAGAAAATAGTATTTCGGTACCTGCAATGCACAGGCAACACTATTCCTATTCTTTGTGCAGCTCATCTTCTTTAAAATCCATTTGGCGCAGATAAAGGCATCAAAACTCAAATTACTCATCCTCTTCTTATTCTCGTTTTAATTTTCCTTTTCCCTGCTCTCCCTTGATTCAGATGTCCCAGGGGCTCTGGGGGAACAGGCCTACCTGGTAGGTTAATAAACCATGAACGCCTTTTCACAGATACCGTCTGGAAGTACCTGTTGCTCTTAGGGCATATTTATGAGCTTCTAGGGATGGGGGATTTTTTTTTTCTGCTCTTTAAATAGAACTTGACTTTGCTATATCTTATACAATTTATAAGGCTAAAACAGGAAGATAATACATGATGTAAACGTGGAAGTTTCAACTATGCGTGATCACTAAAGACCTTTTGTTCAACAAACAGCTCCAAGAGCAAGAAAATCTCAACCCAGTGATTAGATTACAGTAATTATATTCTAGCTAACTGAATTCTCTTGCAGTTTACTTTGAATAAAGTATTCCCAGCTTTATATCATAATACAGAGCAAATGTTTAAAAACAACTTGGTTTTATAAATACTTGATGCATGTAAAGAATGTGTCTTTTACATGATACCTCACAGATGTGTCATAAGATTTTTTTTTTTAAAAATGTTTATACACCATTTGGACAAAAGATGACACAAAATTAGAAATGTTGTTTATTTTAATCAAATATATTGTCCTTTTATATAAATAATGAAAAACTGCTTTGCCACTAAAGTTCTAAGTGGATAGAGACAACACAACCTAGCTCTATTTTTGAAAAGCCAAGGCAGTGAAGTACACATTATTTCCTACACAGGAAGATGCTGGTAGCACATAACGTCACACCGCTTACAAAGCAATTTACGCCAGGAACTCAGTTCAGGCTTCTAACACACCACTTGATGACTAATTTAAGGTATCTACATAGAATCATAGAATCATTAAGGTTGGAAAAGACCTCTAAGATCATCGAGTCCAACCGTCAACCCAACACCACCAGGCCCACTAAACCATGTCCCTAAGCACCACATCTACTCGTCTTTTAAATACCTCCAGGGATGGGGACTCAACCACTTCCCCAGGCAGCCTCTTCCAATGTTTAACCACTCTTTCAGTAAAGAAATTTTTCCTCACGTTCAATCTAAACCTCCCCTGCCGCAACTTGAGGCCATTTCCTCTCGTCCTATCGCTTGTTACTTTGGAGAAGAGACCAACACCCACCTCACTACAACCTCCTTTCAGGTAGTTGTAGAGCGTGATAAGGTCTCCCCTCAGCCTCCTTTTCTCCAGGCTAAACAGTCCCAGCTCCCTCAGCCGCTCCTCAGAAGACTTGTTCTCCAGACCCTTCACCAGCCTCGTTGCCCTTCTCTGGACACGCTCCAGCACCTCGACGTCCTTCTTGTAGTGAGGGGCCCAAAACTGAACACAGTATTCGAGGTGCGGCCTCACCAGGGCCGAGTACAGGGGCACGACCACTTCCCTGCTCCTGCTGGCCACACTAGTTCTGATACAGGCCAGGATGCCATTGGCCTTCTTGGCCGCCTGGGCACACTGCCGGCTCATGTTCAGCCGGCTGTCAACCAGTACCCCCAGGTCCTTTTCCAACAGGCAGCTTTCCAGCCACTCTTCCCCCAGCCTGTAGCGCTGCTTGGGGTTGTTGTGGCTGAAGTGCAGGACCCGGCACTTGGCCTTGTTGAACCTCATCCAGTTGGCCTGGGCCCATCGATCCAGCCTGTCCAGGTCCCTCTGCAGAGCCTTCCTACCCTCGAGCAGATCAACACTCCCGCCCAACTTGGTGTCGTCTGCAAACTTACTGAGGGTGCACTCAATCCCCTCATCCAGATCATCGATAAAGATATTGAACAAGACCGGCCCCAGTACTGAGCCCTGGGGAACACCACTCGTGACCGGCCGCCAACTGGATGTAACTCCATTCACCACAACTCTCTGGGCCCGGCCGTCCAGCCAGTTTTTTACCCAGCGCAGAGTACACCTGTCTAAGCCGTGAGCCGCCAGCTTCTCTAGGAGAATGCTGTGGGAGACGGTGTCAAAGGCCTTACTGAAGTCCAGGTAGACCACATCCACAGCCTTTCCCTCATCCACTAGGCGGGTCACCTGGTCATAGAAGGAGATCAGGTTGGTCAAGCAGGACCTGCCTCTCATGAACCCGTGCTGGCTGGGCCTGATCCCCTGGTTGTCCCGCACATGCCTTGTGAGCGCCCTCAAGATGAACCGCTCCATAATCTTCCCCGGCACCGAGGTCAGGCTGAGAGGCCTGTAGTTCCCCGGATCCTCCTTCCGGCCCTTCTTGTAGATGGGCGTCACATTGGCAAGCCACCAGTCGCCTGTGACCTCCCCCGTTAACCAGGACTGCTGATAAATGATGGAGAGTGGCTTGGCGAGCTCCTCCGCCAGCTCCCTCGGCACTCTCGGGTGGATCCCATCCGGCCCCATAGACTTGTGAGCGTCCAGGTGGTGTAGCTCACCACGTGGAGTGGGGTGAGCAAGGAGAAGGTTTATTCAAGGAACTTCAAAGCAAAGAGGAGGCAAATAAGTTGCTAAAGGCTATACAAAGCTGAGAACGGCACTGCAAATCCCTCAGATTCTCATGGTGCATTGCCTGCAAAATTCTACACCAAAGGCTGTATCAGGGAGTCATGATTTCGGGGCTGTGTTTCTCGGAGACAGAGCTCTTGTGATGGGTATTAGCAGGTGCTGGCACAATGAATTAAGGTATCAGTTTATATCAGAACATGATTATTTCCCACGTGAGTAGGCTTAGAAAAGGTGTGATTTTAAAATCTGATTATACAAAGAATTTTGTAGGGCATATCAGCAACAAGATTTAAATCTTTACAGAATGGACTCTACAGGAGCATTTTCCAATTGAGATGCCCACTGTAATTCAAATAAGAACTTCTAAACTTGCACTTAGAATTTTCTGTGTTACACCTTTAAATATAGTAAATAAATGCCAAACAAAAAAGCTCATTGCAAGAACAAAAAGCCACATCTTCCTAAACTGTTTATCTAAGAACCAACAGGCATAGTTTTATGAATTATCATGGAGCCCTATAAACTATAACATTATGAGAGTTTAAAATTGCCAAAAACCAAGATTTGAATTGACAAGCCAAGTCATATTAAAGTATAAGTGGCAATATTCCTGAGGCACGATATTAAAATTGATAAACACTGCTGACTCATATAGTAGAAGCCAGTATCTTTAACAAAACCCACTGGAGCAGCAAGTATAAGAATTTGTACTGGATGGTTAGACCCTATCTAGTCAAGGGCATATTGGCCGCTAAGGCAAAATAAAGCAACCGTAAAGCTGCCTTCATGCTTTTCATCTAAATTTTGTTAGTCTGTCTTGCTCTGGTGGCTTGGATTTGTTGTTTTTGAACAATCTGGTTTAATCATCTTCTAGAAACCACCTCAGAAACATTAATGTGCAAGGAATTATCAGGAAAAAATAATAGCATGCTTTACATATCTGCTCATTAAAATACAACGTTTAGGATGCTGCGGAAGTATCCCTTCAGTAGAGCACTCTAGAATGATGCAGCACTTTGGAACAGAGGGCAGCAGTAATAAACAATTACTCTTCTATAGTAATGAAAAAAATCACTGTAGTAATTTATAAGGAGGTCGCAAGCACTTCAAACAATGGCATTCCAGCTCACGTCTGTTCTCCAGTCAAGAGCACTCATAATTAGTTATTCCTACAGTCATTTCCACATTTTCCTGTCTAAAATCTTGTCCTCGGTGGTTCCTAAGTTTTCCAGGAACTTAGTCAAATGAATACACAAGGACAGAAAATATGCAAAGGTGATGAGTAATGACTTCCTCCAGCCTCACCCAGTTTTCTGATAGCTTGGCTTGATCTGAGTAGAGCCAAGTCTTTAGCAATTTGTATTCCTTCAGAGAAAGGAAACTGGATAAACTCTTCCTAATTTGCTACTTATTTGTTAAACATTTCATTATATATATTCACAATATATAGAAAATACACAAAAATATGTGCTATATTGTTTCACTTTGATATTGATGTTATGGGAACAGAATTGGGATGTATTTCAGAAATCTCATGTCAGATCTTCCATGAGGGGAAAACAAGGTAAAAATACCATCATTAAAATAACCTAGCTGAAAGAGATACTAGGAAGGAGAGGGAAAAACAGGCCACTTGTCACCCCTACCAGCTTCAAAGATCAGTATTTCTTATGGAAAATCTCATTGCCAAATCTGTAATGTGGCATTCATGTACACTGAAATGCACTCTTTAGGTCCACTGCAATTAGACCTCTTCCACAAGCTCTAATTTAGAGCTTAAATTGTTTGGGTTCTCTGGCATTGAAATGCTATCCCCAAGTATATGTTACTCAAGGCCTTCTTTGAGGTTTTTTTTTCCCTGCATTTTCCTATTTACATTTTTTCCCCTCCTTTCTGAAACACTGTCACTTCTAAAAGGTATTTTACAGAACTTGACTAGGTTAAAAAATTATAGAGGTTAACTTTTATATCAATTGTAGAAAATGTTGTTTGTATGCAATTTCTAGCATGCCTGTTGCAAACTGAGGCCTTTCAACAATTTTCCCTTTCTTCATATGATTTGTAGTTACTTAAGGAGCAATTCACTGTGTTCTCTGGTTTGATTCAATAGTTTGTGGTATGTCCCAGCAGTACTCCCTCCTGAGCTTTATTAGCCAGCACACTGATACATTTGCATTCATTGTTTTTAAGGTCAGGAATAATTCTCTTATGTCAGGAGTGATTTATCTTTGTTTTTTTAAAAAAAAAAAAAAAAATGTAAAGAGGGAAGGGGCAAAGATTAAGATCTGTTTTCATCAACTTTTCAAGAACAGAAAGAATTTTGTTGGTTTATTTACATTTGTCAAACCTTTTGTCCTTCAAGTAGAAGCATAGCAACTAGTACTAAGTTGATTTAACATTTCCAGAGTGCTTTCACCCATTAAGTAAAAAACATCTATTTCTTACTTTCAAATATGCCTTCAACCAGTTGGTTCTTATCTACAAGGATAACCAGCATACAGCATCATGTTGTAACGGTCTTGCATTCAGCTTGATTTCCTAATGTATCCAGGGTCAAATCAATCATAACCTTTTCTCCAGTTCCTCAGTCCTCAGTGCACAGGTCATCAGATTTTTCCCTCCTCTTACTTTTTATCAGTTATTGGAGTCAAGCCTAGGGGTAAAATCATTCCCTTTATTATTTCCATTTGTACAGCTTTATAGCATCAGTGCATGTTTAGAGGACATGCACAAAATCCTGTCGTGGTCTACCCTCTTGTTTTCTTGTTTGTTGCTAAGGACACCTCTTTCAGTGCTTTTAGCAAACACGTGCTGGCCTCAAATTCTATTTTCCTTTCTGTATTTCACTCCGTGGTGCTGATATATGTCACCAGCACTGACGGGAATATACTTATAAAGAACTAAAAAAGACCCCAACAACCTGCAGCCCCGAATAGGATGAATACATCCTAGTTAGAATTCCTAAGGGATGACAAAAGAAATACTGCCTAACTTGGGTGCTTAAATGGGGACTTCTTTCAGGTGAAAAAAACCTGCATAAATTCAGCTGTAACAGTCGCATTTTAATGTCTTTTGCTGATGGATCCAAACTACAAAAGCACACGTTCTAAAAAATGACTTTTTTTCTGACCGCAACATAAATAGGTGGGATTGATGTGAATGAGAAAAATCAGTTAGTATTTTGACCTTGTTCCTGCTTTCCTGCTAATTATGATTAATTATTCTGAATGGTGATTCTCTTTGAGAAATAATACACATACACATACACAATGCAGCATGATACAGCCCTTTCACAGGATCGGTGATTGTGATATAATAAAGGAGGCTGCTACAGTTTAGACTGTCCTTCCCATGGCTCACATTGTACAGGAGGAAACTACAAACTCAAGTATAACCATACAATTTTCAAAAGGAAATTTAAAACTATCCATAGCTGCACACATGTGTAGTCCTTAATACAGCTATACAAAACACAGGCAATTACGAATGAATGAGGAAGGAAGTGCATGAAAGAAAGAAGATGCTCAAATACTTTCAAATTAAGTATGTGCAAAGTATTACAGTTATTCTACAATACATACATTGTATGGTGTAACATTTCATTGTTGAAAATGTAGCCAACCTTTACTCATCATCTCATATACTGAAAAACATCTGATGGCATTTTGCTAATTAGGAATAATGTAATGGTACTAACACTTTACATATAAGTCATAAGCCAAAGATCTAAACAATTGCACAGTGCAAGGAAAGAATAATTTTATTATCAGCTCAAATGTATTTGGGTGTTTTCCTCCACAAATGGATTTTTGACGTAACTGTCTAGCTTCCCTTACATTTTATTCTTTTCTGTTGGTTCTATGGACATAAAGGGGTTTCACAGAAGTTATGAACATTTCAACATCACTTTAAAACAAGGATTTAACTGAAAAGGTGTTTTTAACCAGGGCTTTTCCAGGTGCTTTACTGTAATACTTGCAACGAATTACCAGTATCTTACTACTGAAGGTAACTTAATGAACATTACTTCAGAACATTGCCACTAGCAGCTGTGTACAGTTTCTTTGCACACAGTGAACTGAATTAAATCCTGTAGGACACATCCCCTGATAGCCCTGGGCAAAGATTCAGTCAGGCCATCAGAATCTCCTACTAGTAGATGCGCTAGCTTCCACTCTATGTCTTTTCCAGTTCGAACTTGCTTATAGCTCTTACTTAGTACTCAGTGGCCAAAAGAGAGGCTTTCAAAGTATGAAGAGCTGTTTTCACACAATAGCATGGAAGAACTAAAAGAGCATATGCAACTCACACTGATGTTGCTGGCTTTAATCCCCCAAATTAGCTGCCTGGATACTCACAAGTATGCACAAGAGTAACAAGAAACTTTCTCATGCCAACTTAAGGAACAATAAATAATTACTTCAGTGGTCATAAAAGTGAACTACTAATGCAGGAGACCACTGAATCCTATGAGATCAGTGAGGTTGATGTGTTGAATAAATTAGTAGCAACAACCCCCTTTCCTCCCTCCCCAAGCATGTTTAGAGAGGATTCTTGTCTTCAAAAGCATTGCTGTGGAATTCTGCATGGGGAGCAAAAGATTCATGGGGAAGAAAATTCTTCCTGAGTTCTTCACACAAATATACTTAGAAAAAAAGTGATGAGAGAACATTGTGCAGTGAGGATGTATCCAGCTATTGTATGGAATGCAGCATTCAACAGCAAGAAATTACCTTATGGGGTAAATCCTAACAGCTGCTTTTGTGGCTACCTATTTTGCAGCTGAATTCTGCACCCTCTTTTCAGATTTAAAACCTTATTAAACTAAACTAAATTCACAATAATACCATCTGCTGTGGCATCCCTTCTCTTTTCCCAGGCAGGGAGAGTTCACTTCATAGGGTATTTGTACCTCTCTTTTTATCCAGATTTTCCTCTCTGCCATCATCTGCCATCAAATGTTACGTAAAGGTGCAAACAATTTTCAGTCTATGAGACAATGAGAAAATTTTTCTAAGTTACAGAAATGGCTTAAAAGCTGCAAGTTTCCATCACTTTCAGAGTGCCTAAGGTCACAGTATGGTCAAACTGTTAGGTAGCTGCATCTTTACATAGACTCTTCCCTCCACATTGAGTTTCAGGAGCTATCCCACGAATCATTAACATTCAGATGCATGTGACTCCAAAATCCTGCCAGACGTTCACTGCATCTTTAGGCACCCCACACATTTAGAAATCTTGTCCTAATTGCTTAAGCTAGTCTTTAAGAAGGGACATGGAAATGCTAAGTATCAAAGGATGACCCTTAAAAGACACAATCCTTCTGGATGTAATTTTCAATCAAGTAACGTTGACTTAAAGTTCACCCATCATAGTCAACATCCTGTTTTTAGAAGTTACTTATAATTCAGCAGTAAACCAGTTTCTTCTACAATGCACTTAAAAACATCGTCAGTTCTCATATATAACAAATTAACTTCAGTTATAGTATAGCAGCACGTCTAAAGCTACCGAATGTGAAACCCACTGAAAGTTAACCAAGGACACATTTATAGCTCTCTAAATCAGCAAGCCTTAATTCTGATGGTTTGTATTTCCATTTTTTCTCTAACTCCAGCCTATTCTCAGTAACAGGTGAGAAGATGTAAGTAACTGAAGAATACCTTGCTTCTCTGGCTAAATCTCTTTTCTGTAAGTGATATACATTTTTTGTACATTACATTGACAAAGATTGCCACCTGCTTTGAAGGTACACACAGATTGTCTACCTAGAGGACAAATAGATATTTGCATTTCAAAATTGATATACATTTTCCTAAGCATAGATTTATGCACTTTCTACAGCATATGCAAATTAATGCAGGAATGTTATGAAGACATCGGACCATCTCTAAAGAAGTGCGATTCCCTACTGTTTCATCTGTGTAAGAGAACACAGTTTTTCTTGGCACATTTTCTTCGAAGTTCTAAACATCAGCGTGAGAAACTGGCTACAACAAGCACAATTAAGAAAGCTGCTTTGGCTCTGCTGGACCACCACCTAAAGCCACTCAGTCAGTGTCGGGGCAAGCCTAAAAATTTTATTCCATCAGACAATACAGGAGGCTTACATCCATCTCTCCCCATCCCTCTTTCAAATGAAGTATCCCTTCACGCACATTTTCTTCCCAAGGTCAAATGGAATTTAATGAAAAAAATTACATTAACCAGAAAACAAACAAACAAACAAACAAACAAACAAAATTTGAGGAACTTCTGTTGAAAATAAAGGGGCACAAAAATCAAGAGACAAAAAGATTTCTTCCAGCAGCAGCTCCCTTATGCCGTAAGTTTATCACTGCAAACCTCAGTAACAAAACCCTACATACCTATACAGAATAGGAAAAGTGACAGAGATCACAAGGACCCTGCTTTTTATTTTCCTGACCTCTGTGGATTTACATTTTTATCCATACCCTAATGTTTGTTTTGCATCATATTTAATGTAGCTTTCATAAAATGAATCAGAAAGAGGGAAAAATATTGAGTAATTCAATCAGCATAGAAAAAAAAAGGATCCTGCTTTGACTCATGTTAGCAGATCTTTGTGCACCAGTTAATAATTGAATAGGTTTTGCAATACTGAAACAAATGTACTTATGTTATACTATTAGAGAGAAGGAGCTGTATTCCATACGTTTTTAGGGCATGAATATTCAGATAACCAGTTTAGATCACTTAAGATTTGTCAATTCCCCAACTGTTAGCATTCATTCTCCATAAAAGGTCGCCTTACATAACCTCAGCTCAAGCATTAGAAAATGCAATTCCCCAAAGCATTAGTCACTTCCAAAAATTTAGGTCAGAGATTTCTACACTTCAACATCAAAATGATATTTCCCTGAAAACTCACAGGGATTTGATTCTATTTCCTTGAAAAGTTCTACTGAATGCAACAGAAAGCAAAGCGCAATCATCAAACCTTTACCGGGGCTTCATTCCTGCACGTCAGAGAAAAAGCTCAAAGAGAGAATGCTGGAAGGATGAGACCTCTCAGGTGATGTGTGTGAAGTGAGGAAAAGTATCGTACCGATTTTCATCAGCTAGACTCCACGAGTATTTTCTTTAATCGCAAAGCATCTCCTCTCCACTTACCACCTTAGAAAAGCTACAGCAGATTTGACAGTTGGCTGAAGCATGGTTTCTAAGAGAGAAATATTAGAAATGCATATGAATAGAAACAAAAATACCGCACCCAGCCCTCTGGGTCATGGAAATTATTATCTTATGGATTACATACATTATAAGCAAGTGACCCTTGTCTGTTAAACCTCCCTTCTAACTTAAATGGAAGTTAGATACAGAAGCATAGAGGGGGAAAAGCTAATTTTTTTTTTTTTTTTTAAAATACATAAGTAACAGGTAAAGGTTCATAGGACTCAATGATAAGTCATATCACTGCCATGTTCCTCCTAGTCATGAACAACCAGTAAACCACATAATTAAAGAAAAAAACCCAAAACCAACAAAAAAAAACCCAGTAGGCTGATACTAATCTCACAACCTAGTGTTGTGGCTGTATGGAACTCTGCTTTTATATCCTTTCTCCCTCTACCAAGTAAAGCAATACTACCTGCATGTGCTCCTTGCTCTAGCAATACATGGAATGGGCCTAGTCAGGCATTTTTCTCCCAGCCTACAACTGTAGTCCTCTTCCCAACATGGGCTGGAGCAGAGCAGGAAAACCAAGATGACTACAGGTCCCGTGAGGAGAGAAGCTGAAGGGAGGAACCGTTACGGAACAGCACTACTTGATACCGTAACTCTCACCATCGGTGTGAGTTCCCCATGAACATGTCTGGCTTCAAAAGCAAAACCAGACTGATGAAGAAGCAGGGGAATGATGAGGGCATATAAGTCCCCCTTGAACCCTCTCAAAACTGTCCTACAGAAAGGAGAAATAGTACGGCACACCATAGATTGCAGTGCGCTAATTAGCGTTATCAACATCCTGAAAGATAAATTAAGTTTCCCCCTAACTGCAGAACATGAGGACTGTGTCCATCATGGAGCCACAGGGAGAACACGGAGCTCTCCTGGCCGCTTGCAACTGCAAAGGTAGGAAGCAAGTATGTTCCTTCTAAAGCTGTGAGTCTAAAACGTATCCATTATGTTCCCGGGGGAGATCTTGTTTTTATATGTGATACTAGAGATGGTTACCATTGTGTTTTGAAATCAGCAACGCTCATTTTAAGCACAGAAAAGAGCTGGCTCTTCATCATGTCTTTTGGCAAAAACACTCACCCCAAAATAAAAATATATATATTGTGGAAACTCTTAAGTAGAAGACAGTTTTTATTTATGCCAGTTGCAACTGTATACCTGAAGTTATAACAGAAGTCTGTCTATATTTTTTTCAAATGAATGCTCTAACTCTTTTTTAAATATGGATGCATTACTTCAGCATTAGCTACAAACCAAACTTGAAACAAACGAACAAACAAAAAACCCTGCTTCGAATCCTGTACCCTTCAACTTTATTTCTAACTCTACAATCTAGAAAGTGCTAATTTAAAGAGGTGAGGGGAAGTGTAGAAGTGTCATGATTGCCACCTTTAAAAATCTATTCTCTCACTAGCGGTTTGCTAGCTTCACTACTAAGAAATAAGACCCAGAAAAAAAATTTCGAAGTCTAGGTTTTAGTGCAGATTTTAGAATCCTTTGTTAGGACTTCAGCTGAGACTTTTGCTGTCAGACAGAAATTTCACTATCCATCTATGACTGTTTCTAGCTTGAGAAAGATCAGCAGACTAAATGAAGGTTAGTCTGCTCTGTTATATAATTAGTTAAGGGAAATCATATTACAAAGACAACTGAGAAAAAAGAAGTCTATCAAAAAGTGAGCAAAAAGCCCAAGTAATTGTTCATTTTAAAGCCCCTCTCTGGAGATGCACTTACATGGTCACAGAATGTATAAATTAAAAAAATAGTGTCAGTAGATCAGAACTGAGTTTTAAAAAGCATTTGCACACTAGAGATACTGGAAGTATTTAACTATGACTTCAGTGCTTCTGCTGCAACAACTGTGTAAGAAAGATGTGCTTCCTCACATGGCTTGTAATGCCCACAGAATGCAACTGTGGAGATTACAACTTGTCCTCGGAAACCTTAGAAGAGCCAGGAATGTAATATTAATAATCTTTTTGTTAAGAACTACCAAGGGATCAAAAGGAGGATTGCAGATTAATATGCCATTTGAAAATGAGTGTGCTTTTTTTTTTAAAAAAAAAGATGTTACATGTAAAATATACATGATAATATTTATATTTTTTTATATATATATTGTTTTATACATCTATAATGTAGTTGCAAGTCTGAGAGAAACTTCTGATGTTCACACAGTTTGCAAATTGATCCTTCTTTGTCTGATAACAGCACCCTTGCTCATTATTTCCTGAACCCGATTAATTTTTCTCCCACCCTTGTGTTACTTGAACTGAGGCATCTTATCAGTGGGTCACTAAATTCTAGGCTTGCCTTTAATTTCCACTTGTTCCAATCAGTTAACTGTGAGTAAAGAGAACAGCCTCTGTTTAGCGTGGAGTTTCCATTTTCTGCCTCATTGAATTTTCATCTGCATAAAGTCAGAAATTCACCTAAATAACCAAATTATCCCACCCATTCACAGAATCACATATGAGAATATGTTAAAAGCAAATTGAAGTATTTTTCTATTCTTATTCTCCTTTGGTCTTTGCATTTGAAGGAGGAAAACAACTCACTTCTGAGTGTTATATTTGTTTCCTCAGAGTTAAATTACACTACTGTCAGACTGCTCTTCCTTCACACAATTCACTGATAGTATAATCCGGACTATATAACTTCTATATCCACGTAGTGATGTTCAAGTTGAGAGCCACCCTAGAATCTTCAAATGATGCCCTAGGAGGTTACAAATGCCACTAATAAGTACTGGTCCCGGTAGCTCTCACGTAGTTTATAACACGACACTGCATATAAACATTTATAGCTCCCTCTTGTACACTGGAATTACCTCGATGAAACCTTTTCTTTGTTATTTTTCTTTTTTAAGGCACAACTAAAAAGTGCAATCGTTTTTAGTCTAAAGCTTGCACAACATTACCTGAAGTAAAGAAATGCTTGAACTTCCGTCATGTCTCTGTCAAAACTTTCCCAAATGAAGTCTTTGGGACTTCAGTAGTATCTGTAATGGTAACATGGGTTAACTTCAATGTTTTATGCGACAGGTAATCTGGTAAAAGCCGTATCACAAGCACCAAAAAACACATCAGCCTCTCAGACAAAAAGTTGTCTTTTAATTTTAGGATACTGTAGCTAATTATACAGCATTGAAAACTATTTCCTCATGTAAACACATTGAGACGTACAGCCTGAATTCCAGTCTTCTTTCATATTTATATATTATATGGAAAACTTTATATGGGAGAAAAGTATAGATAGTTCATAGTTTATGCTCCATTTACCCCTCAAATGATTTAAAACATTTACCTGTGAAGGTGTTATGCCTGCTTGTCCGATACATACGTATCAGAATTCCTTATTAAAAAGATTTTCTGTCTTCTAGCAGATTTTTATCTGCACACACCCCAATTTAAACAGGCTTTTTTTAAAAAAAAAAAAAAACAAAGTTTCTTTCATTTGATACTTTGTAATGTTAAACAAACACAGAAGCTTGTCTTTTGTAATTCCAAAAAGCTTGTATACCATTAACATTAGCAGAAAGATCGCATTCTTCTGTCAGGTCACCAAGCAATTAGGGCATAAAAGATAAGCTTTCTCAAAATCTATTGTAATTCTTTGAAACTGCAGACAAAGGTATTCCACAAAATCTTAGGTAAAGTGTGACACAGATCAGAGCCTCCACAAAGCCTCATGAGAAGCAGTGTGGAAAATTATGAGCCTCTGCTAGTCTTCTGCACAGGAACAGAACAGAAGTCACTCTCTACTTTGTGCCCCCTGCAGTGGCATGATAGAGACACAGCTTATGATGAATCACAGAAAAAAATGTTATGTGGTAACTACCTACAGAATAAATTGCATTTTTTGTGCAGTAAAACCACTGATAAATTGCTTTTACCGTGCACCTCTGGCCATCTTCACCTGCCCTCTGCCCACAAATCCATCTCTCTCTCTCTCTCTCGTATTTCTGACATCCCTAGGTATTAAGCCATATGGCACAGCTATTATTTAAAAATTATCACCCATCTAAAAGCAAATCCTTGTTTTCTCAAAACCCACAATTTTTCTTCCTAAATAACTGTCCTGGTTTCGGCAGGGATAGAGTTAATTTCTTTTCTAGTAGCTGGTACAGTGTTTTGGATTTAGGATGAGAACAAAGTTGATAACGCACCGATGTTTTAGTTGTTGCTAGGTAATGCTTACACTAGCCAAGGACTTTTCAGCTTCCCATGTTCTACCGACTGAGAAGGCTGGAGGTGCACAAGAAGCTGGGAGGGGGCACAGCCAAACTGGCCAAAGGGACATTCCATACCATGTGACGTCATGCTCAGTACATAAACTGGGGAAAGCTGGCCGGGGGGGCCGCTGCTCGGGGACTGGCTGGGCATCGGTCAGCGGGTGGTGAGCAATTGTACTGTGCATCACTTGCTTTGTGTATTATTATTATTATTATATTATTATTATTATTATTATTATCATTTTATTTCAATTATTAAACTGTTTTTATCTCAACCCACGAGTTTTTCTCACTTGTGCTCTTCCAATTCTCTCCCCCATCCCACCGGGTGGGGGGGAGTGAGCGAGCGGCTGCGTGGTGCTCAGTTGCCGACTGAAGTTAAACCACGACAATAACTTAAAAAACACATAGCGATTACCTTGAACACATGGAGGCGCTACTGACTCCCAGTAAGCAATGCTCTCAAACTCTGTCTCTCTGTGCACTTTCCACAGTTGAGGAAACAGTTGATAGAAATGTCACTTTACCTGTCTGGAGAATGACAACTTCTAGATGAATTTTACTGTCAGCGGAGAGAAACAGACATTTCTGTTGTATTTTTGGCCCTAACCTTAGGATGGTCTTGTCTACATCCTAGAAAGGCCTTTTTCTCTTCCCTGACTACATAAGGGGGTCTATACCACCAATTCACTTGTGGATGCCTGTGTTGGGAATGTTTTAAGCTAAGCAAGATGTACCATACCCTCAGCGTAAAACAAAGAGGCAGCTCTGTCCTGCTTGACATTGCTATAGGTTACATAATACAGAAGAGTATATGGAAAAAATATAGTGAATGATTTGCTTGGCAACAGGTGGAGGAACATAATTCACATACCATGGCTGTGACATGCAAAAAACTCGGTGTATCTGGAAGCAAGTCTTGCAATAACCGATTATCAAAAACCTACAGCTTGAAAAAAAACAAAGCTAACATCTTCAACAAGAGTGTTGTTTCCACTTTCACACATAAAGGAGAAACTGATCTACAGAAAAAAACAGATGCTTAAGTACTTTTGAATGCTGCAGGAAAATAGGAAATATTAAATGGTTTGTAGCAAAAGCCAATATTCCGAGATAATAACTCCTTACCATGATCATTAACCAAAAAACCCACAAAAAGCAATGTTGGACAAGCTTAAAAATTCTGCTCTGAAAAACGTATCACTAAGCAGACAAAAGAAACATAAAAGACATCAGGTGAAAGCATTGCTCTGTCAAATAGCACCCAATTCCTATAGTTTCTTTCTCCCTCTTTCAAAAGCCAACATAAGTTAGAACCTCGTTTGTACTCCCCATGTTGTTTAGCAGGATGAGAAAGGCTCAGAAAGGAGCCAGAAGTTTATTTACTATAAAAATGCCATTACTAGAAAACAACTAGTAATAGAACTAGAATGGAGGTAAGAATCAAACTTGAAAATAGCAAGTTTACGTTCTCTAAAATAACTAAATTCAAACAAAACCATCTTATTCAACATCTAAAGATAACATTGATGCAGTACCCCATGTAATAAGGCTGCTGCATAATCTTCAGGGGACAATCTTCTACCTAAAAAACCCCTCTTATCCATCCTTCTTCACACCCAGAATTTAAGCAGAGCGAAGGCTTTATAAAGCTGCCTTAATAACATGCAGCACAGACTGAAAGACCAGGAAGACTGAGCCAAAATATAAGAACACTCCCCACCCCAAATCTTATCAAGCAGCCAGCTATCTGTAATAAGGGTTGTAGAGAGCAAACAAACCGAAGAGCATCTTTGTGGAACAGCAAGCTTTTCAGTGCCAACACAAAAGCTTCAGTTTAATGTGTTGTAAAGCTAGCTTCCCAATAGATGTAAGAAAAAGTCATTCTTGATTGAAACCAACATTTTTATAATAAGAATTATCTAATCAACCTGTGAACATGCTTTTCTTTTATTACCAAGATGTAATGAGCAAAGGACCATTTACAGAAAGGAGGTTTCTGTTGAATAGATTTTTCATAAGTTATATTAAAGGAAGTGGTCCAGCATGGTTTTTCCTGCCTCCTGTTATGGAGGATATGGCAGAGCTTTGACTGACAGGTAGTCAAACCTAAGGAAACATTTTCATTTTACATGTGTTTACTGTCTGCAATACCTGAAAGTGATATATTATGTAATGCATCTCAGCAGTTCTCTTCCCTTTCCCCCAATTTTTCACTGTTTACCCACGTTTAAAATAGCACAGCGTGGTACATAATACAAGTGTTCACATTCACCCAGAAAAGTCTGTAATACCTAAAAAGAACCATTAAAAGGGAAAAGCTACCACACCAAATCCAGCGTATTCTTAAGGGTTTGACAGCTGGTTCCAGCAGACACCACAGCCAGTTTTCCAAGTCACCTGCTAAAGACTGTCTTTTGCAAACCCAGCTCCTTGCCCATGCTCCTTTCTTTCTCCCACACAGATTTCATGGCTGTTTCTCCTTGAGACTTCTGTGGAAAAGTCTCTGTGCTAACTCACGTGTGAGGGATCCCAGGCCATACTGGGCCTCCACCTTTTGGCTCTGACCACACAAACATCTGCTATTTCTCCAATACCATTGAATTAATATCACAGCGGCATAAAAATAAATACATCAGTATAAGAAAGATCTACATACGTAGCCTTGTAGCCTAAACAGTAACATTTTAAACAGAAGGATCGAGTACTTGAATATTACAATAGAATATACTATTAAAGTATTAGCAGTCACAGAATTAGCAGTTTCTCTCAGTTTCTCTCAATAGTAATGTTATCATGGGACAAATTCAACCCCCATTTCGTATAGTTATGCTTATACCAGGGACAAGTAGAGCGTTCTGCACCAAAACTAGGCACAGACCATTCACACGGAGGAAGCCCAAGCAATGCAGGCCTGAATAGTTGCAGAATGTATTTCAAACCAGAGGCAGCTGAATGTTTTATATATTCTTGTTCATAGACATTTCAAAGTAATTTTTTTAATTGCATTTTTATTAAAAGTTAGTTTTACAAGCCAGTCAAAGGAGGTTGTTCTGTAGACCAAGGCAAACTTCATCTCCCTCTCCCCTCATTTCCAACTAATAATTTCATGGAGCTTCCTCCCCCAGCACCTCCCAGTGTATTTAAGGACAGAAGCCAAAGAGGGAGAGAAGATCCCCATGCAAAATTATAAACAAATACTGTGGAGAGAAACATTACTGGCTGAAAAATTATAGTGTCAGAATATCTGGGGTAAGGTCATATCAAACAAAGGGGAGGTAAATGGCTTTCCTGGTGGGCAGAGGACATGAACCACACAGAAGACCTCCCGTTAAGTCTTTACTGTACATTTTTCCAATACTCCTTCTCCTGGGAATTCTCATGAAGCTCTGTATGGATGACACCATCTCGGAGAGATGCAGTTTGAGCCCACTGAAAGGTACTGAAGAAAAACTCTCAGAACATAGAAAGCGGTCTAAGATAGTGGCACTTGGCAAAGGGGAAAGAGGGCATTAGTTGTTTGTTTTTTACACCTGAATTTTTTAAACAAAGTTCAGGAAGCTTCGTAAAGGTTAAAGTCACTACTGGATGACTGCCGTCATGTATCAGAGACCAGGCATGTAACTGTGCCTAATTACAGACCAAGTTTAATCCACCAGATGATCTGGCTGTGCACAAGTCTGGCTGCAGCCGTCAAGAAACATCACCTTGAGGGGCACAGTATAGGCAGGCTTCAAAAGCTTTATTTCACTTTTGAAACATTTCTGCAAGTGCATCAGAAGGCAGTTTAAAAATTAGCTCTGTTTTCCACTCTAATGAAGCTTTTAAAACACTGAATATTGGTGAGCAAATTCAGCACATACCCAGAGCCAAGGAGCTACAATATGCTACCTAATGACGTGAACACAGAGTATCCTAAATGTGTCTTCTGAATATGGCCATTAGTTTTCCAGATTACTCTATTACGCAGGTATTTTACACCGTATCTCTTGTCTTTGACAACCAGCAGTAAATGAAGGCAGAGTCAAGAGTTTCTGGAACAGAGTGAATTATTTCCTTAACTACCAGTAATCACGGATACTGTATTTCCACAAAAGCAGCATTAGCACTTGATTTATTTCTATCCAAAAGTTAATGCAGTGTTATAACAAGGAAGTATAAGAGACAACCTTTCAAACTGCTCTGCACACTACAATCAGAATGAAGTGAAAACACCTCAGATAATAGCAACAGCTGTCTATCTGCTAATTCAGTGGTTTTCAGCCTTTTCTGATTCATAGATACAGAAGACTTTTCCATGGAAGATACAGCTCCTTTTAAAAGATTAATATACATGTATCTCTGAATGCCGTATGTTCATTTGACTTTTGTATTTCCCAATGCACACACCTCAAAAGCAGCACAGGGACCCCCATGAGGCTGCGGACGCCAGGTGGGGACAGCAGTGTGGGCAGGGCAGCCGCTGCGCTCCTAGGGAGGTGAGCCTGCCGCCTGCCCAGCTGCCCGCTCCCCATTGCGCACCTTCCCTCCCGACCCCATCTTTGGAAAATGAGCTTCCACAAATCCCTATGCCCAGGAGGTGTTTGTACACATTTATTCAACATAACAAACTTTGAGCAGTGACTCCCTAAGAACCAAGCAAGCTACAGCGCATGAGCAAAAGATGCACGTCACGTCAACACCCCACATGGCGGTCATGCCACAAGAGGAGTGCGGCACTGCCCAGGGCACGCGTCCCACGCCCCCCTCAACTTTTTGGGGCCACTCTTCCTGGTCATCGTGGGAAGCATGACCTGCCTGGCCAGCAAGGTCCCACTGACCACCCGCATGCCCTGCCCGTGCCACCCTTCTCCCAGCCACAGGCCAGGCCCGTTACCATAACCCGCACCCACTCAGCCCAAAAGCACATTTTAAATCCTTTCTACTTAACCAGCTCTCCCAAGGACACAGCTGCAGCCTCTCCCCACCCCAAAAGTACAGGGGCTTCGCTCCAGCCCCTCTCCTCTGCATGTGGGCCCTGGAGGCAGAGGTGGGCTACAGCACCAGCCGTTCCTGAGGACACCGGAGATGGGTGACATGTAGCAGGAGAAAGGCATGTGCCTCTGCTTGAACGAGCCCCTGGGACAGCTGAGGGAAAGCTGCGTGTGCAGGGGCATTGAAGGAGCCTGTCTGTGCTGCCTCTTCACCGGAGAGAAGCTGCGGCCACAAATATGGCCAGCTCGGGTGGGACCTGAGCCCTCCTTCCTGCCAGGCAGGAGCAGCTCTCAGGCTCCCGAGGGATCAGCTCTTCAGGAGAAAAGTCCTGCATCTCATCCACCTCACCGTGGGAAAGAAAGATTTTATCGTTACCAAAGACATAAACTGCACAAACACCCCCCCCACCCCCCGAAACGCCGCACCTGAGAGGTGGCACAGTACACACACTTCAGCACAGCGTGACTGCTCCTGCATGTTACAGCCTCCCTCTTTGTTTTTTTTTACCTCTCATTGCAGATTGTACATTTCTTGCAACTCCTAGCATTTAATAGCTGTTTTTGCAAACAGTCAAATATGGAAACCCTGCTTGAGTTATACAATATCTCCTTGTTTTAAGATACATCTCACAACTGCAGTGTACGCTTAGGATGGTTGTATGCATCTGAGTAATGATTTGAAAAATACGAGAAATGCAAAACGTTAAGTAGCTTGAGAAATGGTCAGTATTCTTCATTTTAGTAACATTCTTAGTGAGAATGACTAAGAAATACATGACAACACAGAGTAATGTTTTGAAGATGGCTCGTGTTTTTGGTTTGGGTATTGTTTTTTTTGTTTTTCCAAACACAAAGTAAAATAACTGAATGGTATCTATTTTATCCAGTTGTAAGAATTGCTCTGAATAACCATAAATCATACAAGCTTAGCCTACTTTCAAACAATTTCACAGGCTGAATTCACCTATGATATAAGCAGAGATTAACCTCTTTGAGTGGCATCAGCGCAGGACTTTACCATTAGCTGTCTTGGTAGCTTCTCCAACCAGGCAAATGAACCACCTGTTCTGCCCCTGAAAAATCTGTGCAGCAAACTGAGATGCATTAACACTAGACTGACACACAATGAGCTTTATAATGAAAAGCTCTTCAGAAAATGACAGAGGCAATCTAGCCCTGGAAGGACACCTATCTCAGGTTTTATGGACTCTATTGTAGGGAAGGAAACTTGGACTGCGTCTGTCGCTGCCTGACACTGGCTCTCAGCAGCCAGGCTCCAGTGAGATAGATCATGCTGACTTCTACTGGCACCGCTGCCTCTGCCCTGCATCCTTCACGTGGAATGGGTCACGTTGGCAGAGGATGCCATTCTGCTAGACTCCATATTCAAACCCCTCCACTGACCTTTCAATTTGTTTTGAAAGACTCACTTTACCATTTTTTTTTCTTGTTTATTTTGATTTTAAGACTTTAGGCAGAGGCTATTTTGGTGCCGTCTTGGCATGTGTGCTTTAATGCCACAGCCACTGGTGCTGCTCCTACTGCCAGAGGCACAGGAGCAACCATCACTTCTATCAATCAGTCCCTTCAGAACAGACTCAGAACAGCAGAGCGGACTGCAGCAGGGTCGCAAAGCTTCACACAGAGAGTAGAGCAGCCCCTGCAAGGCCAACAGCTCATGTTTTGTTCAGGTGGACTAGCAGAAACCACGCTGGCAGCATCAGCTAATTCGAAACCCAGGCTCAGCTTCAGGCAGGCATTGGGGCTGTGGATGCTGGAGGGAGAGAGTGTGCTCCTGTGATTCCTTCCAGCGCTGCTGCTGGAGCTGCTCAGGGCGCTGACCTCTCACGCTGAGGAGGGCAGCAGCCAACTAAAGCCTGTCTGCAGGGCTTTGCCTCAGTGGCATATGACAGCTACTGACAGCTAAGCTGTTTTCTGACATCTTTCTCACTCAGCTGCACTTTTCTTACTTCTCTTTATGTAAGCTGTTTAGTTTTTTCTACAATATTGAATATTTTAGCTGGGCTCCTTAAATAAACTTTCATCACATGGATGCAAAGAGGGGAAATGGAATGAAACTTAAAAGAAACACAAGATTTTGCAACTAGCTTTGATGTTCTCTAGCTTTTTATTTATAGAATACAGATTAACTTCCTTTTGTTAACCTCTATTGTTGTTTTATAATGGGCACTGCAAATGCTTTGATAAATGAATTGAAAGAGTTTGCTGCAGCTCCTGCTAAGTGCCCTGACTTGCTAAAAAGTGGGTTCTGTAAAAATGTGTTTCTGACTGAAAAATGGAACAAGAAAATTTCATCTGATTTTGGATGGTTATGAAATAAAGCAATTGCTTTGAAGCTGTGAAATGCGATTTCTTTACTCCCATGTAACCCATAAAATTCAGCCTCAACCTAACCCACGTATCTGCATTGGCCACACACAATCAGTAAATCTACTCTTTAGCTATTTACCCTTCTTTATGTAACTACATTGTTTTGCTAGGACCCTACACTTCTGCCTCTTGCACCTCTATTATCAGTACCTCTTTATAATACATTGGGATCTTTTGCTTCTGAGGTGGATGTCGGACTCTTTCTTCATTAAATATGGACCCATTTGAAATTTTCTACAGATGTCTAGAATCATCCCAAAGGTGGCAAATATTCTGAGACTTCCTAGGGTCACTAGAAAGAATTAGTAGTAAAGTCTATTACGAATGAGGCTAGGTACGTGCCCTCTAGCAGTAGTGGCTACTGGGTGGCTACTGCTATTTCTCTTATCTCCATTCAGCCACCTCATGTTGTTTTCATACCTGTTGCTGTCCTCAGTGCCACTGTTCCTAATACCAGTGCTTTGGTCAGAGGTTTTCAATGCTGTACTTTCACAAACAGATAACCTGAAACTCAGGTGACAAAGGTCTAAAACAGCACAAGTGCTGAGGCACCTAACGTGCAGTTTAAGTGGAAGATAGTGGCCCGGATCCACAGAGGATGTTTCACAAACTTCCAGCTGTCCCCACAAGCCATACCTGTAACAATAAATTAAACAGGCATAACCTCAAGGTCTGCTGGAAGGTACACAGTAGTTATTTATAGCAAAAAGTCAGAAAGCAGTTGTAGATAAAATACCCTTTTTCAGTCTGTATGGTGTTCAAACTGCCATTTCCCATCACGTAGTCTGCAAATGACTTATCTTTTCCATCACCCTCCCTTTTGATTGCTCATCTTCTGGTCTCTCACAGCTGCATTCAGCACAATGGTGTAGTTCCTTTTACCGAACCCAGATGTCCTCTTGCGAGGTAGCAATGTACATTTGGGTCTTCTCAGGCCATAGAGGAAACTGAAGTCAGAACTCGAGAGCACTGGATGAGTGCTCAAACTGCAAGGCTACATGTAAAGGTAAGCAACTTGACTGTGTAAAAGAAAAAAACAGGTATTTGTCCATATTCAAAAGGACCATTTGCAGGGATTAATTCCAGATTTGGGGTTATGAATTTCAATCTTTTAGAGTTCCCAACTCAAGTGTTCAAGGAGGTGTCTAATTTGTAAAAAATACCCTCCTCCACAGCATAAAGTGGCAAATATTCTTATCAAAATGAATTTTTTCTCAGATTTATATGATCATATGACTATAACCCTTTGCTATTTGCTCTTCCCACTAGCTGTAAGTGCAACACCAATGTGATTCACCACTTCATCATCTGAAGACACCACTTAATGACATATACTAAACCTTGTGTTACTACAACATCCAGCTTATTTCTCTTGGTTTTTTTGAAAAAAATAATCTCTCCTTCCAGTCTAGTAAATTATTCTCAGTTAGTTGATTTCATCAGCAAGATGATTTCACAATAGGACAACATCTTGCCTTATTTTCATTTGTTTCTAGGCTCTTTAAACTATTCAGGGTTCCTTTCTCAGCCACCTCTACCATCTACTTGGCCAGATGAGTAAAAGGCGCTCAAGTAATTAGCACATTCCTTTTATTCAAATTTTAAACCATGTCATTTTCAGTATTTAATGATTTCCACCTCAGTTTTGCAAAAATAATATTTGGGGAATTAGACACACTAGTTAGCTGCCATTCCTCTCCTCTTTCAGCTGCTTCCTGCTCTTTTCTGCAAGCCGAATGCTCTCTTTTCATCTCAGTTTTTTAACCCCAAGGACTTGAACTCTATTTTTAGCCTTTGTATGAATTTCCAATCTAATGCATTTAAAGAACCTATCACAGATGTCTAAAACCTTGGAAGTAATTAATTAAGTCCCACTATTTCCAGACTACACCAAAACAATTTGTCATTGCATGTAAAATGGTATAATCGAGTAGTATAAATGTTTTCAGGCCAAGTCTTGCTATGAATTATTTAGTTCATCTCTCCTAATTAAAGACCTATTGGAGGATTAATGTCTCATAACCTGACAAACTACTACTTTACTAAGCAACAAATTATCCATATAATGACCTCAAACTAAATTTATATAACTCGAGTAGTAATTTACATAAGTATACAAAATCCATTGAAATAAAGAGTATTCTTCCTTGGTACTCAAAACATAGATTTTCAATCTGCATTCAAGATTTGGACCAAATGTAAATCTATACTAGAAAAAATAATTCACTGGATGTCTGGTTTTTTCAGCATTTACATAAGTATCAGTTTACAAGGACTGCTTCTATGAGCAGTTACAGCAAGGTAACATAGTTATGCTGTAACTATGTAGTATTATGTAGTATTAGCTGTAACTATGTAGTATTATTATGTGTATTTAGCCTGGAGAAAAGGAGGCTGAGGGGAGACCTCATCGCTCTCTACAACTACCTGAAAGGAGGTTGTAGCGAGGTGGGTGTCGGTCTCTTCTCCCAAGTAACAAGCGACAGGACGAGAGGAAATGGCCTCAGGTTGTGCCAGGGGAGGTTTAGAAATGAGGAAAAATTTCTTTACTGAAAGAGTGGTTAAATATTGGAAGAGGCTGCCCAGGGAAGTGGTTGAGTCCCCATCCCTGGAGGTATTTAAAAGACGTGTAGATGAGGCGCTTAGGGACACGGTTTATTGGGCATGGTGGTGTTGGGTTGACGGTTGGACTCGATGATCTTAGAGGTCTTTTCCAACCTTAATGATTCTATGATTCTAAAGGGAAAGCACAGATGCCCTCATGGAAATATGACTTATTTTCCTCTGTAATGCATGCAACACATACATTTCCTGGTTATAGAATTTGTAGTATAAACCTACAGCATATGCTGTGCACCTGAAAGTGGATGTGAAAAGAAAACAATGTCAATGGTTCAAAAAGGGAGTGAAAGATGAAATAGGTCAATACAGAAATATAGGTCAATGTAGAAAGATGAAATATTGACTCAATATAGAACTGCCTATATTGATGTAAGGAGGAAAGCAGGATGCAATGCTATGCTTCCACAAACAAAATGTTCAGAATTGTTTAGTTGCCAAAAAATTGATAAAGCTAAATATTAACAGTAAAAAAAAAATAGGCTATAGTAAAAGCAGACAGCGATGCTTTATAAGCTCCGTCTCCTAGGGCCCTGGCCGTCTGTGTTTCCAGGACTGGAGGCCCAGCTCTGATCCAGCCCAACCGTGTAACTGCGCCTCCGGTGTCTGAGAAAATTACTAAGTTGGGAGAAAGCTGTGTGAAAGAGTAGAAAGATGACAAAAGAAAAATTACAAATGGGGTACAGTTGTTGAGATGGGGCTTGTTAGTAGCTCAAGGATTCAAGAGGGAAAGGTAAGCCAACTTTCAAGAGGGAAAGGTAAGCCAACATGGAAGGATATAAAATCCTAAAGGGAAAAGCCACGGATGCTGGTCAAGTGAGTTGGGAATCATTGGGTCATGGGTCTGAGCTGCCAGCGACAGCAGTGATGACAGAGCTGGTGGCAGACGGCAGCTCAGCAGCGCTGCGGAGCCAGTGCCGGGGGCTGCAGAGGCTGACCCTTTCCCGCGGGGCTCATGCTGGCCGGAGGTGCCGCATGCTTAGCCTAATAGCTAATGCTAATGCTTCTGGACTGACGCTTAGCCTAAAAGCTCATTAAATCCTACCTATCTTCTGTGCGCTAGTTAGACAATAATTGCTTTATACTTCATGTTATATATATCCTGTATCCTACGTCTGTTTGCACCGGCTAACAACACCTGAACAAACTGATCCAGACTGGCAAAAATGCCTGCTACTTTTATGTTCTTCCCCCGAATACATGACCTATTTCTGTTAAGCACAGCAGATCAGGCTATGACTAGACACCTTCTGATTCCCAGATTTGCAGACTCTAAGCCAAATTACACCTTACTTCTGGTTTCTTTTGGTCCTGCTTTTACCAGGCCACAGTTCTCTCTCAAAATTTTTAGCAAAATGAAAAACAAATGTCAACTCTTCTTGTCTCCCTTTAGCATCTGCAGAAGAAACTGCAATCAACATACATATTCCAGTCTGACTGGAGACAAGTAAGTCCTTAGAGTACATAAAGAAGAGAATTTATTAGGTCTCTCTGTCTTTGATCCCACAAATTCTACTATAATATACATAATTACAACAGACAATGCTGAGAAAAAAACCCTGCACTCTTATATACACCAAATGCCTGCAAGAAAGATGAAAAATAGCCACTCAGAACATCTTACTTGGTTCGTAAATAGAAAGGGACAAATGAATTTAGAACTGACTTCTGTAGTTTTGGGAAGAGCACATGAAGAAACTTGTTTTACTGAAGAACCCATAGCAGGGAAGGCTAGCAAGTTCCTCAAATCGATAACAAACATGATTTTAGTACTCATCCAAATCCAAAAGTAAAACAGAGAAAAAATACAAAACAGATTGAAATTTAAAACAGACATACAGTCCTCCCTGACCAGGGGTTTAAGAAGCCTCTGAATTACCTAACCTTACAAAATTGCTTCTTAGGAGGAAAAAGCCCTTCAGGTAGTAGAACAGATGCCTTTGAAAATTGGGCAATAGTCAAAATGCAGAAATGTTAGCAAACCTAACAGAACGGTCTTTAGGGTTTGGCTTGTTGTACTCTTGGAATAGAACATGGCGTAACTTCCAATACATAATAAAGGATTTTCAAAATTCCTGTATGAAAAATGGAAGAGAAGAAAAATAAAACACCTGTACCATATTCTAGACATATGAAAAAAATATTACAGGCTGTTAAAACTACTGGAGAATTCTATTTGTAAAAGTCAGAATAATCACAATGCAAAATACGCTGCAATTTCTCTTTGAGTTAATGCTCCATAAAATGTAGAGAATAACATGGAAAACACAGTGCCTTCCAATCGATTACAACTGTCTTTGTATTATCCATTTCCTATTTAGGAATGTCTACGCTTCTATAAAAATATCCCTCCATCTTTAGAATTCAGGAAGCATCAGCTTCACTGTAGGTCTATATTCTGGGTTTTGTATAAGCTACATATGCGCACAAGCCCTTCTCCGGAGTTGAAGGAAAAAAAAAAATCAGTTTTGCAGGGTTCACTTTTCTCAGGGTCCCAGTCTTTATATACCTCCTATACAGCTTGTCCTCTATACCAACTAGTTGTTATAAGACCCAGCGGCTGACCTGTGTGTCGTTCAGTTTGGCTGAGCCCAGTGATAAAAGGCACACCTGCTTCCTCAACTGGCAGTTACAACCTACTTGTGATATGCCCTGCTCTATCTGTACTGCTTCTGCCTTACCCCAGTAATCTCCACTACCAAGTTCAGCTTGGCACGTGGCACAGCACCTTCCTAGACAGCAATTTAGGGAGACCTGAGGTTAGCAAATGGTGCAAATGAGGACTGAAGACTTAATTTTGATGGACTTCTGTATTATTTTAACTATTTCCAGAAGGAGCACGTTGAGTTGTGTAATTGGTTACCTTTAATATAGAGATTACATTTGAAATACTTCCATGGTGTGTTTTGGATATATTTTTGAAGGTTTGCCCCTACAATTCTGGAGGGCACAACAACTTCTTGAAAACAGCAGGGGAAAAAAGTGACAAGACGAACTCTTGTGTTTTCTACTGGGAGTTGCAAAGTCAATGCTGATTTAATTGAGATCTAGGGAGCACAGCTTTACCCAGAGATATAAAAGAGAAAGATGCTACAAGGAGATTTCTTGTCATGAAAATTTCAATTCAATCAATATGAAAGCTACACATTTGGATCAAAAATGGCAGGGAATCCTCAAGGACTCCTCTTACAAAGAGCTCACATAATCTTAAAGCAGTCTTTGATAGCCTGAGAGAGGTAACTTTGGGGCTTTGAAAATGTTGAAACATCTGAAAAAAATCAATGTTGTTGGGATCTTTACTTTAAAATTAATGTCAGGCAGTGACATTTCTAACTATTTTGAGTGCTTCCATGCTAATTCCTTTCTTCACCAATAAGGCTATTCCTAAGAATGCTATGAGTTCTCTAAGTCCTAATGAGGGTACTTGAAACACGAGGCAAAGGTGGAGGGCCACCCTAGGACAAGTAAATATATTACCTCGATTGAGAGTTTGTGCTAGAAAAATGTTTAACATCCCAGTATGTTTAGTGTCTCTGTTTCTCTGCATGTCTGTGTGCGTCTCTCTCTCTTTTTTATTTTGCAATATGTATTTTAAAGAAAGTCCTGACTGATTTTTGTCCTTCAAAGGCTAAATTAAAAAAAAAAAATACAAGCAAACATTATTTAGGTACCCTATTATAGTTGCTGTATTGACATATTTCCATCTATAGCATCACCTCAGTTGGATGTGTTTTCATATAAACTTATACTAACACCAAAACTGTTTCCTCCTAAACCCATTTTAGACCAAATTATACAGGTCTGGATCAAAGCAGGCCTTGTATTAGTAGGTGAGCTGGTCTGAATATTGGGAATTTTATTTGAATTTGACTTGCAGTTTTCTGAATCAGCTTACAGTAAGTGAAAATATGTATATAGTGTATGCAGTATTTTATTACATTTTTATTAAATGCACTGTATATATTTACATTTATAGTTTATGTTCTACTTATTTATTGTATTTTTAAATATGAAAAAGTGAAGAAAACACCTAGAAAATAAAGGAATGGTCTTTAAAATTATTTGAGATTTGTGAACTACAACATTAAGTACATTTAAGTTTTGTACTGAAACATTTTTACTTTGCTTTATTTATATCACAGTTTATTTTGGAACGCAGCAGCACTGATAATCTCTTTGAAGAGATATGTGCTCAAAATCTATGACACAAAACCCAAACCATTTAAAATTAAACAACTATCAGGGAGCAAGTGTAAGAAAGTGAACATTAAAAAAATTCTAAGCTGATTCTAAGCTTATTTATGCTTTATTTATTTATTTATTTATTTATTCTTCCCTTGTGTGGAATAAATGGATATGCAATTTGCTTTGGATTTATGTTTAGATTTAGTCTACATCTGAAAAAAGGTTGCTCAATGGATTTCTGGGATAACTAGAAAACCTGACCAAATTAAACCACTCATTGGTCTTATCAGATTTGTCTACTCTTTAGAGATATATATGCACGCACAGACACAGTTATATATAAACCTTCCGACTCATCATTCACTCTTCTTTCTTCCCTTATGATGATACTATCATCTCTGGGTCCCACGAAATGGGGCTATTGCACCTTCCCTACTGGACTACAATGAAGTCATAGGAAAAAGCTGTATCACCACTGGCCAGGTCACCATAACCAGTTACAAAATTTAAATGTTTTTTTAAAAGGCCTGTATTTTGCCACAAAAAAAGCATCTCATAAGTGGTAAATAAGTCATACAGCATAGCAGTATTTCCAGATACTGTGTGTGTTTGAGTCTGGATGCATAAGACCGAGAAATAATGGAGCTCCATTGTTTGGCAGTAGTGCCACCAATTACCACTTTTTTAAACCATGGCATTTACTACCAGGAAAACTCTATGTACTTATAGCTGAGTCAAAATAATGTAGCTCACATTCCAGGGGAGAATAAAACAGGAAGTACATGGAAGATCTGGGAAGCTGTTACTTTAAATACAAATATTTGTGACTTCATGATTTTTCCAGGCTCTAACATTTCTGACTGCTGTTGATTCAGTGGTAACTAGTAGGGCTGGAACGTGCATGGCAGGCTTGAATCTGAGAGCATACACGGCACCACAACTTATGAATCTGACTGAAGTAAAGCAGATACTGTGATGGGGCACACACCTAATATACTTAATTAAATAATAAAGAAGAAAACCCCCAAATAACGCTTTGGATTTAAACTTTGGTCAAGGTTTAAGAGTCATTGACCACTAGAGATCAAAAGTATTATTGAAAGATAGTAGGACAAGACAGATAAACAATATAGATGGTGTGAGATTTTAATTTGACTGACTGCTTGAATAAAATCGTTAACACTTTGTCACTGTGACAGGAGACATAAAAGCTCAAGACTTGACTATGAGAGAAAATATAGCTACAACCTGAAATGCCAATTAAAAGGGGGAAAAGTATCACCAGATTTAAAATATGACTAGCAGTAAGTGACCTACCTTTTATTTTAAGTATGAACTGAACCTTTTAACAGTCCCAGAGGCTAAGCGTGAACTTTCATGCAACCAGAACCGAGTGCATCTCACACACTTCCTAAAAGGCAATTGTATAAAAAGATAAGTAACGACCACAGTAAAAACCACCACAGAAAACCTCTCCCTCCCCAAGCAAAAAAATGAACCTTGTTCTGCACTGTAATCTTTACATGAGACCAATTTTTGCTACCAATCAGTCAGATCCAGGCCTTTCTTATCCTTTCTCCTGTCCTTCCAGATTTATCAATTTAGTAATTTGAAAGGTTTATGAATCAAGTGGTTTGTTCAGTCAATCACAGTCTCAAATAACCTTCTTGTAGAGGCTGAGACCAGTAAGTGTCATGTGAAGAAACTCTATCTGTTCTGCAGAAGCAACAGAAATAACTGAGGTTCTGAAAAATTAATCTCCTCCCTTTACTTCTCTGTAGGCATGAAGTCACGCACAATGTGTGTCAGCCAGAAAGCCAGGTCACTTGGGTCAATTTGATGTCTCAACATCTCATTTTGGGGAATATTTACTTTAACATTAACATGGGACAATGGGGTGGTAGAAGGATTAAGAAGCAGGGAAGACTGAGGCAGATACCCCTTGTAATGACTTCTGAGAGTCAACCAGGAGTCATGAAATCATATATATCATTTCAACAGCCATATTAAGAGTAAAGTATTCGTTGTCTGCTACAGAACCAGTTAAGATTTAAACTTTTGTAACTGAAATCTAGTGGAGGCGCTGAAACAGCTCCAGATCTCATATTTTTGATGCTGGATAAGATGAATAGCAAAAGTTTAGAGGAATATTCTCCTTCCTACTAAGATAATTTTAAGTTTCTTATATTGGACAAAGACCCCCTGGACATCTCTGATGTTTCATTGCCTCTGCTGGCTCTGCCAGCCTGCACCTCCTTTTCAGAACTGTGCCCATCCTTGGTGGCGGTGCAGCGGGGAGAAGGGTAAATGCCTCCAGTCATTCAAGTCTGCCTCCTCTCCTGGTCCTGCACCAGTAGAATAAGCTAAAGCACAAAAGAAGCGAGAATTGGTGATTGATGCTCTCTCTGTCTCATACATCCATCTTTTTTGTGCCCAAGCTCTGCTAAATGAAATGGAGAAATGTCCCTTCCTGACCTGTCATATATCTTTTCAGTCTGCAAAGAGTCAAAGTTTTCTTTTTGCATTTAATAGTATGTGAAATTACACAAAAGCTATCGTAAGAGAACATCAAACACAGAGAAGAATTGGAAGTGAAACACATAGAAATAGGGAGCAGGTCATCATCTTGATCCTTATCTCTAATTGAACCTTACTACTGCCCCTAAAATAATGTTAAGTCATGTAGAATATTATAGAAATGTCACCTAATAAAAAATAAAATCCCTTTAAGAATTTAAATCGCAACAGCCTTGAGCAGTTGACAATAGGTTTCTCCCAGAGAAACAACTCATCTAGACAGAGGAGTCAGGATTACTGGAGCTAGCTGTCATGCAGCTCTGTGAACTTTCTACGTTTCTGTTAGCTGAGGGTATTGGCCCGTGCTGACCTTCTGTACTCTGCTTGAGGCAATCACATCAAACTCCCTTTCTGATGAGCCAATGTGAATGGCACTCTGCTAATGACTCTTTCTGCCACATTTCAAGATTCATGACAGTTACATCCAAAGGAATTATGGACTCCATATCTTTTGCCTGCAATTAATGAAATCCTTTCAGTTCAAAGACCCTTAACTTTAATGCTAATTCAAAGGATATCACAGTAATAGATAGTGTGCATGAATAAATCTGTGTGCTTTAAAATACTTAAACTTCAAAAAACCCATCAATTTATAATCGTGGTGCCTTAAAACGGTGAAATCACTAATCAGAAGAAATTCCTGAGCTTTACACATACAGTTGGTTAACCTATATTAGGAAAAGGAGTTAATTTCCTTATCAACTGATTTCATACAGGAAACAAACAGCAAGTAACTACATCCTGCTTCTTCCATACGGGAGCTCTTACTTGACCTCTGCTCCGAAAATTTCTGCTCAATGCCAGTTCCATAGCTTGCATTTCCAGTGCTACTCCTGATTGTCAAAATCCAAACTAATTAGCATGTAACAACCAACATGAACAACATATGCTGGGACTTAAATGAACTCCCAATTTATAAAATGTTCTCCAGGAGGCTGTATTATTGATTAAAAATTAACATTTTCTCTTGCTCTAGAGCAATTAGTGAAAATGTAAGATACTGAATATTTATAAAGCTAAGGTAAAAACTTGATCATACCCTAAGACATCGATGTTGTGCTTAATAGCAGCCAGCAAACTGCTGGCAAGCAGATCTTATATATTAGGTTTTCAGGGCAGAAGTTTGTTCATTGCAGTCTGCTTTACAGCTAGAGCTGAGAATGCAAGAAAAGGGCAATTTCCCTCACAAAAGCCAAAAGGCAGCAGCAGCAATAGCACCAAATAAAGCACAAAAAGTCAAGTCAAGCTAACTTCTAGTGCATATTCCCAAGTGTTTGTCATCAGAAGAGAAAGGTCAAACTGTCAAGTTAGCTAACACCTTCGATAAAGTCAACAGCAATGCTAGTTACAGCTTTGCAGTTTCAGTTCAGAAAAACAGTATGTGCATGCTGCACTGCACGCTTTTGTAAGGACTCCTTTGATGGAGTACAAGGCCATAGCTAGACATCTTTACTGCACTGGCAAAGGTAAGATCTGGCCTGTCCTTCAGTCTTAGTAACAGCAGCTTATTTTTATGAGCTGTTCAGCTAGCTATGTACTTCACTCTACACTCATCACAACGATTACAGCTATTAGCACTTTGTCTTAATATCAACTTTCCTTCCCTACAAGATTTAATCCTTCCATAGCCCGGTCTGCATTGCCAACAAAACCTGATTTTGTATTTTCTGATTTTGGTTCTCTTAATGCAGCAGACCTCACATGTAGTAAAACTCTTTTATACTTATTAAAGAGATTGCCCCTGGACTTGCCGTACCCGAGATGATAGAACAAAGGTGTAAAACCTTGAAGGTATACATATTTCAGATATATTCAGCACTCAGAAATGAGTTACATTGGAAGAAACACTTCAAAGTAGTTGCTAATGCTAGAGGTACTAACTTCTGGGAATTACAACAGAAGAAAATACAAAGGAACAGCTGTCACTGGGACTTTTCCTCAAGATCAAGAAAAACATCATGGTCTTTAAAAACACAGAGATATATTAGATGGTCACCAGGCAGGGAAAAATCTGCCTGTAAAGGACGCCATACCCCTTCAAAATATAAACATATCCCTAGCAACCCCTCATCTCCAGCCTGAATGGAAACCTTGGTGTACAGGCAGACAGGTGAGTATTAAACGTCTTGCTTACTTCTTTTTCTGGACCAGATGGGAATTCAAACTCTTTTTGAGAGTTGCCATCTCAATCTTTCCATAGGCAACTGGGACTTCAGGTGTCATGCTGAGAGCTCAAGGTATAAGTTCTTCATCAAAAAAGATGCTTTTCTTTTTGAAGATGAGCCTTACATAATAGCCATGGCAGCAGAATCTGCTGATCACAGCTGTGGCTGCAATACTTGTCTAGCTGCAGCCTTCACAGAAATGGTTCTGACAGTGAGGGAAAGGCTGTTAACAGCTGTGTCTGTCACAAACTGAAGCACCATGGAAAGAGGTGGGTTTTTATAGCTTGAACCTTTCTGGAGCTATTAGAGGTGTTTTGGTTTTTTGGGGGTTGTCGAGGTTTTTTTCTATAATGAATAGGTTGCATCTATAAAAATAGAATGAAAAGAATCCTAAATTAAGCTGCAGTGTTATCTCTCCTCCTTAGTTGCTAACTCTATAGCCCTGCTTCTCTCAGGTGAAGCCACAGGTTCATAGTAATTAAAATACTGACACCCATTTCTGACAAAAAGGAAAGATTCAATGCCTTTATAATGTAACTTAGAAAAAAACTTTTATCAGCACATTTTTTTTTGCTAGTTAACTTTTTGAAGTATTAATAATGTAAGTTAATATGAAGGTTTTAAATTAAGTCCTTGACTGCAGAAGGTCTGACTGTAGCATTACCAATCACAAATGAAATGCTGAACGACAAAAGCTCGCTACATCATATGCATTTCCTCTTGTGAACTTCAGTAGATATGACCTATCAAAGGATATTGTTTCATATTTCCTCATTTTCAAGGAAACATCCAAATCTCTTCTTCACAGACGATCGTTTTAGCAGGGAAGATTTCTTGCTTTCTTATTTTTTTTTTAATCACAAACCTAGTGAACTCAAAATTAGGAAGCCATGTCTCATCTTTTACTTGATTTGGCTAGAGGAAATCTGAGAAGTTGTAAAACAAGGTTGAGCATTCATGTGCTCCAGGATGAGAAAGAGTGAAACCTCCTGTTAAATCCACTGGAGACCTCACCTGTGAATTCTGTGCCGGCTGAAATCCCGAGCAGGTCAGAGATGATATTCAGCCACCAATTGTTATGTGTGGGAAAGAAGCGAAGCTGTTCAAGATGAAACACAAAAGCTGCTTGAGGGGACCCACACACCATATCCCGATACAGGAAGAAACACTGCAGGCTCCCATGGTCTCTGGAGAGGGGACTAGAGTTGGGTGAAGGAGGGAACTCCCCAACATTGCCGTGCCTCTCCAGCTTGGGGGAATCGTGCCCCTACTCCTCCAAGTGGGTATGTAGTGTTGTGCCACAGTGAGTTGAAGGCCCTCTATTTTTTTGTCTGGTCCTTCCACAAACTCAAAACTCCTCCCAAATATTATTTTGCATTACTCTGGTGCTAGGGGTGGTTATTATAGTTAATTACTTTCTACCCTGCACCTATGCTAATTTTGTAGCTAACAGGGGGGAAAAAAAAAAATCCTTTCACTTGCAATCCGGCAAGCCTCAAGGGACTGACTATCTGATTGACATTCCAGCCACAAAAGTTTTGTTAGGATAATTGAACAGTTTTAGAGAAGGAGGAGTTACCTGGAGCTCTTCTGCCTAGTTCAATTAATTTTATTGAACAGTTATCCTGTGAACACACTGCTTGCTTCTTTTATCCACCTGTTCTTGTCAGGCACTTGCATAATTTTTCTAGGACATTCTCTAATTTCTGATCATACTATTGCAAATGAATATCAACCAAAATCCAAGGTTCTAACATATCACAGAGACGAGTAAGGTAAATATATTCTTGAATTACAAATCAGAAGCTAAGAGACTTAAAGGAAAAGTATAGCCTGTGATTTTCTTTTCTCATGTCAGAATGCAAAATTATGTGTTCAAAATCATGTAACCAAAGAAAAAGAATTATATCTTAACTTCATAAGAATTACAGATAAAATTAATTACAATGATAACTTGTATAGCACAATTTAATTCCTGATATATCTGTCTATTCCAGATTAGGTAAACATAAGAATTTTTATTAATGCTATCTTTATAAACTTCTTACAGTTTAAGTATTATTTACTTAAGCATAAAAACAGCAAAACCAAGAGATAAGTAGCCCTGCTGCCAGCAGCTGTTATTCTTTAGTGTTCCTGATGTAGTTACGTGATAGGTGAATCCTTCACTGTGGTTTCCAACAGCCTATAAACTGCCGTTCTACTAGGCTTACTTTTTAGTTACCTCTCCCTTAAGATCAGCATGGCAGCTGGGCATCAGCCGAGGATGGCTTCAGCCATGTCCCGTAGAGAACAAATAGGGTAACTCCAGAGCGGAGGACCGATGTCTGCAGCTCTCGCCTCCGGAGGTTGCCCAAGCAGGCGTGTTCCCACCGTCTGAGGCTCGCTTTGGCACCTAGAGCGTGGCACCACAAAGGAGGACTGCTTTCTGCTGCAGCCAAGTCAAGGTGGCAGGCTTAGGATTTCACATGGGAACAGCAGAAATTTGTTTTGTTGCTCCTACATTCCCAAATTTTCTCTTCTTCATGATCTCATTATGGGTTCCAAAGTTTGTTAATCCTGTTGTTCTATACAACATCTACTACTGCCATTTAATTTGTAAAACTATTTACTAAAAAACCTGCAGATGTTCATAGGCAATAGATTTACAAAAAAGACTATAATTTCTCGTAGAGTATCCAACATGCCTGTAAAACATTCAGCATATACTTTTTATCCATCTCTAATTTTTTCAAATTTGCTCTTACATTTTCTTTGTCTTCAGTTGTCCTACTCATTATAAGAATTTTTAATCTCCGTACTATTTCTTTTGATTTCCAGTAATGTAGACTACTCATGATCTATCTAGTTTCTTTTCAGATATTTTAGATTCTCATTTCAGATGTTTTAGTCTTAAATGAAATTATTAAAGAGGAGATGTAATAGAAACCAGAGAAATGTCTGCAAGTTTTCTACTGTTACAATTCACCATAGCTTTACACTTGAACTTTTAATTTGATAGATTTAGTGTGTGTCACAGTATTATTGTTACTTAACCAAGTTATGTGATGACCATTAAGATATAATGGAATATTAAACATAGATAATAGACACCCAAACCTTTTTTAGCATTTGTTAACTCAGAAAAATGGGGGAAACACATAAGGGACAAGCATTTTTCATCCAGAGGATTTCTGCTATAAAAATGTTTTTTACATCTTTGATGACTTTTGTGGTAAAAGACCTTTCATACACTTATGCTTAGTTTCAACTGTGCAAACTACACTGCTAATTTGAACAATTAATCTTAAAGCAGTATGGATCAGCAAAAATCTTTTGCCAATATTAAATAATGGTAGGAAAATAAAGTTTAACAACTTCCATTAAGCATTTTAAGCTCTAGTGTAATGCAGTACTGATAGCACTAACATATGGCCTTTGCCATCATGTCTAAATTAATCACAGCCCATGTTCTTAGCGTTCTTTTCAGTTTAAAAAAAAAAAAAAAAAGAGGTTTTATGGTTTCTTTTCCTTTAAAATCTTGGTGATTTTAACACAAAAATAAGGAGCCAGGAAAGGAGGGTGTTTATCACAAACAAAACGAGAACACACTTAAGCAACAGGTGAACACTCAAATAGTCAAGTGGTTCAACACATGAATTACCGCTGTGATAATTAACAACATTACAACCAAGTCAGGTATAAAGCTGAGACCACTCTGTAAATATCCTAAGATGGACTGAACTGAATTGTGATTGTACCAACTACTGTTCCTCAATATTGCTCCTCAATTACCAGGATACACAGCCACAGTTTCTGTGGGTTTGTTTTTGAAAGGAGCTGAGTATACATATAAGCTACTGAAAATCTGCGACTCCAGTCCTCTGCAGCTCCCTGTGAATTTTGATGAAATTGGGAACACCTCACACCTTGAAAAAGCATTATGTAGTTGGCAAGTTAAAGCTCCTGTTTTCAGAAGTGCTCAATACAAACCATCAGGGACGGAGTTGCAATTAACTGGTAAATTTGCAGGCCTCTTTTTTTCAGAATCAGTTATGAACTACTAACCAAGAAAAATTCAGTGCTGTATTTCAATTTCCATAAGATGTAATTTATTGTGTAACGAGAGTTTCCCAGCAATACAACTTAGACTGTTGCTTCTTAGTTTAAAAAAAAATCAAATGCAAGTGTCAAACCAGAACAGAATCTGTGCAAGTTTTCAGGAAAGCTGACTTGTTATATTTCAACTATATTCTACATCAGCATTGCCAAGGCTGACTCAGCCCAAGGGTTTTGCTGTCTGACTCTGACTGGAATTACTATTTTCTTTACTACTTCATGCCTAGAAACCTTCTGAATGAATTACTCTCTGGCCAGTGTCAAAGGTGCCATATAATATAAACGCTTGCTTAGAGTTATCACTATTAAACTTAATTTATTGAGATAAATAAGGAATCCCTTGGCACAACTAGTATTTTACACCATAAAGAGCAGGCTATTTTGACGACAGTCAGCATTATGAGTTCACGAGTAATTACTGACATAAATCAATATATGCTGGAAATATTGATTATACATTCACTGTTAATTTTCTGGCACCATATCTCTAGGATATGATCATCACATCTTTCACTTAAGTCTTCCAAAAAAGCCTAGAAATAAATATAGAATTTCAGGCTCTGGCAAAGATTAAATAATCAGTTAATGACTCTTCAGAGAAAACCTTTGTATGTCACTGCATCATCAGACTTTGAACGATCCATGAAGTAATTTATTACCTCCTTCTCAATTAGTGTAAGATGTTAATATGGGTTAAAGGGAACTTTCCAACAAAATGAGAGAAATATGATAACTGTCATAGATTTCCTGGTTGCACTTTTCCCAGTTCTGGTGAATGGAAGTTAAATGTCATCTCCACCTTTAATGTGTTCTGCTTTGATTGAATTGGGCAGGAGGAATATGTTCAAAGATCAGCATTTTATATTGCTTCATGAGAGGAGAGGTTTTTAGCCTGAGTTCCTAGCATTGGGCAGTATAATTTCAGAAAGCTTTAATGGGGTTAAATGGGAAAAAGGAGAATTTAACTGTAAGGGATAAGAGCACAGTAATTAATTATAATGGGGTTTTTTTGTGAATTAGGGTATGTGCACATATGTTTATGCCAAGGAGAATTCTGCCAGATGAGGAAGGTAGAAGCTAGACTGGACTTACAAATAATATAAGGAACCAGAGAGACACTTGGGTGCACAGACACTAGGGAAGAGCAAAAGACATCAAAGCAAACTGGTCATGTTGGCAAGAGAAAAACTGAGTATAAGCTAACTATAGATAAATTTAGTCTGGGAATTAAAAGGAAATTACTAGTCTGTAAAAGCAAGGGAGGCAACTGTTCTAATTAGTTTTCAAATGGAACTTGACGAATTTATTACCAATAATCCATCAAGCTGTAGCTGTAATCACTGGAAACTGAAATCAGTTTTTCCCTGCTAAAGCATATCCCCTGAGCTTGCTTTCCCCAAGCACACTGGTCTCCTGGATTTTCACCCTGAAAATATGTAGTTACATTTTGCGTCTACAAGCACCACCAACCCTCTTTTTCTAATGAGAATTCTCCTGTCTTAGCGAATTTCTTAGCCTTTTCTAAGAAACACCAGCTGTATTTGCACTGCCACTGTTCCAGCCTCTGCCCTAGGTCAGGCACACACATTTCTGCAGAACAGCCATCCGTACCTTTTCAGAGTAGCGTTTCTTAGCAAGGCTGCAGCAGGACCACCTCAACAGCACGTACTTTCGATTATACCTAATGGAGAATCGAACTGCTGATAACTGAAATTTTAGTATTGTAGATGCTGTGCTTAGTAGGACCAGATCCAGGGGCCTTCCAGAGCCACTTCTCACTTAAAGAGACCCTGATGCAGCCCTGAGCTGGGGCATTTTCTTAGCACAACATGTTTATTTACAAGAAGTTATTTACAAACTCCCCTTTCCTCAAGCATAGAGGTCTTATACTTAGGATGTGTGTAAATGTGCCGGTGCAGGAATACCCCCTTGTGCTTCCTCTCCGATTTTCACGAGGCTGTTAAACAGTGTTTAACCCACAAAGAGAGAGGTCACTCTATTGTTGTAAGAAAGCTGAGATGATCATTGCCCTGATAAGACAATGGAGAGTAATGCAATCCCAGTCATCTTAAAAGGCACTCAGATCTGCGCGTAGCACAACGCAGATTAAACTCCCCATTTAATTCATGCAATGACCAGGCAGACAAGAGCCTTTAGACTGAAAATGGGACCTATAAGATTTGTCTGAATCCAAATCATGAATGTGCCACGTAATGCATACAGAGTCACGTGCCTCGATTTAAAATATATTGTCAGATTGCATATTAAATTAATTTTAACAGATTTATATGCTTTAAAAGTAATAAAATTAAACCGCAGATTATCTTTTTTTGATTCCATTGATTCATTCTTAAATCTGGGAAAAACATGTTGTATAATATTTTATGTCTGCACTTTGAAATGATGACTTTCAATACCTTTTTGTCTGTGCATTAAAATAAATGAAATTTTAACAGTAGACCAAAACCGATTGATGCAATCCAGTTAATTTTAAAATGCAAGTAAATCAAGTTCATTCCAGATGGCAGCCTGATTCGCTGTCTCTCCCTTGTATCAGTTTTGCTCTACTTCACACTGAATATGGTAGGCTATCCTTTTTAACTAGGGAAGCAGATGACATCTGTACTTTGTAGAATTTACCTCTGGCCAAATACCAACCACAGTGATAGTCAAAGGTCTGTCCAGAAAGGGACGGCAGCAATCCCACAACCCCAGCTGTGATCTTCCAAAGGCAACTAGACCTGGATGGAAGGAGGACAACTTGAGACGTGAATTATTTTGTACACTTGCATGTGCACCAGCCCTCCAAACACGAGCTTTCCCGTTTGATGCTGGAACCAGACTAGAATTGAAAAGCAGTTAGCTGGCTATTTGTAACAGGCTATTGTACGAGGCAGCCCATTTTTACACATGCCAAGTACATGAACAGGCTTTTATGGCCTGTCAGGTAGTATCTCTCAAATGCTAAACAAGGCTTCGGGCACAGTTTTTTACCAAAGATGAAGGAATTCTCTAAACCCAGGTAAAAGATTCCCCATGTGCATATACGCTCATGTTTTACCTCATGACAGAACCTCTGTAAAAGAGGCAGCATCTGCATAATCAGCAGCTGTTCACAAGTAAGTCATTGCTCTTGCAACAGATGGGACTGCTAATGACAGTGAGCATGACCCATGCTGAGGAATCCCTCCTCCAAAAATACTTATTTTAAAAAGGCACCTTTTAGACTTTCCAAATCAAAAGGTACAACACAGAAGTTGCTTTGCAATTCTTACTTTGCAGTTAAATTTGGTCTTCCTGCATACAGCCTGCCCCAAGAAAACTTTCTTTTTCCTTTTTAATAAAATATATAATGTGTTTGGTATTATCCGTTATTAAATTACAGTTGGACTTTAAATTACACCTTTGGAGAAAGCAAAACAACATGCGCTGTTTCAAAAAAAGCTTCCCCCCCCCCTTTTTTTTTTCAATTTTGGATGTAAAATAAGAATGTCTGTCAAACTGTTAGTTAGTTATAAAGTGCCTACACAACCGCAGGAGTGTTATGATTGGTTCCACAGAACCTCTGCTAAATTCACACTGTGTCACACACTGCTCATTTCCTAAATACTCCAACATAAAATGGTTTCAGAGAAAGAATGGGGTCCTAGGCAGCAGATTCAAGCCAGCTCCAGAATGTTTTGAATTCTTCTTTTGGGATCATAAATAAAGTTGATGCTGGGAATTGAAAAATTGTTGACATATAATTTGTCTCCGAGATGCATTGTGAACTGACTCAGCTGTTGCAGCCACAAAACAATAAAACACAATAAAATTCTGATGTAACCTATCCCCCTTTCGGCATCATGTTTCATACCTCCCTCTAGAAAATCTCACTTAAATCTAAGATGTTTGTGGATTTTCTTCCTTCCCAACATGGGAGAAACATCCTTTTCCCACTAGTCCCAACCTCAAATCAGTTTAAAATCTGGAACAGAAACCACAGACATCACTTTAATGAGGAAATCTAGTCCAATTCCTATTTAGACATAGTGCACTGGCTATATTCCCATCTTGTTAACCACCCTATTCATCTATAGCCATCAATCTCAATGGATGAAACAAGTACTGACACTAATAACTTTCCTTCCAGTTTCTGAATGCTGCTGAATGGAAGGAGAGTAAATGCAGCTGAACTCTTCTACAGAATGTGGGCTTTATCCTGTTCTCCCCTTCTGAAAATATTTTATAGCGTTTTCGACAGAAAGATTCTGAAGGTGCTGCACTGATGTTATTTAACGTTAGGCATTATTGCCACCTGTGTTCTCAGAAATTTTCTGGTACCCATTTCTATACAACTTGACATTGCACAGGCTTCTTGAAATCAGCAGAAGAGGCTGTTCTGACCTGCAAGGTAACGCCTTCTGAAACATCGTCTAAAAGTCCTGCCTAGAAAGCTTCAGGTCAGTTCTTACGGATTTTGCAAAAAGACTAACTGTTATATTAATGTATTATGAAGAGGTGGAAGACCGACTGAGCTCCCACCTCGCTGTACCCTCAGTCATATCATTAACAGTTCGTTCTTTCTTTCTTTTAACACTGCCAATATCAAATCTAACTACTTCCAGCTTCTCGTTATAGCGTATATACAATATAATATGTATATTATATATGTAATATTGTATTCTATGTACACTTACATATGTACTGTAAATACTAGTTAATCCCTATCCTTGGCTGTCTCCCATCTATCATGCCTACTGTTACAACCTTACAAGGCTCAAATGCTGCTTATAACAGTAATTACCATTTTTTTTTAGTCACAGATCAACCACTAACAAAGTCTAACTGCTTTCCTAAACCAGCTGAGTGAGACCTTATTAAACAAGGAACATAACTTTGGGCAAAAAATTTGCATTTGCTAATAAAAAATGGGCATTAGACTATCTCATTTAGCAGAATTTGGGCATTATCTGCCTCCCTCTGCAAATTACAATATTTGATCTTTGCCAAAAGCAGAAGTACGCAGTTTAATATGATAATATAGGACCTGTTGCGAGGTAACACAGTCAAAAAAAATTGTAACCAGGTCATAAATGTTAAAATGCAAAAGGAAGGAAATGCCTGTTATTCATCTTCCAGGCAGTATTCAGACATTCATGAAATTGAAAGTTAATGTACCAGGGACTTTCATTATCTGACCCATTCTATACTATCCATTAGAATCCCATAGTACTGGAGACAGAGGACCAATATGTCACTAATACAAGAAGGAAAAGGTCACAAAAACTAAGCATCAATAAGACATTACTTCTCTATTAAATTTCACAACACTCAGCAGAAAACACACTTGCTGAAACCAGAATATTTTATTATGTAATGCAGCTAAACTGAGAGGAAATATATGTTTACCAAGGCAAGGGCATAATGATTAGTTGTCGAGTGAAAATAATGACTTTTTTCCTCCATTTCCTCATTAAAGACATTTTGTTTGTTTAAAGAAAAAGTATTGCATGGTTTGTTTTGCTTTTTAAGGCTATTTCTTACAATAGAAATATGTTGTTCCTTTGGCTATAGCAAAGGTTTCCTTTCACGCCACTGAAAATACAATATTTATTGGTATGTTGTGAAGTCAAAACAAATTTGTTTCCCATTTCCTCTAGTGGAATATTTCATTTATTTAGAATAGCTTTCAGTAAGAACAATATCACTACTACTGCAATATCATTTTCATGTAGAAAGATGATGTGCTGATTCCCTTTAGCTTTCTCCATCCCATTTCTCCCCAACGTTGCTGCCCAAGCCCCTCCGTACACATTGCTCTTACTACACAGCTGAGAAAAATGCGCAGCAGAAACTGTGATGTGTGATTAAATTATTATGAAGCAACTTATAAAAACACTCTAACTTTACCATTTGCTATTACGTAAAATATGTGAACATTCAGAATATTTATTTTAAGGGCTGGAACTAGTTTGTTGGTGAGGCAAAGCTCGCTGTCGAAGATCTTGGGACTCACTCCGACGATAACCTCTTTCCTCATGCTACTCTACCCAGTAATGGGTAAAGAGGAGGACTTCTCACAGTAGACCACTCATCCATGTAAATGAAAAGCAGGCAGGCAGGTGGTTACGTGCTGGTGGACATTGGGCCACAGGATTTCATTCACCACTTTGTGACTCTTGGGGAATGCCACAGGAACAACTGGTTACAGCTGGCCAGGTTCTATCTTGGTACATTGGTTTAACGGTGCTATGATTTTACAGTATCACCAATAAGCACGTGGAGACTGGGATAAAACTTCTATTATTTAAATGTAAACAAATACACCCAACTCTTTCAGCAAAACAATCTCTATTAAAATTATTTGAAAAGGTATAAAAGCAGCCTGTAGACTGACTAGAGTACTTAAGGTGTTATAAAAAAGATACAAAAATGAAAATACGATGACATTAAGGAAAGGAGATCATAGGAAGGAAATTTTCATTTGGGATTCCTAACAGTAGACTGGACAAAGTGACACAACGTACTACAACACGCGTGATTTAAAAAGCAACTCTAAACTGGCTGGATAAGAGACACAATAGATCACTACTGTCTCCCTGCCTGACCCCCCTACCCTTTTCTGTCAGGATGCTTCAAATTTCAGGTTAATGGTGCAAACCAGAGTGTGGCTGAAGAAAAGCCTGACATAATTTCAAGTCAGCTGGAGCCCTGGGATACAACTGCCTCCCTCTTTCTTTCAAGCATCCTTAAGGACACCAAATATTTGCAGTTTTTAATTGGAGATTTGCAGTCTCTAAGACTTTTTTTTTTGAAAAGCGGAAGAATTACTAGAAAAAGATAGTTGCAGCTAAAGAAATTCAGAACTGCTGAGTGACAAAAAGTAAACAAAAGGGCTTGAAGACAAACTATTGCCTTGCCTTCAGCTCAGCGACCCTCAGTGTCTAAGTTTAAACTCCTTGCCATTGTATCAGAGGGCACAGGAACGCCCTTCTTCTTTTCATCAGCTCAGGGACTGGGCTTCCCAGTGCCCATCAGCTTCCAGCATTCCCCAGGTCTCCCTGGCTGTGCCGCAGCTAAAGGCTCCTGCTGGCTGACCTGCTCTACCCTGCTGTCAGTGACAAAAGCAGTAGCCCAATGGCTCTTGGGAAAGAGAATCCTTCTCCAGCATCCTCTCCAGAAGGCTACGCCCAAGGAATGGTGACCAGGTCAAAGGAAAATCCATCATCCCTCTCTTCTGTCTTTCCTTAATGATTTAAAATTCAATATTTAACCAATAAATATGAATAAACATCTAAAGAGTTCTACTGCTTATGAAAGAACACTATATCCAATTACGATATTAATCATAGGGCACATTTAAAGCATCTGCATTTATTTAAAATTAATCCCACTGTTTAAGGAGGAGACAGAAGGGCACATTTTAGATATTTTTTACTGTTGCTTTGGTAAACACTTTGCAATGGACTGTGACACAATTTTTATTTAGAAAGTTGTCTTTTTAACTGTGCCTGAAAGACAGAATCAATAGTAATGCAGACAAGGTTAGCAGTTACTGGCTAACCTCTGTCCAAGCTAGCAGGCCCCTAAGGCACATGGAATTTATGCAAAATCAAAGTTAATAGTGCTGGGGGAAAAAAAAAAAAATCCCTGAATCTCTGCTACTTGATGTTGTCTCCGATCCAATGTGCTCAATGTGTTTGAGGTAACAGAGAAGATAACCCAACAGTCCTTTCCCATCCTAATCTCCTAATCACCTTTTTGTTTTCTTTTGGCAACACAGTATTATATAACTGAAAGCCAAAATCACAGAAAGAAATTATGACTGAATTTTGTTAAAATTAGCTTGTAAAAGACAAGAAAGATTTTTTTTTTATGTTATTGGAATTCCTTGAATCAAAATATCTGGATAAAATGTTAGTTGCATCTCTGTGCCAACTAAGTTTTAATAAGGGCTAGATTGAACTGGAGCATTAGATGATGTGACTGCTCCTCCTATTAGAACCAGTCTGAAGTTTTCAACTCTCCTTTGAAATAAGGTTGATTTTCACACGACATCTTCTGCCTACAGGTGTGCTGTTCTGGAGTGACCCCAACACATAAGACAGAAGACACTGAACTGCAATCTGAAGATTTTCAGTTTGGTAATATGATTCCTTATTAATTTATTCAGTCTCTGCTCATGACAAACTTAGAAGACCAAGAGAATATTTCCAAGCACTGCAATTCTAAAATCGCTTCTCTCTTCATAGATCACAGTGAACCCACCCCATATGTCTTCACGTAAAGAGACCAGTATTATGGTACTGAGCGTCAGAACCCAGAATCTGTATTTTCCAAAAGAAAATGACAGCTAAGATAACTCAGCCAGCTATACTTCAATAATAGGGCAGGCCATATTGTTGTTTTACTGGGAAGAAAGCATATGATAAGTAAAGCTTTGGTTTAGACTTAATGTGACTGTACCCCCCAAAATAGTTAACCACCACCAAAAAAAGAAAAATCTCTTAAAATAGCAAGTCACTACACAACATGCAAAATACAGCACTGCTCAATATTACAGCTTGAACAGGCTATGAAAAACATTCAGTAAAGTCTCTCAAGATACCCATATATTTATTTGACATGCTTCAATGTATTACTGTCACCATTTACTACTATTTACTTTAATTTGATCCTCCTGCCAAAATTCATTATAGAAGAATCTGGTACAATGAAGAATAATAAATTCCGTTCGTTCATATGTTTTTAAATTATTTTGCTCCTGTAGAACAAAAATGGTATTTCCTACCTTGGCTGCTAGTTAAGAGAGTGCAAAACCAGTCACAACAATTCTTTCAAAATCTTGTGTCAGTCATAGCTGAGTTCACGTGATCTACTGCTAGAGTTTCATTTAACATAGCTGCACAGGATATCCAAACCATAATCAAGTACTGTGTTACTGAACCCTATACATCTTATTATGAGTGACACTGAAATTGCTGGTTAGGTGGGGTGAGACAGACACCCCCCCCAGCCAAGCCCCACCCCCAAATAACATCACGGCAAGAAATGTGAAAAGCTCCAAACTTTCAGCTGTGCTTGATTACTTGTTTAAGGACTTGGAAGGATAAAGGTGCTATCAAGTCTCAGCCTAATGGCTAGAGAATTTGCCCAGGAAGCAGGAGTCCTGGATTTAATTCTCTCTCCATCTAGAGTGATGTCAAGGTAATCGCATTAACAGCAGGTTTAGGGACCACTTTCTACCTAACTTGTCAAAGGAATGCCACCGTGAAAATATTGAAAGGCTTATGATTAGTTTTGCCAAACTTCTAGGTACATAGGAGTATATCCATATTCATACCAACTAGCAATTAATTGTTGAACACACATAAACAATATATGTGTCATTGCTCTCTCATTTCACATAAATGAGAACTAGAGACAAAAGAAAGGATCATCACAATAAAAGTGCATTGATGGAAAAATCTACCATCAAATTACAACACTAACTCTTATCAATTACTGCATTACAAATCTTCATTACAACACATTTTTATAAAGTACCATTATAAAAATTAAATACTTAACAAGTATTTAACAAGAAAAATGCTCATTCTCCCATGTCAGCCTATCTGAAATCCCAATTTTTATTTTATTCTTTCTCGTTTAGATACAACTTAATACACATCCTCCTCTTCTTAAGGAATATCATCTTCAGGCAAATATTATCTAATTCCTGTCCTTTTTTTGGGAGGAAGGAAGGAAGGAAGGGAGAAATTCTCAGTCCTGTAAGAAATCTAACACATTTTGAAGCTGCTGGAAATTCTTAGACAGATTTCACTGAAGGATCCAAAATCAAACGTATAATGGAAACTTCTACTTTAATTATGGAGCAAATACTGATGCCACAAGAGAAAGTTCATTATTGGAATATTACTTGGGTTACCCTGGCTCTCACTGATAGCCAGGGCGATATTGTTTGAACTTTCTCACCAAAATTCCACAAGGATTAAATGGAAATATTACAGAAATTTTCAAGGAGGTTAGAAGAGACGGTGAGCAAAGACAGGAATCTCCTTTTCTGCCTTAAACTAGACCCTTACTCCAAATTATATCCTGCAGGAAAGGTCAGGATCCCATGGTGCAGGCTGCAGCCCAGTGCACTTAAGGGACCCTCTCTACATTCTCCCTTTTCCTTGGGTACAGGATTGCCTCCCTGTGCCAGTTCCCCCCTATGACAGGACAAAAATGACAACTTTCTTCTGTACTTCAAGGGATAAGGAAAACCTGCTACTGGCTAAGGAAAACATGGCTTATCAGCAGGCCCTCTCTCCCTCCATTTCTGTAAAACTGCTCAGCTCCTAGGACACAGGTGGAGCACAGGTGGAGCTGTGCAATCTCAAGGGAGAATTCCCTGCATGCCAAATTGCAGATTTCATACCACACCCCTTATTTAACTTTATCATTGTCTTCTAACACCATGGAAAAAAACACAAAACAAAACATCAAGACTTCTTTTTCCTGCAAGTCATGAAAAAACTAAAATGCCTTGCTAGCCTTTCACATGATCTCTGTCTTCCATCAGTGGGCTGCACTCCAAGAGCAACAAGCATCGGTAGGAAGAGAGAATCAAGGTACAAAAAAAGAGCAATACAGATGCTGCTAGAGATAGAAGCTTAAGGAAGAGAAGAAGGAAGAAGTGAGGAAGCAGCTATATTCTCAAAGTCTACAAGATGAGAACAAGCTTTATACTAACCTTTGTGCCTCATCCTTCTTCCTGGGCATGGAAAGGCAGTATCAAATAGTTTCTGAACTGCTGAGAAGAGGGGGCAGCAGGCTTAAGTAAAGAGAACTAAATGGTGCCCTGAAGGCCTGCTACTTTTCCAGGGTGCAGTTTCGTGTAACAGCAGAGAAGACCTGAGGAAGGAGTGGAGGCCAGCATTAATTGATTTGGTTTGGCCAAGATACTAGAATTAACTGACTTCATTTGGCTCGGCACAATTCAATTACAAAAGGGTTAAACTGATTATTTTGAGCACAGAAATGATTTATTTCAGAGAAGTAAAGATATATGGATGGAAATTAACCAAAGAAATGCAGGAGGGGGAACAGGTAGCATCACAGAGCATTTCTCATCCCCTTTCAGGTGAAGTGGCTTGGGGTCCAGGAGATTTGCCCCTAGGAAGAATCCTTAGCAAACAGCATCTATAAATATTTGGCTTGCTTACAGTCTTGGCAAAACACATTTCTAAACAATCCAGTAAGTAAACAAATGTTCCAATTTTGAGTCAGTCTGAAACTGAGCACCAAATGGTACACATAAGGATCAAATGATTGTGTGCACAGTCACCTAACTTATGCATGGCAATGAATGCTTGTTAAAAAGTACTTGAATAATTTCAGATGCCTCACTGAGACCCTTCTGAAAATACGGCTTCCATATTTTATTGAATTGCTTATTTTTCCAAGTAGAAGATTTAATGCCAGATAAAGTCATGTGTGCATGAATTTTTCACATGTAAAGCTTTTAATTGCATGGCACCTATGTTATAAAGTAGAATAAAGTTATGCTGTCTTGAATGAAATACTCCAAATGCCAACAGGTTGGATGGAAATAATTTCCTCTCCCCTCTTTGTGCTTTTACATGGCAAAGATAAAAATTAGCATGAATCATATGCTGGCAAACAGCTCGGAGTATTTAGTTTGAACAGACTGATGGGGCTCATCTCAAGTGGATGTGAATCTAAGTGCACCAGCAGTGAATAAGACTCTGCAGTCTTGTCGGCAAGTGAGCACAAAGGATGCTGGCACCCTCCTCCGTGGTGGCACTATGTGTAAGGTGGCAGGCAGTATTAATTCTACCGGGTGTGACTCTGTTTGTTTCTCACTTTCATAATTTGCATTTTATCCAACTTCTGTGTGAGAACAGCTGCTCCTTACCCAAGAAGACTGTATGCATAAGAAGCTTCCACAGTGTTAACTTCAGACTCTATTTTCAGTTTCAGGTTAATGCCAGAAGAAAAGCTAACGTTGGGTCTAAATATACCTTCCCTCACCTTAAACTTGGAAAGTCTGATCCTTATGTTCCTGAGAACCAATTCATTTCACCCAAACAAATCAATCTCTATTTGCCGTCTGAGCTAATTTGTCACAAACGCCTTCACAAAATGCCTTTATTTGTCCTAATTCTTTTAGCTCATCTCATTTTCTCTTCTACACCTTTCCCTGGCTAAGGAAGATGATCTGATTAAGACCTGTTAAAAGTAGCACGGTGTTGGCTGAAGCCTTCTTTTGTACCCTTGCCAGCAGAGAATGATCGACATTAATAATAACCCATATTGTAGCTAGTCCCAATAGTGAAAGCAAAGCAATGGCTGATGCAAAGCCAGGACCAGCATTTTGAAACAGGCGAGGAAAGAAAATGGGCCCACATACCTGGCAGCAATAAGAGTCCCTTCACTGATGGATAGGAATAAATATAAAGGCTGATAGGACAGTAATAAAACAATGATGATAACCCAAAATTATTTATTACAAGGCAAGAACACTGCTGCCTGCTCAGGCTCTGCTGTAAATGGAAGCTGACATCAACGGATGACTCTCAGCGAGAAAACATGGCCCGTTTTAATTTGGGAAGTGTCATCTCATTTTTTAAGGTGAAAGCCATTATCAGAGGTGACAATGATCTATAGTGAACCAAAAGAAACAATAAAACCCCATACTTAACCCCTCAGTCCAGTACATTTGCTACAGATAGCGACTTCCTTACAAACACCAAAATGGCATCTTAGGAAGTTGAAAAACACCAACAACATCTTCTCAGAAATCAAAAGTCTTACTGGGTTTTTTTGAAAGAAGGAACAGAATTGATACTGATATAATATTTTCTTTGAAGATAATACAATCAGCCCATATTATTCAAAGAACGACTACCACTGAAAAATAGGGCATTCCATCAGAAATAATGAAAGAGCACAGAATGAAAACCTGGAATAAAGTAAAATTCTGATGAATTGTGTTCAATATCTCCCAGAGAGTCTAGTCACCAAGGGAAACATTTCTTCTCACTATTACCTGCCTTAATATAGCTAAACCTATATTGACATATTTAAGACAGATAATGTGCAAAAGAAGCCTTATGGCACATTCTGTGTAAGTTCTATGGCCTCCAGTAAAATGTTACCATAGAAACACCGTTGCCACAAGGAAGGTGTACTTTTGCAAAGGACCTTGGGGTAAACATTCAGATTCCCATGGCAACTGTTGTGTCCAAAAGCTGAAGTACCATGTGTCAGTGTCTTTTGGAGCAGCGTGCAGGAGAAAGAAGAAAAAGAAAAAAAAGCCACCCAATATTTTCTCCACTGGAACTGGTAATCATAGCTGATCATTGTTCAAGGCACCTACCTGAAGGTGGAATAGCTACAGACAGTATTTTGAGTTAAAAACTGTCTGTGAGTGGGATAATAAAGCAATGGAAAAATAAAGGAGAAAGGTAGTATTGATTAAATGACATTAATCAGTGAATAATCTGAAACCCTCTCAGTGAGTAACACCTATTGAGGATTTATGTTTTTTAAAGTTAGAAGAGGGTCTCAAAATTCCCCAGACATGCTTAACACAAAAAGAACTACAGTACAAAAAAAATCAGAGTCCTTTTTGCCCATCAGATTTTATACTTCCTAAGACAAGAAATTACTTTATTTTCCTGTCGTGCGTTCAACCACCACCACTTGCTGGGAACAGATCTCACCTGGAGAAGACACTCCTTGACAAAGGTGAAGAGGAAGACCGTGCTGAAGGAGGGCTACACATTTCTCATACTTCAGCAACTTTCCTATCGGCTAATCTAGAGCAGCCCTGTGGAAATCCTAACAAACAGGAAACACTTATTAAAAGCAGACTGCCAGATAGTACTTGTATTTTTAAAGTACGTAAGTCCTTCTCCCTTCTACTGACAAAACAGAAGATATTTCTGAGAACAATCCCTCTGGCTATCCTGCCGTTATTTTCTTTTTCCCTAAACTACTTCCCCAAAGATTGCTTCTGCAGTCTTTTACATCTTATAGTTTTGTGTTGTAGATCTCAGGTTCAGGTCAACCAAAATTATCAATCCTCCTTCCATGAAATCTAAGAAGTCAAAATTATCTACGTTCCATGTTCTGCTAAATAGGTCTTCCCATGGGACCCTTTCATTCTCTTTGACCTTTTTTCCCTCAGTTAGCTATACATCTGGAGCATTTTTAATAATTATTTAATAAATTGTTCTAGATACTCTCTTGTTAAAAAGCATGCTGAACAAGGAAGGGTATTTCCTTCACTAATGTGCATATAGTGCTGTATGATCCTTTATAGCGGGTCAAACCTTAAATCTTGGAGTAAAAAAATAGAAATGAGGGAAAAGGATGGATTTTTTTCTTTTGTTAGAGCCTTATGTGATCCCTGGTTTGTTTTGTTTTGTTTTTTTTCATTTCCTCTATTTTAAACCTCTTTAAATATGATTGAATGTTTTCATATTCTATGTTTAAATGCTTTAACCATGCTTTAAAAGGGAGTGAAGTTGCTTTATATCACCTGGGTAGAGGAGTAAGACTCATATAAGTGTCTCCTTTTTTATGAAAGTAGAGGTAGTGTCGTGGTTTAACCTCAGCCAGCAACTGAGCACCACACAGCTGCTCGCTCACTCCCCCTGCCCCAGGTGGGATGGGGGAGAGGATCAGAAGAGTAAAAGTGAGAAAACTCATGGGTTGAGATAAGAACAGTTTAATAATTGAATAATAATAATAATAATAATAATAATAATACACAAAGCAAGTGATGCACAATGCAATTGCTCACCACCCGCTGACCGATGCCCAGCCAGTCCCCAAGCAGCGGCCCCCCCGGCCAGCTTTCCCCAGTTTATGTACTGAGCATGACGTCACATGGTATGGAATGTCCCTTTGGCCAGTTTGGGTCAGCTGTCCTGGCTGTGCCCCCTCCCAGCTTCTTGGGCACCTCCAGCCTTCTCAGTCGGTAGAGCATGGGAAGCTGAGAAGTCCTTGACTAGTGTAAGCACTACTGAGCAACAACTAAAACATCGGTGTGTTATCAACATTATTCTCATGCTAAATCCAAAACACAGCACTGTACCAGCTACTAGGAGGAAAATTAACTCTATCCCTGCTGAAACCAGGACAGGTAGAAAGAACATTTGCCCATTTCAAGCAGCAGAAATCAGACAGACAACCAGTATGTCCAGAACTGAAGGCCAGTGCCAGCAGCAGATGACTCCTGCCCAGCTGAGAAGATAGCGAATGCTGGAGGAGAGGAAGAACTGGTGGAGAAGTTTGGGAGAGCAGAGGCAGGAAGACAGGGATTGTGAGGATGTAATAGTGCCATTTATTGAACAACTTGTATTTTTCTCCTTCTCTTCCCTTTTTTAAAGTGCCAAGTGCAGAAACGCACTGAAAATATGGAAGCCAAGCAGCAAATTGATAAAATTGAAACATTGCTCTTCTTTGTCCAAGAAGGAGCCCTGTCCTTTAAGTGAGCAAGGGCAACCTTTTATGAAGCATTACATGCACTCAGAAATGTTCTAGGTATATAGACTGAAAGTAGTGGACAGTGGTTAGTAGTACCTACTAGCCGTAATTGTTCTCTTCAGTGATAACTGTTGCATTAATTTGGTTGTGTCAACCAAAGGTGCAGTCAGCTAGTTCAGTTGTGAAAACCCTAGAACAGAGACAGACAGGTAGGTGTTTTTTGAATTCCAACCAAACTTTTTAGAGGATAGAAAATCCTGCTTTGGCCTGAGAGCCACAGTATGCAAAGGAAAAATGCGCACATAAGGATTCCAGATGCATAAGCTGTCAATGCATACTAACCCTATGGGCCCACTATATGGGCTAATAGGAAATGTTTGAATAGAAATTTCTTTTTAAAAAATCTCCCATCCGTAAAATTATCAAGGGTTCAGGGAGTAATGAGAGTGAAATGATTAAGTACAATATTTTCCTGCTGGAATTCTCTATACTTATTCTTGCAGACTTAGTTTAAGAATTTGGGAAATTAGAACATGCTGGGAAAAAGATCCAGAACTGGAAGGAAAATTAAAGAATGCTTCTTCCACTGAAACCCAAAACTTCAGAAAACTAGGATATGGGTATAATTAACAGTAGAGGAACACTAATGTATTCCTCAGCTGAATTTTGAAATCTTGTCCTTTCTGGAGTACAATAAAGGTCAAGTTCTTTAATGAATGCCTAAGTCAAAAAATGTGTATATTTTCTAAGGTTGACTGAGAAATACAATGATGCTTATTGTCTGGAAGGTAAATCCCTCAGTTTCTTCTCCTAAAGCCTACGATATGAATGTCTAGGACTCAGAGAGAAAACTGCTTGTGGATGCTGAATTGGTATTCGTTAAAACTCTGATAGTAACTGAATTATTACCTTTCTGTGAACTGTCTAGTGACTGTTATTCTCATTCTCATGAATCCTATTGGATCTCGTAAAACCACTGCCCTTTTTTGTTCAGATGTAGGCACTTGTAATAATTAGATGCCTGTTTTCTGAGGTCTTTGAAATGATCTTTAATGAGAACTTGGAAGGTAACCAGCATTATATCTGGTCACTGTCAAAGTAATTGGAGTTCCTTGAGAGCAAATACTTAGAAATTCTTATAAAAAAAGCAATGGGAATTTTTTCTTTGGTATCTGAACTAAAACTAGGAATATTTTTTTAGAATAGCCAAACCTGTGCTGAGAATAAAGGAACCCTTCTGGAAAAATTATGAAAAAGCTGAAAAGTGTCTTCAGCTGAAAGATTCTGTCACTACACACAGATGTTATCATTATCAGCAAGTTGCTTATGCATTTCCTGTCACAATCCAGACACAGGTTGCAGACAGAAAAAAACCAAAGAGGATGAAAAGCCATTGCCTGGAATCAGTCTACACTATGGCAAAGTTTAAGAAGGACTGGTGACTGAGCAAAACTAACACAGAAAGGCAAGCTTCCTTCTAGGATGATGAAAAATCATGAAACTCCAGGACATAAATATTTTTACTTCCAAACCAGGGAGGCCCAGATTCTGTGAAGAAAAGGTTCTTCCAGTCAGCTGGGAAGAGTCAATATTGTGCAAAACTCTCCTTCTGTTACAAAGAAACTTAAACACAACCCTCCAGAAATCCTTATGGAAAAAAAAAGGTAAATATTTCTGGCAAAAGCGATTCACAGCTCTATCCTTCACTGCCTCTTTTGTAGAGGTTAAATAGTTATGAGAATGCATCTCTCTGATTGGATTATTAAATTTTATTTTCAATGCTTGAAAACTTAAGAGCTCTCTTCAAAGGGAAAACGTATACTTGAAGAAATTGCACGCCACCAAACCTAGTCCCCTGCTATACCAGACAAGCAGTTGTGTCACATAATCCTGTTTATAACCTTATCAAGTGTCATCTTAAATCTGGTTAGATTTCCTATTCCCAGTGGTGTCTCAGTACCTGCAGCAATTTTCTAGGCAAGAGGTACACACAACTGGCTGACAACTATTTGTTCTTGAACAAACATGTCCTTGCCTTGATAACCTGCAATCCTAGGAGTCCTTATTTGCAGTGATTTCAATATAATTTTCATCCTTCTTGAAGACAGACGTGTCCATGGCATTTCAGAAGGAACCCCATCAACATTTTAAATAGTTGATACTACTCAGTACAAGCGCTAGAAATACCTTATCATATGCCTCTTGCTATCGTGTGTTTTGCACAGCCAAATCTCATCAGTATTTCATAAACATCCTACGACTGCCTAATGCACTTAAGTCTTCTTTATTCTAACTGATGAGAGCTCAGAATATAGCAGAAATTATTACTTGCTTCTGATGCATGGCTTTGTCTTTTCTACTATTAAAATCCATCTCTTTTTATTCATTTCAGCTCTTGATATTACCCAGTTCATCCTACTTGTTATTCAACTCCTCCTCTGCATTGAGATTGACCCCATCTCTGCTTTATCAGCAAATTTCATTCGTGAGTCAAGGTCATTAAGGAGAATATTAAATAAGATTGTTCACTTGATGAACTCCTCTAATATCCTTTTTCCCTGAAATACTTCCACTTTCAAGATAACCCATCATCCTGGGTAGATAAGGAGAATACATGTAATAGACAAAGGGTCAGGAATGAACTCGATTGCTTGGAGCCTCTTCCTGGAACAGCAATAAACTGAAACCTGTTAGTATTATCAAAGGTATTACATATTAATGTTACTGTGGTATTGGTGGTACCAGACCTGTGTCTCATTCCGTAGTCCCACACGTGGTCTGGCCCTTCGCTAAGCCACTACATTTTGCTATGCCAAACTCATTCCGGCCTGGGCCAAGCATGAGGAGAGTACTGCAAGCATGGCTTGTGCACGCCAGCAAAAGGGACTTCTACCAGCAAAATGCCACGTGTGGGGTCAGGGGCTGCTGGAGGGACCTGGAGGGAAGCTGGGGGGGGCCACTGATGAGGGAAAGAGAGTCCTCACAGGCTGCAGCAAAAGAGCTGATAATATAAGGCAAAATCTCCCAAAGAAACGTCCTCATGTCCACAATAAAACCAAGACCATCTGGAAGACAGAGTGTTAGTGAGGAAAGAGAGAGACCGCCAGACTCTTAAAATGTATCCTAAATAGTTTCATAGCATCACATATTTTGCAGTACCATGATTTTTACTTTTTATATCAATATTGTGAAAGGTTCAGATGATATTATGCATCCTAGTAAAATAACGTTCTGCAATTCTTATGGCTTTGCTGAAGTGGTTTTATGGCTGTGCAACAAAATACTGCCCTCTTGTCCTTTAGTGCTGACAGGTTCACAACCATTTAGCCAGTCCACTGGAGCTGGCAGGCCAATGGGGCGAGAAATTAGACACGCTCAGCAACGTTGCTTAGATAAAAGCCAGTGCTAGGCTTAGTAAGATTGCAGGCTAAGCCAATCTGGCACAAATAAAGAGAAACTGGAAAGAAAGGGGGAAAAAAAAGCTTAATTGAACCTCTTCAAGCATATTCCAGTTACTTTTGCACCTGTTGGCCTATGCAGACTGGCAGTACAGGTAATAGCAGTAAAAGCAGGTGTGGAGACGAGATGGTCCCTAAGCAGAAGGGAGGCCAAATGGCAGCTGTGCTGGCTCACAGACCACGCTAGAGCTTTCTGGACTGTAGTCGAACCATGAGGTAGAAAACGAAGGAGGGAAAAGAGGAGAAAGCAAAGGTAAAATGGAGAACTGACACAGATTGATCACATTGGAGTGACCTTGATTCAAGCATACTGCCTCATGATACACAGAAGTACAAATTGACTTTTGAAGCATGTTGGTCTATTTTATAAGGATTTGTTGTCAAAAATTGTGGTTTGGTTGCAACTAGGTTACAGGAGTTCACACAGAAATTTGATACAGGCAAGTAAATTCTTGCATTTCTATTGCTCCTCTGCTGAAGCACAGAGGCCTCAGCTGGCTTATAGCGGCCATACAGATACATCCCAAACACAGCCAGGTTGGCAGCTTACTTACAGAAAGCTAACTTACAGAACAGCCCGATGGTAAGCTTTTCCTCTGTAGGTGTCACTCAGTTTTTTGGGTCAGTCTGAGGAATTTACAATTTTGAGTTAGAGTTAAGCTTTATTGGATAGTCATCAAGTGAGTTTTAAAAGCCCTTACGAGTACCTCTAAGAAAGATACCCATAAAATCCAGTTAAACACAATTTAATTTATTTGAAGATAGAGGCTAATAGTATAATGGAAAAAGAGCTGTGCGGTCGATAGCCAAATGAATCAAGAATTAATCTAGGATTTTCACAGAACCTTGAAGAATTAGGCGAGCCTCTGAAAATCCCTTTCTTAGAAAAATAGGTAAGACCAAGGGCTTCAAAGAAAAGTCAGTTGTCAATCAGTCTCCAAGAGTAGATGTTGCATGCAAAGACAAGATGTCAGAATTCAAGGTCAGGGTTTTAACTAGGTAGAATCTCTTTCATTAGCTATTTTCCTTGGATATTAATCAATGTGAGAAAGCAATAACAGAAGTCTAGAAATGATCAAAGTGTGATCTGAAGGAAGTTTCTAATGAGAGCATCAAGAACTGTATCAGCACTGATACAGTATAAAATCCTCATGCAAGGGAACTTTAGATTTAAGGATACTCAGTGATTAAGTATTATACCAAAAGCCTGCAAGAACAGGTTATAAAGATATGCAACATCTCTCAGTAATTTCATTGTTTTAAAAACTATTATACTGATGCCCCTTTCTTTGGGCCTTCATCAGTTACCTATTAGTACTATGAAATAGATAAAACTGAGAAAAGTTCTCTGTTTCATTTCCGATGTACTCTTGCACAAGTTTCTTAGAACACTGTGGCTGGAAAATATTGTGTGTATAAAAAAGAACAACCCTCACCCATCAAAAAAACAGCAGACGTAATTCACGGGGCGGGAGGTATTAGGTGCTGTTTAGAAATGGATATGGATTATTGGCTGTTTTAAAGGAGGTCACATCATCTCACAAATCAGGACACAGTTGCAAGAATCCTTTCTTTTCACCTGCCTCATCCTGCATTTGCAGTACAACGGTGAGGACCCGTAGCTGTTCAAGTAAGGAAAGATAAGTCATAATGGGGGAATCACGTTCGGATCCCATAAAGCAGAGGCAGAGAAAGAAAGGTTGGAAACTCTGCCTCCCTAACAGAGGTGATCAGCTTCTAACAGAGGGAAACTAGAATGCTGTAAGAATAATTACTGGTTCTGCAACATAGCATTCATGACATAATATTTTCTCTGTGCACTATTCTTATTTAAGTTCTTCCTGCAACTGAATTAAAGAAATCAAGGCATGATTTTATTAATCAAAATTTTAATTTCATATGCTGAGACCTATTGCTGAGACCTATTTTAGAGCAAACTACTCTTCCATAGTAGGCACCACTCTTCAAGTTTTACAAATTTCCTTTTCTATGTCTGCTATTTTTACCATCTACGTAAATGAAGTTACAAGCACACAATCTATTGACATCTTTATGAGAAAAATCTAATGTGTAAATCAGTAAGACATCCTAAGGTTTAGTAAGTAAAAGTGACATGAAATTCCCTTTTGCTTTTTAAGCTAATTACCTAATTGATGCATTTGCTTCATTAAGCTTTAGGGTTTTTTCTTTTTTCAAGTAGCAAAATGCTAGCTGACATGCATTTTAAAAAGGTATCCCTTTCAACTGAATGGTTTAAGGCACATTTTAAAGTGACGTTTCTTACAACCTTTCAGCCAATAAGGGTTCAATTATGATTTATAACAACGGCATACAGATCAACGTTTAAAAAGTTGCACAAATACTGTTCAGAGGAACACAAACTGCATTATCCACCTTGAGTATCTCGACACTAGTTGTGCACAATAGAAGTTCTTTTCCTGTTGCAAGATGTACGGACTTTTAAAGTGCAGCGTTACAGAGTTAAGAAATTAGGCAATTCAAGTTAATATACATACACACAAAAATTACTATGCACATTTTTGCAAAGGAGAAAAATTAGTACCAGCTAAATGTAATTATTAAACCCAGTAAAAGAAATTGAACGATGTGTGAAAAGCCTATTCTCTTGTAACAGGTGAAAAGTCTTTTCAACATGAATTAAAGTTAATCATATCAGGATACAACATATTTTCAGTAGAATAATGGTTACTTCCTTATTTGAGCTGTCATAAGGGATATTACTGCTTTTCCACAACACTGTTCTTTTTGTTGAACTTTATTAATAATAGTATTGAATGCAATCATTAAATATCATTAAATTGTGTAGTAGCACCACACAGACTATTGAATCTGCTAGCTAAAAAATGGATTTAAACTTAGCAAAGACCAAAGCGGTGACACTATTTTACATAGGTTTGGAGAGGTATGTTGTCTGTTCTACAAGCAATTCACTTTCCACTCTGCCTGTATCATTAAAGAGGATTATGGCTACTTTTCATTGAAGTTTCTGTTTCAGAAGCAGATTAGAACACAGAATAGACTGTAAAATATCTTAGGTTTGTGGAGAGAAAAATACTTATATGTAATTAATGGAATTTTCAGTCAGCCTTGAGTAACTACTAGTAAGGTCTATCTATATCGAGGCAGACAGGCTTCCAGCTACAACTGCTTGTTCCAGTTTCCATAAACAACAACATAATCACACAGGATGGAACCAGGTGTCACTGCTTTATTAAAGTAGCTGGAGAGGTAAGAGAGGTGCTAAAAGATGTCAGAATGCAAAGGAACACTATTTTGGAGATGTGACAAAGAGAAAGACTGTCTATTTGAAAGCTGTATTAACTGTTGAGCAAAACCTACAAGCAAGGGGACAAAAATGTGTTTTAAATGTGACTCTTGTCAAACATCCTCTTTTCATCTACATGCACATGTGTTTGAAGTGTCAGGGTGAAAGGCGAAGCCTGTTATCTCTTTGGTGTGCAGACCAGAGCCCATTCAGGAAGGTGGGTGTTCAATCCACAACATCCTTCCAGCCCCAGTGTGGAAGGACCCATTGCCTGGTTAGAGATCTGTGTGCAGCCTTCTTTGAGGGATCTATCTTATTAGTAGAAATCAGACTTTTATTGTGAAGTGTTCTTACACTGATTCAAGTTTCCTTAATAGGTCGTGTGCTATGGCAACAAATCTGAAATCCACGTAGGTAAACTTTTGCTGATTTATTCATAGCTGATTTATGGATTTTACTTTGAGGCTCCAGAGAAATTCCATTAAATCCATCATCTGTTTTACCAGATTTGATTATGTCAATGAGTCTGTTGCCCCTCCTTCTTCTCCTTTGTTTTCACAGACAGAAGGAACAGAGAGTATATGGAAAGGAGTATGTAGCTGAAATCTCCAAGCTTCTGCCTCTGCAGACTTCCAAATTCAACCTCAAAATACAAACTCGAAGGGCACTTTTATGTTAAAAAATATACACGCTAATAGGATGCTCCAGTACATGGCTTTTGGAAAAGTTAGCATAGTGTTAAAATGGGTGGTGTTGAAAGAACATAAACTTAATCAGATATACCATTATCTTGACTGTGCTCTTTCTGTAGTGAGAGCAGATGGACATAATGGTCCACCTTTCTGGGGCGCTTCTCAGGTATATATTATAGACTGGGAACACTATTTGTCTGGATTAGAAGGGGGAATGCTATCACTGGGAGTTCAGTGAGCTACTGTGCAGGATGTTTCTGCTATTTCTGAATAAATTATCAAACGTGCAGGAGTATTTCTGCCCTGCATGGCAGCCTCCTTTCCTGTCTCATCTAAAACCCATAGCATCTACACAGTCATACAAGATAGAACTAGGTTTTGCCACTATATTAACTAAAGAAGCAGGAAGCATCCTAAAAGATGCCAGAACAAAAATTTATTTTGTTTGGAAGATTGGATACCTGATAAAAGCTTGCACTTCAGTGGAGTGGGTGGCTAAATCTGTGTTATCCTTGGGAGAGCAGAACATTCAGAAAAGCCTAAAAATGACACAGAAAAGACACAATAACAACAACAAAAAAACTTCTATGCTTTGTGGCTGTTATTAGGATAACAGGTTCCAGGATACACAGATCCACTTCTGAAAAGAAATTCTCAGTCTGTGAGACCCAAGAGCTAAGCCTTTAGTCTATATCAGCACCTATTTCGTACATGGCCTTTTGCTCATGGCTTTGGCTTTCCTAAACCCGTCCCTGTGCATTTGGACGGTGTCTCTATATCCCTCCTGAGTCACCTACCCCTGCTTCCACCTCTTGTCTGCTACCTTTTTTATGTTTGGGTTCTGTCAGGACTTCCTTCTTCATCCACGCAGGCCTCCTGCTAACGTTGCCTGACTTCCTGCACCAGGCTGGACCATTATGGAGCTTGGAAGAGGAGATCCTTGAAAATCAACCAGCTCTCCTGGACCCCTCTTCTCTCCAGGGCCGCATACCATGGGATCCTTCCAAGCAGGTCCATCAACAGGTGAAAGCCTGCTCTCCTGAAGCCCAGTGTTGTGATCCTGCTTTTTGCCTTGTTACCTCCTTGCAGGATCCTGAACTACTCCATTTCATGATCACTGCAGCCAAGACTGCCCCCGGCCTTCAAATTCCCAAACGATTCTTCCTTGTTTGTAAGTATGTGGTCCAGCAGTGTTTTCCTTTGTTGGCTCATTGATCACTTGTGTCATAAATGAATCTCTTTTTTCCTTCAATTCACCCCTTTTTCCTTCACAGTGTTGTCTCTGCTCAGGAAAGCTTGTAAGGCAAAACTAGCAGAATCATAAAGAATGAGAACCAGAGGATGAGATGAATTATAAAGCAACAGTCGGTGGTATGGTTTCAAATTTGAACATTCATGCAGCTCTTACAGAAACAGCATACGTTAAAATGCAGTCAGGTATTTTCTTGGAGAAACTAAGGCAATAGACAAGTTCATCTCTAGTTAGGCTTAAGGTAATTTTTTCTAGCATCTCCTGTGGCAGGTGCTCTGGTGGTATGCCTAAATTAAGAAATAGTGCAATGGGAGATCAATGGTCTGCTTAGATCTGGTTATCTAACATGACATTTCATGGTGAAGTTGTTTGTCTCCTTGTTCTGTGTGACAGGAGCATCCTTTGCCCTATCTCTTGGACAGGTTTAGGAAGTCAGCTGTGAAACTCACTGGCACTCAGTCAAATTCTGCAGTGGACCAGAGAGCAAAAAATAGTTCAGAATTCAGCAAGGTTTGCAGTCTGCAGGTTTAACTACAGAGTGGCACCTGCCATACTGTGTCACTGTGCTCAGCAAACCACTTATAACAGTCCATTCAGACTACCATTACATTTCTCATTTTGATTCTGCACTTATAATACCTTCACTTACAGCCCAAATTATGCAATGCATTAAAACATCTTGAAAGTGGGAAACAAACAGGCATCAAAAATTAGTTTCAGTAACCCTTGCTGTGTGGAAATTGAATGATAACACCCCCCGCAGGGGTGCAGAGATTTACAACTAATCATATCTGTTCGTACCAACCATTCAGATCCTGGACAATATGTAAATACCAGGCTCCCTATAGTGTATCTAATAATTTGCCTATGCTCACTTTCAACTAATAATTTTTTCCTCCCCAAAACAATTTTATAAGCTGTAAAAGTTTGGTTCAAATCAGATTTGAAGCTTTGTGGATAAAAAGACAAAGGCTTTGGGGTTTAGCTTCACACACAGCGTAACTAAGTACTTTAAATGATCTCTTAATTAAAACCAAAACAAAACAGAGAGCAAACCTGTACTACACAGCACGAAAGTCTTTAGAAATTCATTAGTCTATCACTTAACATTGCTGTTTGTGATTCCTTTTGACAAACATGAATTTAATAAGAGAAACCTTGAGAAGAATTTGGGGCTTTGAAGGATTTTAGCTACATTGTGCAATGCTTCCCATACATGGCACGATGGTAAGTTGTGGGTGCTAAGATCAGATAGAGGTTTGTAGTTCAAGAGTTGTGTGTGTACAAGAAGTGTATGAATTTTATTGGTGTGGTAGGGAGAAAAGGGACAGTTGCCATTAACCATTCACCTATCCCTTTGTAACTTTAAATCTCTCAGACTAATTGTTGTGACATAATGACAGAAACTCCAACAGATTTTTCCTTTTTTCCCCTCTTTTTTCTGGCATCTCAATTATTGATAACGTCCATGGCTTTTTGTTCACTTTAGATAACATACAGTTTTAGCAGCTTTGCCTTAGAAAGGAGCTGATCTCACGATCCAAAATGTTACTTAAAACACACACACACACACACACACGCACGCACACCTCTTACCAAGATGCAGCCACCGCATGTCATCTACACATGAACAACCCTGTCATGACCAGCTTGCTCACTTGCAACTTCTGGTTTCTAGCTTCTCCGCTTCCAGGGGAGAGGTTTCATGCTATGCTTTCACAGAGGCAAAAGAACTTTTATACATCTTTCAGGTTTTCTTTGAAAGATTCCTCATCTTTCACTAACCAAGTCAACATAAAGCTTTCCCTGGAAACATTACAGCCTTTATCCCTGCTGGCTCCATCTCCCTTCTGCCTACTCACTGCTAAACACAGCCACTTCCAGGTAAGTTTGAGAAAGTGAAAATAAAGTAAACCCGCACGTTGGTGTGCTGTGTATCACTTTTACTATGCAAATGATTGTTTAGAGAAGAATAAAAGGCTGTAAATATTTTGAGAAGTGGGCCCCCGGTGCCTCTTCAGTATGCCAAAAGGCACCGTGTGCTTCGTAATTATGTAATATAGAGAATACCAGCTGGTTTGAATCGTTCTCAGGGGCTTTGAATGATATCGAAATGCTCGGCTCCCCCAGCGAGAGCCATAATCAAGCAAGTAATACCATAAAGTCAGACCAAATTGACATTGAGTTGTTGGCTCTTAACACACTTTAAACCAGATGTTAATGCTGTACACTGTGATTTTAAAGTTTTTTGGGCTTTTTTTCTTAGATAAAGCATTATTTCTCTGACAAAGTAATACTCTGGTATGTAGACACTCTCTCAGAAGTTGCATTTTATATTTTCTGAAGGGACAGATAGCCAGATGTTTATTTTCCACTGCTATGGCAAAGAATGGAAAAGGTACTTGTTTTGCTGTCACAAAGTAGTGTAGGGAGGCAGCCAACACACACATTGTTATGTATGCACCATGACAATTGCTTAAAGCAAAGTCTTGGGAGCAAACTTGTCAATTCTTACAGTGGCACTAACTGAGAAGAAGTGGTAGCCGCTTTTTGGTAACGTGAAAATAGGCAAGCATCTCCATTTACAAAATTTTTGCAGTTGGTTCTCTAGTACTTTACAAAGCAATAACCACCTAGAATTTCTCCAGAGCTCGTGGTCTTTAGCTCTTCACAAAAATGTAGTATGAAACTAATCACAGAACTAGACTCTATAATATTATACCCATTTTGTGCAATCTAATACAGAAGCTGAGAAAGCTCTGAAACTGTTGGTACAACTACTCCCCTACTGAAGCATCACAATTAATCCACTCTCTTTCCACAGAGATTATGTCTTCCTTCATCATATTCTTAATAATTTTTTACAGCCATGCTGAGACAACTTTCAAATTTTATGACAGGGCAAAGAGCTCCTTCCCTTTACACATACCCCATGCTCCCAGGTCAAAGACCCTGTAAGCCAAAGAATGAATCATGAACCATTTATCATGTTTTCTATGCCTATGACTGTTAGCGGAGCTGAACATAACTGGAGAGGCTGCTCTTCTTTCTGTTTACAGAAGCAAGTGAAAAAAACCACGTCTCACCTCCTGCAGGTGTCTAATGCAATAGTAGGATTGTCCTAACAGAGAACTCCACTTTGCAATACGGATGGGAGGCCCAGCAATCAGGGTGCAGCTCACTGCCCGGGTGCTCAATAGCCAGTCCTCCTGCACAACCAACGAATGTTTTTTACACAATGCCCACACAAATCCTATTCACAATTTATAATTTTCTCACAGTATTAGCCAAAAATCTGCCAAGTTTGAAGGACCCAAGGACCGAAGCATCGCTGCCATGAGTCACACATGATCATGAGACCAGTCCATGTTCCTCTTCATCCTTTCTCCCCTCCTCACAGCCTTACCAGTTTGCCACTCTGATCCCTTGACAGCCATTCTGCTGGTTTTAAGCAGCTTTGCATGCTGCCGTCTGATCTGAGATGTGGGAAACAAAGAGTGCTAGGAGATTACGGGTGCTGTTCAACAAAGCTACTGCGTAAGGGATAGAGTTCAGCAACTGCTTGGCTGAAAGAAAATGAGAGGAACGCAAAAACATACTGACTGCCTACTGTATATTATAATATCCCAAGGTGAACCACAGTGACATTTCCTTCCTGAGACACTAATATAGCACAGATTTTGTATAAATATGTAGCAATTCTTCACCAAAAATCAGTATAATACCCTTTTATCCTCTTGAATAAGCACTAAAAAACGTTTTACGTATTATCAGTAGCCTCCTTCCAGATAGCTATGTTAAAACAGCAAACAGACAAGCCCTTAGGTAACAGGAATAAGCACAAGCAATTATGTTATCAGTTATTCAGATGGATAACTACTTTAAAGAAGACAACACAGCTGCTTTAATAATTAATAATATTTAGTACACTAACAAACTATGGTGCCACTTAAAAAGATTTTATGGCCTACTGGGCAAATATTTTTTTGAGGAACACATAAAAATAAAGGAGCATTTGAGAGACTTGTACTTGGGTTATAGAAAGATTGTATCAGCATTTCAGGTTAGTTGCACTTTTAAGGTTACTTTCCACAACAATCTTCCATCCCAAATAAACTGTTCTAAAAAAAATGTGGTAGTCTTGTACTTCAATAGTTAATATTTTGTTTTCTATTGAGCCTATCTTTTTGAGATTCTTTTTTCTTATCAGTTATTTTCAACATATCAAAAACTGACTTTCAAACCTTCTTTTCCCCAATGGGAGTCCATAAAGAATCCATATCAAAATGGAAATTTGTTGGGAATGGGTGCTGAGATAAACCTCTTGCTTGGAGTTCGCTGGAATTTTAAGAAAATGAGAACAAGAAAATATCCAATCAGCTCTTGTATTCAGAAAAAAAGTTCCTTTTGAGGAGCTTAACAAAAATGTATGCAATTGCATTTTTGTACCTAGGATACTAACTCTACTTTCCTTATCTGTTTTATTAGTTTTTGTTAGTTCCATTTATCCAAGATAGAGGAGGGAATAGAGATTTTTGCCCTGAAGAACACTCAGAATTTTCTTTACAGGAGTGCCTAAAGAGAGACTCCTAAATCTATACTTAGGTATCTAAAAGGTTTGGCTTTTTGGCATGAATAACAAACAGCTCTATTTGAAGGCATTCACCACCTTTTAAAATAACTGAAGGTACGTTTTTAGTCAATGTCTATTAAAGCATGGAAGAATCTTTAATTTAGTAGGACAATTCTTGTATCATTTAAGATTAAAATCGTTACTACAGACCTGTGCCTTTTCAAGACCAAGATCCTGTGGCAGGTTCAATACATGTAATTTCAAGAATTAACCTGGGGCTGATTGTGGAATCAGAGCTATAGTTTTATTGCTTACATTTGTCCCTCTAAAAGGTAGTTATCCTGCAGGTTTCTCTCCTAGAATCGTCTCCAGCAACCATGCTTCACTGATTGCTTATGATTCAAGGACATGACTGTGCAGGAAATTCGTCACAGCAGGCTGGAGGGGTGTTCCATTTATGTTCGAAAAAACGCAGGCTCCACGGTAATATGTCTTCAGACTTGCCCCAGCACAGTAACTACAGAGCAAACAGCTTCTCAGCAAATATCAACACCTGACTTCCAGAGGGAGCAAAAAGCAACATGATTTTTGATTCACGACGTGACGCCTGGCCTACAGTTACAGACCTATTTAGAAAAGGATTTGTCCATGGAAGCAATTTAACTACACTGAAGTTTAAGGTAATAGAAGCTTGGTTCAAAAGATACATGCAATTTCTATGTCAGACCTTAACTATCTGCAAAAGCAATGTGTGATTTCTTTGGCTAAACTGATAAATTCAGTTGCTTTGCTAAATTTTATTTTCCATCTATTTTTAAAATTAAAAATTAAATTAAAATTAATTAATTAAAATTAAATTTAATTTAAAAAAATCCTTGACTTTGGGATTATTTATTGGAGCTGTTTCTCTCATGATTTTTAGAAGCTCATTTAATATTAATTAGAAAATTCTATGCAAACAACAAAATATTAAATATGTCACTGCTTTGGTAAACCTAAAAATAAGCAAAGATGATCTTTATTCAAGCACAACTATACAGGGACTGAACTGGAATGAATCATAGGATTCAACTGGTTGATATTTCTCCCTTTCTACCCCCACCTCCCCAAGGGCTGTAGCTAATGCCAAATCCACACAAGAGATTTTGGCTTGGAGAATGATAAAATAAGGGGGAAGTTATTTAGCTATCATTACCAGTGAGATGGATGTTATTAGAAACATGGGGATGAGATCTAAGATCAACCAGAATCAAATCACAGATGGCAGGTATACAGCCACTATAAAAAGGCTTTAAAATATAGTAACAAGAGAAGACTTAGCAACAGTAAAAACTTCAATTATAGATGGAAATGATAAAACTTCGTAACATGCCAATAAGGCTCAAGTATTCAAATAATATTTGTATTTGCAAAAAGCAGAATGCGGTACTCATCACATGAGAAAGAATGATGAAAGATTTTTCATCGTGTGAGTAACGTAAGTGGATAAATACCTAACATGGACTAGGGATAAGGATTACTAAACCAGCTTCTTTTTTATAATGACCTCCCAAAGCTCTATGGAGATGGTTGGAGAGATATTTCAACCACTATCACCAGTTTTTATATAAACCTCATAATACTCAGGAAACTTAAGACATTTGGAAGCATGCTAACATTTCAGTATGCAACAAAGGCAAACGAAGAAGTATGAATGCTGTGCACGATGAAAGAAAAGATTGCCAAAGATCTGGTTTCTAGAGGATGGGAATACAATTGAACACTACATTTGGGGTTACATAATGAAAGTCTTGGCAGCCATACCTAGTTCTAGTATTTTAGGAGGCTATAAATTGGTAACTACGAAGATGGGATATTCTTAGAATTTTGTATTGGTTCAGTTAGAACCACATTAACTACTAATTAGAAAATAGCGCAACACTGGACGATACCAGTAAAGCGTACATTCAGAATACTAAGTGATCTAAAATTATCTAATACTGAATCATTCTCAAAATGCTGAAAGTGTGATTTTGTAATGTTGAGTACTAGAGACAATCCCATTAAACATTTTAAAAAATAATCTAGGAGTAAATACAAAAAAAACATTGCTGATTTTTCACATTACACAAAGACAGCTTGTAAACTCTGATATGGAGAAGGAAGTAGTGCACAGAAACCAGTTACTGGGAAGGTAAGCACACCTAGGAACCAAGAATACAGGCCACACTAACAGAACAGGAGGTTTGAACCCTGGAAAATGGTGAAGCTGAAAAAGATTCAGAGAGAACATGAACTCCCAGGACGATGTTATGACTAGAAGTCCTAATGAAATCCTTGGGCATGAGCAAGGAGTATTAAGCAGAAATAATTACTTCACCACAGTGCTAAATTGACATGAGAGCATTTCACATGTATTTGGCATCCATAATCCAAAAATTATTTTCAGAAACTGAAGAAATTTCAGGGACAACTCTTAAAAATAATTCCGTTCAGATTTTTCTGTGTAAAGTGTTCAGAACAGATCCATATATATCATACGTCAAGAAAATGATTGGAAGACGATCAGATAAGCAGCTTTTTGTTTTCTCCTTATCCTCCCCCAGTGCCTCTATCCCATCCCATGCCTGAAAGGCGCCACTGCCTCACGCAGCAGTTCTGCAGGTAGGAGCCACCCCAGAAATGGTGGGGTGCACCATGCCATATGTATTCTCTGGCCCCCCCCATATGAAAAGGGAGAACACAGACTGGACTCCTCTGCTGGAAACCCCCTGGGTCAGGTTGCAATGGCCAGGGCTAGCTCCTGAAAGAAGAAAGGGATAGCTGGAGCTGGAGCCAGCCAGTTCTCATGAGAACCTGGCATGACGTTTTAACTCTGGGTATGTGCGGGTACCACACAGTGCGCCCAGGTGTTCGGCACTTCGATCTTCCTGTTTGTGCCCAGTGAACGGCATCTCAGTCTGGAAGCAGCAGCGAGGGGAGCTTGGGAGAGTGTCACCGTGTGTTTGCAGGACCCATCTGCACTTGCTTTTCATGATCAGGCAATTCAATATTAGCTGCTCTGGAGAAACAGCTGTTGCCTGACTCCGTTCAGCTAATTGACCAAGTTCAGGTAAAAATCTTACAAGGGAATAACTAGTTGAAAATTAGCAATATTTTACAGGCCATCTTTTCAAGTTTTATGTCTGAGGTGGGAGGAAATAGATTGGGAATATGGAAGATTATAAAAGATGAAGGGAAAAACATGTTTAGGTATTTCTGTAATTAATGTAAGACACTCAGCATTTGCCTTACAGTTTCCCTGGAAATATAACAGTAACCTTCCAGCACCATCATGTACGTGACAAGTCAAGTCACCAACACCTTCCAGGTGACTGCAGATTGTGCGAACTATTATGACCACGAAAGCCAAGGAAATTCCCCCTCAGAAACAGAATACTTACACACTTATTCCTAAATCATATACAGACAATGTAATATAGAAGATACTTGCTAGATTAGTACTGTGATAGCAATTTTTTCCTCTCTATATTTGTCCCTCTGTTAGTAAGTGCTTTTAGATTCACCCAACTACAAATGCCACAGAAGTTTAAAGACTTACAAAGATTTACCCATTAGAAGAGCTGTTTTCAGTCAGAACCATTATCACTGGAAGAAATAATCCTTTCTGATTAGCAATTTAGATATATTTTCAGAAAAAAAGATGAAGTATTTAAAATCTATTAGGTGAACAGACTGTGAATGAGGCTTCTGTAGTTTGCAGTCCTATTAAAAGTTACAAAACGCTGCATTTTTATGAAAAAACCTAAATGCAGATGGGTTAGTGGGGAATGGACTGAGACTGTTTATAAATTGAATTAAATTCTGAGGTAGCATCCATTTTAAAGTTTGTCTTCCACTTTAATCTGTTTCTCCTTTTGCACACAGAAAGCTTGGTGAAAGTTGGAGGAATTGAAAGAAACCGGCCCAATACACATTCATCTCAGACTCCTTTATGCGATAACCTTTCCTCCCGCCCCAGCTCAGAGATCATACTGTTCAAGAAGCAGGATTTTAAGGGTTTTGACAGCCGATATTTTAGATTTTAGGCACCTAATGTCTTTTGAGCATCTGGCAGAGAAGTTTAATCTCTTGGCCAATCATTTTTATGTCTACCCATCCTACAGATTCAGCATTCTAGTTGTGCACTGTTGGAAGCAATATCAGAACATTTCTGTGGCAATTTTTTGTTGTAAAGGCTTTATTTATTAATGCTGACAAAGATTATTTTGCTCCAAGTTATAAATGAGGTTAGCCAACGTCCAAAGAACTCATCTCACAGTAAGAAATGGTCAAAATGAACCTTCTGGGCCATGAGCTCATCCTGTGGCTGGGCACTCACTGCAGTACATACAGCCCCGACTTTTCAGAAGTGCAGTTCTACTCATAGCAAGGCCCTAAACAGGCACCTACACTTTCTAGAGGGATCAGGAATGTCCTTTTATGCCAGCAATACAGAATATGAAAGCCACAAAGGAGAATAAGGAAGTACTGGTCTCACTTTCATAGCACTGCTGTGAAAAACATAATTTTCCATAGCTTACATTCTGGGTAACTGAGAGGGGAAGCCAAAAAGAGAGTGGGACGTAAAAAAGGAGCTAGCAGAGGGATTCTTAACAAACAGTTAGAAGGTCTCTCGAAGGAGGAGAAAATGTAAGTGCCCCCTCAACCATGGAGAAGAATACAAGGGTTAGAAAAGAAGAAAACCTGGTGAGATGAGGCAGAGGGTTACAGATGCAATACACGGAAGCAAAGCAAGCAGGTTGTTTTTACAACAGAAGAGATCTTGAGCAGTTAAAATATAGCAATATACATATGAGAGGCAAAAGGAGGGGTATATATATTGGGTAGCCATGAGATGTGGAAAGAAGAAAGATGTAGGAGCTTGCAAGAAGGAGAGGATAAAGAAAGGGTACACCTCTTAGAAGGCAGATGGGGAGGGATATTTTGAAGTGGAAAGTATCTAAGGATAGTGTGAAGGATGATTTGGAGTCTTCAGGCAATAGAAAAGTAGAATTTTAGCTTGAGGAGGAATGAAATAGTGCTTGGTAGAAGTTTTTTTTTTAAAAAGAAGCTTCAGAGTTAAATGGTTAATAAAAAGAAAAGGCCGTTGATAGACAGATGGTATGGAAAATATGGGTAGTTTAAGGAAGAAAATTCAAGGAATCGGTATTGCATGGGACTTTTCCACTTCAAAAGGCTGACTGTCTACTCAAGAGAGGTGCCCAAGGTACACAAGATACAGATGAAGAATTTGAGTGGGCCCCAAGAAAGATCAGAAGCTAAACCAAAGATGCAATAAGTGGAGAGAAGTAAATGAGTGTTGGCAACCAGAGATACAAAGACTACCTGCATCCATGACAAATGGCAGAACCAACATTAACCAGTCTAAGCACTCTAAATAAGCAAATAATTAATCAAGGCAACATATAAAGAAATCATATTTAACAGTAGTTGAAACCACGTGTTCTTAGGATGAACAGCCATGAGTTTCATCAACTTCCAGAGATCTTTAGTATTCCCACCTGCTATATTCTATTTTTTCATATGCTGTACACCTGCAGGCTAAAGGATATATTAACAGCACTTAAGTATGTATGGCTCTCTCCAAATACTCATCTCAAACTGATTACTGGAGTATATATTTACTGCCTGTCTAAGCTGCAACTTAAATTACTGAAGGACTCAAAACAATCTTAGAAGATGATGATAAGCAATGTTACACAACAAGCACTTATTGTTTTAAGCCCTGCCAGAGAGTAGACGTGCTGTGATATTGATATGAAAAGATCAGTTACTTATTTCCATTGAATTAACAGGAAATGACTTGACAAAGTAAAAGAAGAAAAGGCACTGTTTTTTTTCTCTTCTGGGTGTCCACTTGTAAAGCTGTCATCTTTTCATGATCAGAAGGAAAAAACCTCACAAACATTTGGAAGAAATTTTTTCCAGTCTGTTTATCCAAATACACCTAAAATATGTTTGGAAGTACTCATTTTGGCAGGTCTGAAAAGTTACTCAAGTCTCACTTGAGCCTATGAAGCAGAAACTGAGATAGTGTTACTCCTGATAAGTCAGGCAGCTTCTAGGATTCTCTAGCAGGGAGCTATTATTGTGCTTTGCTCACACGTATCCATCAACCTCAGTCACCTTTGCTGGTGTATTTCTCATATTTTGAACTCCTCCATTTCACTTTATCCTGTATCAGCTTGTGGGTCCAGGAGTTCAGAAGTGCAGTTTCTCTCTTTCACCACTTCAAGAGCATCCTGTTTGTTCAGCTGTCCCCACCATCTATGAGTGCTTCAACCTCAGTGTTTTAGGTTTTTTTCTCACTCAGGACAGCACAGTACCTTTGGGATTTGTCCTTTGTATCTTCACAAGACTAAAACCAGCACCAGTGAAGCAACACATCACAGATTTGTCAGTATTACTATATGGCTGCTTGTGAAAGGTGCTGGCAGCAGCACAGTTCAGAAGCTCTGTCTGCCAGCCAAAGAAGGTTATTATTTGTTATCATCTGCTCATACCAATATAAGCCATGTTTTGGGACTATCAGAGAGAGAACTATCCTTGAAATAATTTTTAGGGCCATTTTAGCTCCTTGGCTTTAATACATAAGACCTTGGGCCAGAGCGAAGTTTTGTTCTGTGTCAAGGAGTTCCATGACTGGTGAAAAACTGCCCCTTTTTACTGTTCCAAACCTGCCTTCTGCCAGTTTCAGTTCAGCTCCCTCTTACTTATAGAGGAAGATGTGGTGAGCCTGTCCAGGCCACTCCTGGTTCTCCTGAGTATTAATGGTGAGCTCAATGCCTTCATTTTCTGTGTGAAGTTCAGACTTTTTTCTATGTGCCTCACTTTGTATCTATTTACAATGCATTTCATCTGCCATTTCACTGATCAGTCACTGATTCTTTTAAGTTCATCTTGTAGTTTGTTACTGATGAACCCTGTCTTTACTATGCTGAGTTAATTTTAATATCATCAAGAGACTTGGTCACATCTATATTCATTCTAGTTATTTCTATCCCTTGGTTTCTATCTTTTGATCTACCACCCGTCTATGTAAGGAACTGTATAGGCAGCAACCCTTTAGCCACTTAATTTCCTTAAAACTTTTGGGAAAGAAGTCTTGTTGAAGGCCACCTGGAAATTGTGACAATCTCCTTTACCCCATGTACTTGCTGACAACTTTGAAGAATTCCAGTGGCTTTGTGAGTCAAGCACTCCATTTACAAAGCCACCATGAATGTTCATCATATTTATCCATGTGTCCATTAATTCTATTTTTACCATAGTTTTTATTCATTTCCCTGAAAATCACATTTGTCTGTTACAGACTAACACCTGTACAGATTACAGGTCTATATTAACCCTGACTTCCCGGAAACCCTTTTTAAAAACGGGTGTCGCTTTTGCCACCTTCCAATCCTCAGGTACCAGAGTGGTTTATGTGATGAATTATAAGCTGCTGTTAGTTACACAACAATGATGAATAAACACCTTTTAAAAACAAAACAAAACAAGTCCTTTTCAGCTAATGATATGTCTAAAGGATTTAGAGCTATTGCTCTACTTTCTCTCAACAGCACCTGACTGCTTATGTACTTTATCCACTTGAAATTGAAAGTGCTATCCCTCTCAATTATCCAAAGATAGAAATTTTCTGATTTACTGATTATGCCCAGAAACTGGTTTGTATGCAGCACCTGCTAGTATGTCTCTTTCACTACTGGCAAAAGCAACCACAAGAACACAAACCTTAAACAGTATCCTTCCCAAGAATTCCTGCTTAAATTTAATTGGATATGATCACTTTCTGTTGTTTCCAGACTTTGGCGTAATTAGGTTCATATTTAATTATAATTGAAAATAGCTAAATTTGCATTAGAGAGCTGTTTGGTTGTGAACTTTTGTCATCTTAAAGGCCTTAAAGACTGCAATGGATTTAACAGCACTGAATATCTCTGACGTAGATACCTGTCACCTATGTCAGTGCTTCTCAATAAACCCATCTAAACAATTTTGTTCTCCCGTCTCACCAGCAACTGAAGTGGTCAGACAGTTGGACTAGATGATCGTTGTAGGTCCCTTCCAACTGAAATATTCTATTCTATTCTGTTCTATTCTATTCAACACCACTACTCTGGGTTACTTCTAAGAAATACAAATTTAAATTATGTGCAGAAAACATGCATTAGCCATAATGCAATGCTATCTACAAATGTTCATACTAGGTTAGGTTACTCTTCATGCAAAGAACATTTGTTCTACTATGCAATAAATGAGGAAAACATTACTGTAGATAATATATCCACATAAAAGACCAAATGGTATTTAATATATTGAAAATAGTCTGTACATACACAAGCTCATTTTATTCCAGTTACAAAAGCTGTCTCTAATAAAGACACAATAAATGGCACATGACTGAAACACCAACACATTTTCTTCCAGCCTTGATTCAAGGAGGGTTCTTTATGCTTCACCTAGCAGAGAAAGATGGTTTTCTTCCTTGCGTCAGACACAAGCAAGTAGAAGCTTTTGTATATTTGTCTCATGACAACATTTCATCTTAATACAATCTGGTCACAGCAGCTACTGCAGAAAATTGCTCGCAGTTTGCTGGCACCAAGGGAGACCATCATTACTGACAAGATTGAGAAACCCATCAATGACAATTCAGGACTCAATCTAACTGTGGCATCCAAGTGCTGCACTTTTTTATTAGGGTTATTGTCTTGCATCTCTTTAATTCTTATTCATGTCCATTGGTCCTTGACTCACTGTCCTGGTTTCAGCTGGGATAGAGTTAATTTTCTTCCTCGTAGCTGGTACAGTGCTGTGTTTTGGATTTAGGATGAGAATAATGTTGATAACACACCGATGTTTTAGTTGTTGCTAGGTAATGCTTACACTAGCCAAGGACTTTTCAGCTTCCCATGCTCTACTGACTGAGAAGGCTGGAGGTGCCCAAGAAGCTGGGAGGGGGCACAGCCAGGACAGCTGACCCAAACTGGCCAAAGGGATATTCCATACCATGTGACGTCATGCTCAGTACATAAACTGGGGGAAGGCTGGCCGGGGGGGCCGCTGCTCGGGGACTGGCTGGGCATTGGCTGGTGGGTGGGGAGCAATTGCATCGTGCATCACTTGCTTTGTATATTCTTCATCATCATTATTATTATTATTATTATTATTATTATTATTATTATTATATTTCAATTATTAAACTGTTCTTATCTCAACCCATGAGTTTTCTCACTTTTACTCTTCCAATTCTCTCCCCCATCCCACAGAGAGGGGAGAGTGAGCGAGCAGCTGTGTGGTGCTCAGTTGCTGGCTGAGGCTAAACCACAACACTCACATTGCAATTCAATGCAATAAAGGCTTCAGCTCAACTGAATTCAATCTCAGAAATCATCAAAAAGTAAGATTTATGTAGTACTTTTTAGAAAACCTTATGACGGCCACCAATTCAGGTGAGGAGATACAAGCTCTTCTTCAACAGTATTACAAAGATGTTCACCTATCTCCTTCACAAAGGAATCACACAGGGCAGCCTATTCTGTGTCATGTTGTGATGACATAAGTCACTTTCTCTGTGGATGTTTGGCAGAAGCTTTGTTTAATAGGTTGGTTGGTTTGATTGAAACTCATCTATCATATGGTAGTTTTTTACAGAAAAAAAAAATTTCACCTTTCAGTCTTATGATCACTCACTCCAGATCAGACTAAAGCCATCACTGCTCTTAAAAATTATTTAAATAGGGTACAGAACTATTCTTTTTAAAATAATGACTTGCTGAGCAAATGTCACACAACAACCAGTAGAAAAAAAGAACCAAAAAACACAGGTCTATTTTTGGCTTCCTTGTTATTGCAAATGGTATACCTATATCTGGAAGGGAGAGAGACACTAAAATTCTAGAAACAGGACAAAAATACATCCTTTTCATGAACATGGCATAAGACACAAAAATTCATACTGTCTTCAGCTGAAGTTGATGCACCTGTCATTCCTGTGCTGCACCAGTTCTCTGGTCTTCATCTGCAGTACAAATCTCGTTTCATACAAATCTACTATTCCATACAGTGGCAAAAATTTACAGCTAGCTTTTCCCAAAGCAGAGTTAATCAAATCTGTAATCAGAACCTCATTTGCGGGGTGGGGGGGTGGGGGAAAGCACGATTCTTCTTACTTCTTGTTTTCTTACACTAACCTTCAGTCCCTATTTGGAAAATCTCAAAAAACTACATCCCCAGTCTCTCACTGGTAAGCGGTAGGGTATTCTAGCTTTTGATTTTCATCAGTTATTGAAAAACAATCTCTTGAAATACACTCAAAACACCTTGTTTCCAAATTTAGTGCAGATTCCCAATTTCTGAATATCCAATTTGGAGAATTGACTCTGTGATTTTTGTGGGGTTTGGGGTTTTTTTGATGTTATATAGTCAGGCACAGAAAAGAGGTTAGGCAGAAAGTACATCACTGCAGGAGGGTGCTGAAGATAGCTCACAAGATTTTTGAAGGTATTTTAAAAAAATAACAGTTATCTGGCTGGCCTTCTTTTGTAGCCTAAGGCTGGTTCCATCCCAAGTGAAGTCATCACAGACTAGCTTCATTATGGACATCACATTAAGCTATCATGTCATTAAACAAGCAGAGTGAATTATGTCAATGCTAAGAAACGATTCCTCTCTCTCTTTCATCATTACATTACACAGATCCAAAAAGAGATACCAGATGGATCGTGGTCCAAAGCCAGTATTGGCAAAAACACTAGCAACCCAGCAAGACACAGCCAAACTTTCATCTGGGAAAGTGATGCTGTGCAAATGGAAAAACACATCTGTGTGCTAGGGTATGCTGACCTGTTCTGACCCATATGTTCAAATGACTCTCAAACAAAGCAGGTGGCAAGACCTATTAATTCTTGACGTAAGTAAAATAAATGTAAAACCCACAACAAATAAAAACATATCCGGCACTTAATTACAGTCAGGAAATAGAATAAGTAGACATACAGTTAAAAAAGCCAGGACATTTTTTTGCCCAAATTCATTTCCTTATATGATTCTTTTCTTTTTCTAGCCCCCATCTGTTTTTAAACTTTAGACTGTGAACTGTTCTTTTGCCTCTTTACATTCTTCCCTATGATCTTTTCTTCATTGAAATCTTTGAGTGATACAGTAGAATAATTATTACTAATAACATACCTATGATTTTTTTTCCCTTCTGGTACTTCTAACTATTCAATTTTTATTAATTTTTAGGATGTGTTTTCAATATTCATGTATTTGTTTACTTCTTGCAAAAAAAAATTATACTGAGCAAAGATAATTTCACTTTAGCTTACAGGTTCCTTCTCATCAGGTACATTTAAACTTGCACTGAACAGTACTTACACTGAAATGGTGGAAAACACAGTATATAAATATTACTATTTATATTGAGTTTTGAAGCCTCAGATTTGAGTATAAACTAATATAAAATTGTCAGCTTCACATACATATGCATATATGCACACACACATTTTTCATTTTTTTACTGGAAACATCTTAATGATATAAAAGTCTATTCAGAAGACTTTAGGTTATTGTTGAATAACACCACAATGTTTTAATTCATCCCTGTAATTGCTCTCTCTGAATTTACTCCATAATGCTTGCTACTTTCTTCTTTACCTGCAATCTGACCTTGAGTAAGGTTTAGTTTCAATAGGGCTTACACTGTGGAGGACCAGTACTCTATGGAGAAGATAAAAAATCTTAATGCTAATCCTGGAGAAAACAGTGTGGGTAAGATCCAGCCCCTTTACCTGCTTCTTCTCTTAAAGTGCCCAGAAGACAATAGTTCCATTTTTCTGTCATCTAACTTGATCACCTGTGCCAGTCACTCTGTCCTAGGAGTACAGTATTTACACTCCAGGGAACTTACTCATTTTTCTAATAGGGAGAACATTTATTCTTAATTAATTTATTATTAACAGAAGAGTAAAGTGTTGAGTCTTTTATAGCTTATACAATAGAAGTAGCACGATGAAATAAGGTATCGCTCTATGGTCCAAGGAATGGGATCTGATAGTTACAGACTATACGCAGTCTTAAAGTAAAGTCATTCTAAGAGTTACTAGGAAGATCAGACTTTTGAAAGGGATATTTTTCCCATGGTTAAAGACTACAAACTGTGATTAAAATCAGGGGCATGCCCCATTAGAATTGAATCTGTAGATTCTACAGGTCTTCATTAGATGAACACCTAGCAATCAAATCAGAAAGGAAAAGAACAACATTTTTCCTTGAAAGAAAAGCTTGAAAATTATGTTATTAATGCTTGTATCCTATGTTCACACAAGGATTTGCAAAGTAGAATGAGCTTACTCTTGTCCTAACCAATTTTACGTCCAGTTTTCAAACAGGAAGCAGTGGATTCCACAGGCTAAATGTGATGATACTTTTTTAACTATGCAAAAAAAACAACCCAATAGACTGAACAAAAATCTGTTCAACTCCAAAGTCACAAAATTAACTGTTCCTTAACCCGAGGTACCATGGAACTGAATGAATTTCCCCACTGGAAAGACCTAGTATTTTTTTTTAGTGTGAGATGCGTCTTTGTATGGCACTCTGTTGAGAGAAAAGCACTGACAGAAGCTGGTCACAGAGAAGGATGAAGCTAGCTGTGGTAACAATGACTTTACATAGCATAGGTACTACCTATGATGCAAAACCACATTTACACTACATTTCTGTTCACTGCAGCAAATATTGTATTTATAAAATGATCAGATTGCACGTGACAAATCTGTACAATACTACAAGTCTCTTCCACAATACGGTTCAACATACTCTGATTCTTTTCCCCAAAACCACTCTACAGCACTGTGATATGCACATGTGCTTAATCACAGATACACAGAAGTTTACATGTGCTCAGCCTAATCAACTATTCCTGGATACAGGAAAATAGTGATATAACCTAAGCTGTTCGGGCTGGACAAATAATTTATGTAGAAGGTTAACAAAAGGCTGGAATATATTAGGTACTTGTGGAGTTGAAGCTAAAATTGGATTGCTTGAAAACCTTTTCCATACATCAAGAATATGAATAGAAAAGAATTTGCTGCCCTTACGTGTCTTTAACTGCCTACTCTTCCTCGTGGCAACAAAAACTATTCGTGTAGGACTTTCTTTCCTCATTATGTTAATCCTTTCTAGTCAAAACAAAAGCTCTGGAAAAATTTTGTCTAAAGCAAATGTCTACTAAAAAGTGCGCTGCCCACACATGGAGGAATTGACTGAAAGGAAAATTATTTGATTGGTGAAGCTATCCTAAGTTTTAGGTAAATGGGCATCTTAAGTTCATTCACTCTTCAGGTGTTTCTGGGGTCAGTAGTTTATTCTCATCTACTACCTGTGAGATCAGAATCACATCAGTGTCGTGCCTCTATTGCTTGAAGCTAATTTTGGTTGTCTTTTTATAACTTGGAAAAAGATAATAAATAATCACACATACAATTAGAGCAGTGAGAGACTGCCATTAAAAGTATTCAACATATGTCTAGTTGCTCAACTAAGATAAAGGCAGTCTCTCTTTAACACAAATCTAATTAAAAACAGCTTACGTAGAGCATCACCAGAGTATGCTGAGACAATATGGAAAATATGCATATTTAAAATCCCTGGATTTAAATCTAGCAGAGCAAAGAATGCAAAAGGATGTAGAAGGAGTACTTTCAATGAAATTTAGAATCCTAAGTATTTTTTTTCTCTTTTGTGGGTAGGATCTTAGGTTATTTGGGCACATTTGACAATTTTATCTTTGGTCTATAAGACAGGTTTTTCAGCTGGGTCTCAGATTCTGTAGACAACACCCCAGATGAGTAACCTGGCTGATATCATCACAAATATTAAGTGATAGAAAAACTGGAGCTTTACGTAATTCTGCTTATTCTTTGGAAGACCCAGGAAGATCTCATGAAGAAACACATTCTCCATTAAGCAAAAGTGACTGAAAATACACCCCTAAATAAGGGTTTGTCTCTCAAGCACTGTGGTCCAAAGCGATTTCTGAACAGCATCTAGCACCAGGAAGAAAATGAAATTACAGAAAATAATCTGAGCAAGAAAGATGGAAACATTTGGATATATGGAAGGCAACTGCAAGAGATCTAAACGACATTCTGTATTTCAAGGAATGGGTGCTGGTGAAAAGAAAAACATGCAGAGAATAGTCTAATAGCAGCAGATTCCTGTGTTCTTGATGTGTTTTGGTTGGCAATCTTCAGAGGGACCTAATTGTGCAAGTGCATTGCATATAGCTGCGGAGAGTCATACCTCATGTAAGACCGAGACATTTGTTTTAAAATGTATGTTTTAAGCTTGAGAACAGAAGATAAATTAAACCTTGAGAAAGGTTTGTGGCTAATCTAAGGCTGAAAAGCTGTTTGCAACTCTGAGAGGATTAGCTGAGATAAAAGACCAACTCTTGATCAGACTACAGGACAGAAATCTCAGAGGGAGATTCCGAGGAGACTTAGAATTAGTCCTTTACAAGGTGATTCTCATTTTCCCAGCAACCGCCACAATGTTGACCAGGCTAAAGTTTCTGGCCCCGTTGGCAAGATTAAAAATGCAAGGGTATCACAAGGAAGGGCTGGAAGCACAAAGCAAGTGGAGCTGGTTCAATGTATATTTAATAATATCTGAACCTTGCACAAAGTGCCAAAATCGGGATAATGTAATGAAGCAAAAAAATACAAGGGATGCCATTTATTTTTAAGAAAGGATACCAATATGCAGAATCAGCAGACATACAGAAGGAGTGGTGGCAGCACTGTGACTGTATGACACCATACACCAATTGCCTACAGTCCATTAGGGTCCCAAAATAGGCATGCTTGGACTGTTTACTCTTGTGCCCATTCTTCATTTTCAGAAATGCAGAGTCAAGAAACACCTCCATTTCAATTTCCTAGCCGCAAAATAGATATTTTTGCATATAGAGAAGCACTTCAGTCTGTGGAGAGGTGTCTATCTGTCATCTAAGCTCTGGTGTACCTACCTCCACCTAAACTCCCCAAAAAAATAGTCAGTAGATGCGTTTAGAACAAAGCACTCACAAATGACGAAGGCAGCCTGCACTGACTGAAATGGGAAGCTCACACTGGGCGGACAAAGCCATGCCTACCTCTGTGGGGCATCCAGCTGTTAGCACAGTTGCTGACAGAGGCAGGACCCAGGTGTTCCCAGCCTGAGAGTATTTGAACCCCACCACTCAGAAGTGCCCTGCTCATCTGACAAAAGGCAGGACTGAGAGGGACCTGCCTCACCTTGGAGCTGGGAAATCGAGAATGGAAGAGGCGAAGGGCTGAAGAGAGAATGAGCGTGAGAAAGGCTGATACAGTAGCCCCATTCCCATTCAAGGATCATCGCATACACCTTAAAAATGGTTTTGAGAACAGGGACCAGCATCCTGAACTCCCAGAGGAGTTTGCTCTTCACTCGGCTATGTATTGTGTACTTGACATTTAAATGTAATAGCCTGCTATTACAGTAGACTACAGTTTGCAATTTGCAACTACAATTTCCTAGGAAACCATCACAATAACTTACAGAAGCCTAAGCAGCAGGTTAACGTGCTCATAGTCTGGTCTGCCTGAGCGTTTGACTATACCAACGAAAAACCAGCAATTTATGAATGCTTAAATTACATAGGTAGGAGAGGATGGGTCAAGGTCATACTTCTGTACTTCGCATTTCTGATTTTATACAGAAGCAAAATATGCAGGGCAGCTCTCCAAAGTCTTACATGTCATTCAGTTCTGCTGCTGACCTGCTTAAAAACTTGAACTTTATTCTTATGGAATGACTGAGAAAACAGTGTGAAGCTGCATTTTCCTTGATAGTTCAGATCTCATCAGGAAATGCCCAGTTGCTGAGTCAGTAAGTTTTTTAAAAAGCTTCTCCATAAAGCAGCTCTAATACTGGATTACTTCCAGTCTACTTTTTTGTCCCCTTGTTGAATTATGGGGCATGGGTTTTTCAAACAAAGCCCTCGCTGCCTGCCATTAATCCTTTTGGGTAAGCAAATCAGCAAGCCTTTTAGTCACTGGGATTGATACAACCACTCCTAGCAAAGCATCACAAACCATCTGCCAATTTCACAACTATCAGATCCATGAGTGAATGAAAGTACAAGATAAACAGCATGGTATGGAATGCCACAGCTGAATAAAAAATTCGAACCATCACAGGGGAGGTGGATTACTGCTTTATTGTACTACAATCCACAGAGCAGTTAAATCTCAACATATCATTCCTATTACGGTAGTCTTTGCTCCAAACTGCAAGTCTAAGCATAAACACATTCTGTGTATTATGAGAACAGAAGAAAGCAGTCACATACCTAACAAATATGAACATAATGTACATTTTCACAGGCTACCTTGTTCCCATTGCCTACAATCGTGCTATATCTGAAACAGCACTTCAAAATAAAGAAAAGTCTTAGTACCCTTCTCACTCACAAATGTTGCAATTTGTGTCCTATATAGTTATATAAAACCAAAACTGCTCAATGAGATATGCAGTACTCCTTCAAAATGATGACAGGCCAATCTCACAGTAGAGTAGTTGCTAAAACTAGGTGCAAAACAAAACCCAGGGCAGGTCTCTTTTGAAACAGTCGAATATGGAGGGTTGCAGGGGAGGGGAGAAAGTGTCACAGTCCTCCCTCTGCACATTTAGACTGGAATAATTTACCTTTTTTTTTTTTAACATACCTAATCCTTCTAGAGAAAATAATAAAGGAGAAAAACCCCGAAACTATGTTGAAACCTAAAATCACTGAAAAAAAATGAATATGTCTAACCACCATCACAACTCATAAGAATCAATGCTGGCTCCAAGCAGAACAAAGGAAACAGCTTGGAGCGCAGCTCAAAAGCGCTGGCAACCAGTTCTCTGGGGCCCTTCTGAGCCTCCCCGAACCTTGCAAAGATCAAAATATTCACCTCAAGCCTTTCCAGTGTAAGTTCAAAACTCAGAGAGCCAACTATTTAACCGTTACAACCAGAAAAAAAGGCCAGCAGTAAATACAAACTGTAAAAATTATAATTGCTGTTTCCCTTCCCCTTCTCCCGGGTAGAGATTTCCACCTCCATAGACAGCAGTTGCATCGAAAATTTAGAAACAGCAGTTGATGGGGCATTAACCACAGATTACAACTGACAGGCATAAACTTCCAGTGGGAAGAGGAGACAGTGAGAAGGGAGAGACTCTCCTGCACTAGCTTGGTTGCTTCTCCCCAAGCCTCTGGCACCGCAAAAAGCAGCCGCTCACCCCCTCGGCTGGGCAGGCTCACCCCCAGCACCGTTCCTCAGGCCTAGGGAAAAGCCACCGCTGGCAGGGCAGAAGCAGGCAAGAATCTCTTAAACTGATGCTCAACCAATTACAGCTTATGATAATGAGAATAAGGAAGCTGCTGGTGAACAGCTCTGCCTGAATGTTGAGAAGGGAGTCAACCTGGACCCACAGCTCCTGGATGGGTTCCTAAGGCTAAGGCAATCAGTAGAAGGGCAGAAGATGACACAAACTTGTAGCCCAGTCTCCACCAGCAGCACGTGGTAGCTGCAGCCACACTCTGTGAGGAGCTCCGCTGGCCGTCACCTCTTTGGGATCTTCTGAGGCACTCTGTGGATCAGGCCCCTCTGAATATTCAGGGAAAGGATGGCCTCCTTTCTAGATCCTGGCTTAGAACAAGCACCAGATGAAATGGATATACAGGTTCCCTCCTGTATATATATATATGATGCTGAATACAGGATGGCCAGAAACTGCTCTATTCATGTTCACATTGCTCAGGACCCTCCACCGCAGCCATGTCTGGGGCAGAGCTAACTGAAGAGGCCAAAACAACGCCCGGGGCTGTTCCTAGGAGCAGTGTGGAGGCCTTTAGCCAAGATCATGTCCTGGGCCTCTTTATTATCTGTATCGATGTACCCATAGAGAGCACAAGGGACATTCTTACCGAGAAAAAAACCCAAAAGCATTAAAACCGAATTTTTTTGTTTGCATTTTTTCCTAAAAAGCACCAAATCATTGTTGGCATGATGTAAAAGTTTGGGCAGCGCTTTCAAATTTGGACGGCCAAGTTGTATAAAAATGGAAGCGGCCTGATACACAGAAATGTAATTAACTAAATTTCTACAGTTTGGAGCCTTTGGCAATCAACTTAAGTGTTTCTTTCTGATGTGTAAACATGGACTTAGATACCTTACTTAAGTATCCCAGTAAGAAAATGCCAGCATGACTATTCAACGTCCAAACAGAAGGTCTTCATTAAAATTAGTTTATCTAATTCCAATTCTTGAAGGACATTTATCTGCAGAACACATGCAAAACCTATTCCCATTAAAAATTGGTGATATTCACTTAAAAAATGTCTATGACTTCAACAGCAGAAGTGATTCAGCAGGCTAAGCGACAACATTAGTACAGGAGAAAGTTATCCAGGAATGTATTTATTTATTGGCAACTGTGTCTGAGAAATCAGAGCAAATCAATCAAGAAGAGAGTTACTAGATGCTGACTGTCTAATACTGTTGAATCTATTTATTGTGCACAACAACAATTTTTAATAACAGTGTGTTATATCTTAAGTTTAAGGCTTACTTGGTTTACATCATTTATTTATTTATTATCTGAGGAGTCATTATCGGATGCACTGGACACTTCCTGGAAATTAATGACCAATGAGATAAACAGAGACTACAGTGAGGTATTAACCTTTCCAGATGACAGAAGTACCCCTTTGAGGTAATTTATAGAAATTTTACTGCCATAAGAAGTTCAGAAATAATCACTTCCTGCTTTTTAGCACAACTATTTTTGAGAAGAGCTACAGTCTTGTTTGTTGCAACCCTTTCCTAAGGCCTTTGAAAGACCTTCCTGATGTGCTGGGTCTTTCTGAAGGCATTAGGCTCTGAAATTTGGCACATTCAGCCTCGATTACAATTTCTAATGTTCTGCCAACAGAACCTGCAGTTTCAAGCATCAGGGGGGATATATGCTTTGTTAAATTGGGTCAGCTGGCCTGCTCCTACTGGAGCAAAGGCTTCGGTATGTTCATGGAAGGACCAAGTTATGATCTGGCTTCTGGTTGGCTATTATCTCTTGAATCTTAGAAGTCATCATTATTGTTAGATTCTGTGAAATATTTATATAAATAAAACCAGAAAGTTACTGTCTCCTACAGGCAGAGCCTCCCAAACTTCCAGAATGATCCTTCTACTTTCCATATATTCTACCTTTTTGATGTTTTCTCAGTGCCTTTTATCTTTCACATCCCCCATCCAACCACCATCTCTTATCCTTTCTGCAAAACGATAATTATGTGAATTTTCATAGTTTTAAACATATTTCTTATCTAAGACTCCTGTGAAGTGTGAGAAAAAAATGAATATGTGTTGCAGAGTTCAAGATCTGAAGCACAGAAGGGTTGAAGACCAAATCAGCTAATACCCAAATCAAAAGAAGACTGATTACCTTTGTAGACATGGACCAAAAATGTATTGCTTTCACATTAATATTGAGGCATTGCTCTAACAGTGGAATCCAGGCTGCAGAATAAGGTTGTTTGCTCTATAGTGATTGTAATAGTTATATAAATTGAGGAGGCACTAACCTTGCTCTACTCTTAACCCATACCTCAACCAAGCCTTGTCCTCAACTCTGACAAGAGGAAGGGGAGACAGGTACTCAGTGTAGCTTCATGACCTATGCCAGGTTAAATCTGGTCTGCCACACCCAAAGAAGCACTCCTGCCCTCCCCACACATCTGCATTCGTGTTTCCCCTCCTTCCCTTGAATCAGCATGTAATTTTTGCAAAGGCACTAAAACTCTCAGAAAAAAAAAATTAAGACGTAACAGTAATTCTGATCCAACTTGAGAGACTAGAAAAACTGGAGGGAGAGCATCAATTAAAGTGAGCATATTTGCTGGCTGGTTTGTGTAAAATCCCTACACAGTTCAGGAAGCAAGGAGCAGAACCAGAGAAAGGATGTGCAGGCAACTGCCCAGGACAACCCATGCTTGCAACCAGCATCCTGGTCTGTGTCACTTGTGGTCTCGGCACTTTCTTAAATTGATCTAAATCCATGCCGATCCTGAAAAGGGCAGTTCCTCTCTTCTCTGCACTCTCTGCTTAGTGTTTCTACCCTCCACAACCCCCCCCCCCAAGTCAGCCTCAGAGCTTGGGCAGTTCCCTACAGATTTTGAAGGGGGAGAGAGATTTTCAGTAGATCAAGTCTTGAAGCATTCACCTAAACAAAAGTCATTGCCGCTACATCAGGTTATTTGTGATTTACTTGAAAGATGCTGGATACTTCCAGGCACTTAAATAAAAATAATACATATAGTTTGATATTCCTAGTTCCTGTAGTGAACCACTACAAAACTATGATTTACAATCAATGTCTTCACATCTCAAGAGAGTGCTGTGCCTTTTACTGGTGATTACTACTGAATAAAGTTACTTAGATGCTGAAAGGATGCATAAAAACCAATACAGTTGCTTTGTGAAGTCTGAAGCCCTATTGTAAAACCATGAAATGCATTTCCCTACAGTTATTGTGAATATACTTGAAAAGAACGCAGTCTGTTTTTTATGATAGAGCATCCCATGCCAGCAATAAGGAGGTGAAGATGAAAATTGCTATCAGATTAGAATCTCCACAATCAAGCACTCATTAGAAACTCAAAGGTACCCTATATGCAGACATACATGTATATTTCTTACATTTTACATCTTAAAGACTACTCAGAGGGTGAATTTTGTATATCAACTTCGAATCTTTTGAAAACTTTCGAACATACCCTTACAGTGATTGTATGCCCTTGTAGGTTTGTTCCATTTTACATTACAGTCATTTGCAGTTGAAGATTAGACTGAGTGAAAGAACCGTCAGTCAGTGCAATTTTAGAGCATTTTAGAGCATTACATAAGCAAGAGTAAACCTGCTCCTTTCATTACGTGAACATGAATGAGAAGTGACACTGTGGCAGCTGCAATATACCTCCTTTATCTTCTTCATCAAGGCTTTCTTTTCAGCTTTTCTCCATCACTTGTGTACTTGCATAGGCTTTTAAGCAATCTATTGTAAAAACATGGAAATGACCTAGTCAGTCCTCTCTTGGATGGACGTGCCTCTAACACATGGCCATACCTGTTGCCTCCCACGTGATCTAAAGCCCACTGAGTCTGTCTAGTGACTGATGATGTCTTGTGGTCCTAGAGCTCCCAAACGCACTATCATTTCTGGCATCCCAGAAACGAGGGGGATCAGTCATCTTTTTAAGTCCAGCCAGAGTATCCCCTACTTTGTGACTTCAGATATTTAGATACATTCCCCCAATATGTATGGATAATAGGGCTGGGAATAGGCTCCAGCACTGCTCTGTGATCACTTACTGTCAAAGTTGTAATTAATACCTTGTCTGGTGCTTTTGGCTCACACCAGATAGCACTGGTGTGACTGGGTAACAGTCTGGTTGTAGCAGAGCCCAGGGACTGTTCTGAAAAGGCTGTGTGGATGAGGCCAAGATATTTTTTGGAGGAAAAAAGTTAGCTATATGGTTGCAAACTCTGTTGTGCTATTTGAGCTTAGGGCCAAGGAATGGGTCCTTGCTCATAGACTCTGCCCCTAGATAATCTACTTCTCTGCAGATGCGCTAAACCTCCTGGAGAAACATGGCAAGAAGGCAAAGAATTGAGTCTCAGCAACCAAGTTTCTTAACTTTGTAACACCTCTGTCTGAACAAAATATATCGGAGAGTTATCAGACTGACAAAGAGTCATGAAAAGAGTATACTGCTTATGTGGCACTGACCCCTTTGCTAACGAGTTTCATTGGGCTATGCAGCTAAGCCTGCCTATGAGGATCTGGCTAACTATGATTACTGCTTACTGGAGAATTTCAGGGCTTTGCCTTCTCCGTATTCCCTTCCCTCAAACACCCACACATACATATGCCCCTTTATTTTCTGTAAAGAGTGATTAATAAATGAGAAACTATCATTGTAATAGGGAAATGTCTTTCAGTCAAAGGCCTTTTATTGCACAGTGACCACTTGGAGCCTGTCACTCCACTAGCTGTCAAGCATCTGTGACAAAATTGTTGCTGTAACCCACCCCAACAGACAGTGAAGATGACACTGCAAAGGGAAGGATGCAATGCAGATCTAAGCCCTTGAAATAAAATGGCAGTTTACCAACCTGACACATTCTGATTACAACAGGGTATTACTTTTTCATATTACTGAAGGTTTTTGTTCAGAATGTTGCTTTCTTGACCAAAGATTCAAAACTTTTAAGGAAAGTATTATGTTTTCTTCCTTACCCTTTCTTGATACATCTCCCTGCTCAAACACATGGTTGTGGACGGTTTACTGAGAACCTTGCAGATGGGTGGCATACACTATCCTCTTTCTTTTTGCTATGCTTTTTTTAATAGAAAATCTTAAGATACTCTCTAGAAGAACCAGTAACAAAGACGAACCCTGTATCAGTCATACGAGTACAACAGAAGCCAGTAACTCAGTATATTGGTGTGGTCAGAAAGAGCTCTCAAGATTGGATTACTGTTTTAAAAAGTCCTCCCAATTTCTTCTTTACCTTCTTCATCTTCTATTATACTTCTAAATAAACCCTTATAATCAACACACCACTTCACTCTTGCATATGAAAAACTACACATCCGCTGTCAAGGAAAACACTTGTCAGAGTGCTTAAAATCCTCATTCTAGAGCAGCTGGATTTCTGAAAGTATGCATATACACTAACCGAATAGCATGAGCAAAGAAAAAGACAATATAACTTCAAAAACTAACACTTCTTAAAAAAAAGGAAATGAAAAATCAAGCTCATACTCAAAGAGCCAATTATTAAACTATGTACTGTAACTCAGGTAAAGGCTGTCATGAATCTTTGTCTTCATTAAACGAATACAGATTTTAAAGATCAGCTGTGTATTTTGCCTCGCAAGCACTTTGCCTAGCAAGTGCTTTCAGAGTGAGCATCTGAAAACCAAAAAATAAAACTCCATTCTCTAAATAAGAAGTTATCGGTACAGTACTATCAGTATACAAAGCTTACATGACTGAATTAAGCACATATCACATTCAGACTGATGGAAATGAAGATGCTTGTAACCACGTTCTGTATTATCTGAAGAGTACTCGGGACAGAGTTTTTTAACAGTCAGAGCGGAGAAATGTGCTAGTGGCAGGGGATCTGAGGAAAAAAAGCCATTTTCAATTATTTATTTGGTCAGCTCCTACACTACACAGCATAATCACTTCTATAAATTATGAAAACTTTACTCCTGTTGTAATGACTTGGTAATAAGCCCAAATGCATTGGAGCATGCTATAATATCCAAACCATTACACAAAGTGTAAAAGATCATTACCTGGTTCAGAAATTATTATTGTGAATAACATCTTGTGCAAACAATTAACAATCTGCATTGCATTTGTAAAATGACAAGCCACTTTCAGGCAGCCTATACGTTGCTTCTCTAACATTTGTGTATTATTGTGAATCAAAGACATCCTTTATAGTTAGAGCCAAAACTCTTGAAAATTTGAAATGTATGTGTTCGAGGAAGAGAGGATGTGGATGTCTTCGCTGGATGTCGTCTGTTTGCAGTATGTGTTGAACTCCAGGATGCAGTAACCTCAGACACTCGCTGAACTGGATATACATTTGATAATTTTCTGCTTAGCAGAAGATAGTCTAGATGTAGGTCCTAGCTATCATATGCTATCCATATGCTTCTTATCTATAATCAAAACATAATAACTTGTTTCAACATAAAATAAACTTATGGAATTTGGGGAAAAAGGCTTTTAGATCAGTGCATAATGATAGCTGCCTTCTCTGCCTTCTTCCTTAGGGGCACAGGACAATTTCAGTTTTGAATACCACACAGTTGGAAAGTTTCTTACAAGTTTTCTGAGAGCACAAAATCAATTTTTATTTTGATACCTTATGGGTTTGGATCCTAAAACATCAATGTTACTGTTTTTAGTGAAAAGATAATATGATTACAATGACAGTGTCCAACTGATGCCAGTGTGGTCCTCTATTTCCAAAAGAGACTGCCCTCTTTTTTTAAGATAATTTATGAAGTGAGACATTAAAAAACCTAGCATTTTGCAACCCTTTTATGTTGAGCCCTTTACCATCATAAAGTAACCAAAGTGACAGTTCCAACCTCCCGTGCTTCACCAGAGCACCTCATTAGTAAAAAACAAGAAAGTATTTTCTCTAACTGGAGAAAAATCTACAGCAAGTTCTCCTGTCCTTGGCCTAAGTCCAGGAATGCACTACCCAGGGGATACTGCATAGGTGCTCATTACACTGTTAATGCATTTTAACAAGTTTCAGTAGCCTCTTGGTTTACTTTACTTACTTTTCTACCCCTTCCTTTCTCATATCTCCCCATCTTTACTCTCAGCGTGTAGAAAACACACTAAATGCAATTACACTGACTCTTGAGTTTTTGTTCTGTATTTCAAGATTTGGGCACACGTCTGTTCCTGAAACAGAATCTTGGTACTCTAATTATAGCCACAATCAGGGAATACTACCTTATTTCTTTAAATAAATTCATTCACGTTGCCATATTTTATAAGTCAGACACAAAATGCAGATCTGGGTTCCTAAAGAAAAATGGGGTGTTTATATATCTATATATGTATACGAGAGGTATAACCCATTGCTCTTTAGATCTTCGTAATACATAACACCCAGAAATAATGTGAGATCAGATGAGCAGCAAAACCAGTCTTGACAACAGAAACTATGTTCTCTTTCCACTGGTTCTTTATCCAAAATCCAAATCACAGTCAAACCGAACATCTTTTGAGCTTTGAAATACTTAGCTAGTTTTTCCCATCAGCATTTTCTTTTTCTGTGATCTCCAGATCACAGGAATATCGGACAAAATGCAGCTCTTGTGGTCAGACTGATGAGAAGCAGAGAAGGTTTCTTTTCAGTTGTGCTGGACTGGTTTGTGGAGTCAGTATGTTCGGTGACTGAATGATCCTCTAGATTTCTGCAAACATATTCAAATTGTTTGAGATTCTTCCAGAAGTAATACTAGGAAAGGCAACACTTGCATTCTAGCAAGTGCCACTTTCATTAGCTAACAGCTCCATTCAAAAACTTATGAAGAACAACAAGACCTGTTTTATACAAATCCACAGCCCAAACCACTACCCACTTTTCTTATCATAAAGCAGCTATTCCAGAGACTTAACCAGCCTTTTAAATATGTAACATGACTGTTACCAAGACTGGGTCAAAGCCCCCTTAATGTCTTCAAGGTATTTCTGACCTGCTAGTTCCTACCCCTATTGAGTAAATAGTGCAGTACAGCTGAACGGTTTCTGGAGGTGCAATCTGTGAAGCCGTTCATTTATGACCACAGTCTTAAAATCCCTCTGACGGGGCCACGAGATGTGTGTGGGATACCAGACAGATTCAGTACGCTGTAGGCAGTGAGATTTCATGAGAAAGTACGTGACTGAACTACATCCCGAAACAGAGATTCGCTAAAGCGAAGTTGTGAAGCTTTGACATACAGCTGAAATATACAATCAAGTCAGTAACTTTTCCAGATTCTCCTTTCAGAGTGGGCGCTGAAACCTTGTGAGTGCCTTCTTCAGTGAGAGCAAATAGAAAACCACTCCAAGATCACAGTGTGATCCTGTGTACAGATAAGCTGGATAATGCACCACCTCATACACAATCATTATTCTTCTACTCTATGGATCTACAATTGTAGGTGTCTTCTGAATTATATACCACGCTGTAATTTAAATGACTAACTGTCCACACCATATAGCTTATTAATAAAAGAGCAAAGCTGAACTCTCTCTGACTTACTCTATTTCCTTAATTAGCGCAAAATCTGCTCTCTCTCCCTGCTATAATGTATATTAATGAGATATATTTCATTCATCTACTAATTTATTATAAGATTTTTGTTTCAAAAACTGGATTCTGAAAGGAAGATTCATGGTTACTGTTGTTTTCACAGTTAAGTTTTTTGATCATCTGATAGTTAGGAAACACAGTAGGAGATGCCTTGTATCAGGGAGGTAACGAGGGACTTACCAAATCAGAGGATTTAATTTTGGTTAGTTGTGCTATCAGTAAAACAACAGAGCTCCTGCTAAGGAAGCAGTTTGTTGGGGGCATGTAGCACAGTAGGAACACTATGTCTGTCTTTAAAGGTGACCTGAAAAAAATTATGTGATACTGCTGAGCTGTTTATTATGGGGCCTGTTCATTTTACAGCAGAAAACCTGTCACACTCAAAAATTACTCCAAAATGTTACTCCAAAAATCCTTGTCTGAGAAAACCTGCAGGAAGTGCATCCCATTACACAAAGAGAGAGGGTCAGTAGACATGTACAGTAATGATGTAAGCCAGACACAGTACAAGCCCACACACTGATAGACAACAAACATTTACCAGAGAACGATATCACTAATCTTTTGCTATATCCTTCATTGCTTCAGTAGTGACACATTTTAGTAGGGCCTGTTGCAATAGGATGAGGGATAATGGTTTTAAACTAAAAGAGGGCAGAGTCAGACTAGATATAAGGAGGACATTTTTTGCGCTGAGGGTGGTGAAACACTGGCACAGATTTCCCAGAGAGGTGGTGGATGTCCTGTCCCTGGAAACATTCAAGGTCAGGTTGGCTGGGGCTCTGAGCAACCTGACCTAGTTGAAGATGTCCCTGCCCAGGGCAGGGGGGTTGGACTAGATGACCTTTAGAGGTCCCTTCCAACCCAAACTATTCTATGATCCTATGATTCTATTTTTATTTCCTTTTCAGAAAATATAGATCAAATCTTACTTTTTTTTTCCCACATTCACCACCATATCTCAAAATACAACCAGCTCAGGCTGTTGAATGACTCTAGATGTGGTTCAGGTATCAGAGCTGGGCTCAGCAGATATAGGTTCAATTCCACAGTCCACATCACTTTAACTTTACTCTCTCTTGTCTTTACACCATATGCCCTTTACACTCTTTACCCTGCTCTTTGGCAGGGAGATCATCTTTTTCTAAACATATGTACATTATACGGGCATTGGAGTGCCATTCTCCAATGCACTTCTCAGTGCATCTCAGGGATATCACTGAGGGAGATAAACAGGCCTTGTATGCCAATGGCAGTTACCTTGATTATAGAAATTGTATCAACTATATAAGTTATCTCAACTGTATTAATTCACAAAACATCTCCCTCATCTTTTTTAACTATGCTAGTTGCCCCCCACTGACAGAACAGGTGAGAAGACAGTAGCTTTTGTAAATAAAGAATACAGTAAATGACGTAAATAACTACAATTCATCTATCTTAATTTGCTATCCAGTTCTTCATTAGTTTAAATTCATACTAATCTCTTCTTAGGCTGAAGATAAATATCTTCATTATTTCAGCCTTTAATCTGCTCAATATTCGACTAACTTCTCCCCTTCAATGGGAATGAAAATGTGATTACTATCTTTAATATACATATGTATGTAAAAATAAATCCTCTCTTGATGGTATGGGCAGATTGCCTAAATGGCAGCTAAGCTACGTTACATCCCCAACTGATGTTTGTGCAGCCTAAGTTCCATATTTTAAATTTTTCCTTTTGGAGTTGTTTTTTTTTTGTTTTTACTTCATTCTGTTCAGCCCAAGTACTCCTAACCTTAGCAATCAAAGAGTTACCAGCACATTGGTATTTATATCTATGTTAAACATATATTGACCTTTAATTTGTGCTGGCTTCAGTGACATTGCAAATGACCATAAGGTATCTATTAACAGAGAGAGATAATCTTAACACACTGGTGAAATACATATTTAATTGCCACAAAATGTAAGGATAGATACAACATGATTTTACCAGGAGCTACAATGCATGTCTTTAACTTTGTATTTTGGCAAAAATGTCATCTGTCTTTGAAATGGAAAAATAAAAATGTCTGATGAGAGTATATCCCTCCCAGAATGTGGCCCTCTGCACCAAGGTCATACAGTTATGAAGATGTTTTTCCTCCATTAGAGCACAGTGCCATTATGATTTATGACTGCAAAAACCTTTTCAAATTAAGATTTGTTTGATTGTCTGTTTCTATTAAGGGTATCATAATAATATTTTTCCCTTTTCCAAACAAATGTTCTACACAGCCTAGCGTCCACAAGACATGCACAAGGATGTGACAGTGATTAATTTCTGTTGCTGAATTCTTTATTTCCAATAACTAATTTAAGATAGTCAACACTTTTTAATAACTAAAAGATATAAATTCTGCAGGGTATTTTTGCTTAGGTAATTGATAAAACATCTTCCTATTAATGACTGTAAATTATGACTGTATTATATAAATCTGTCTCCTCGGAAGTCTCCTGTAGAACACAGCAGTATAGGCAGCTGCTGTGGACTGAGGTATAAAATTTATACTATGAAAAAGAACACATCACCACAATGCCAGAAGTTGTCTGAATGAATATAAATAAAAATATTTTTTCTGCTTGAATTTTATCTGGATGATAAAGTTCTGATGACATCATATATAATTGAAATAAATTATATATATGGTTGTTGAGACTCATTGAATATCATCTTCCCACAGGAAATGGCAAAAGCACAATTTGTTTTGGGCTTTTAAAAGCAAATTAGTCAAGCGGCTGGAAAATTGCCTGTGAAGAACAGTGGTGCAGTGGCAGACAGAAGGACAGGTAACTTAACAGAACTTTCCTAATATCTAAGAATTTCTCAACCTCTGGTCCTTCCTTAGGTAAAACTATAATCAAACATAGACAAATTTGGATGCAATTGCAAAAATAAATGGTAAACTAACTCTCCAGTCTTAAAGCAAGCTCATAAAAAATTTATCCTTGCTTCCACAGGATCCTTTCTTAAAGCTGAGGCACATTAGAAGATTAGGAAATTTTCTTGTGTACTACCATAGGTTATACATGCTTAAAAACACCTCAATGCTTAGAAAAGAATTTGGTCCTATAATTTCTGTAGGTATGCCCAACTATTTTTGAAGAAGCTATGTGAAGTTTTTCCAGGCAGTGATGAACCCCAGTCATAGTACACATGAATAATCAGACTTCTTACAAGGGAAGTTAACAGTTTGGTTCCACTATTTCATTCATCTGTAAACCACTAAATCCTCCAGAAATTATTTGGCAGCAGTCAAAATATGCTGGTATTTCATCCAATATTAGTATCCATAGGTTCATGTTCAATTTTATTGCGCCTTACAGACAATTATAGTCCGAATCTTTGGGTTAATAAAGGTCAAGATGATTTCCCATAGCAAACATAAGCCTGAGAGAAAGATATGTTGAACAGAAACCCACTCTTCTGAAATATTTTCTCAAATATTCTCTGCTAAGAACAACCGTCTCTTTGGGCATTTGACCAGATCACAGAGGGGAGTCTGAAAAGTTCTTCAGATACTCAGCTGTTCCTTGTTGTGTATTTTACTGGGATTCAAAGAAGACAATATTTCAGTAATGCATGTAATCACAAGTATGGTATCTATACAGAGTGAAGGCAGGGTCATCATTTATTCGTACGGCACTATCTTTGGTTATATTGCAGCTATCCTTTATAGTTGCACAGAAACAACAGGCACTATGGGAGATACAAGGACACTGACACAGTCACTTCATCATACCATACTTGGACACCTATATTATATTGGTGATTGAAATCTCTCTGGACTTTCTATCCAAGAAACCTTATATCTATGAATATATATAGTATATATTCATATATAGCATATATTCATGCTACTACCTGCCATTTTTTGTGTGTATAGGATATTATGGTTTATCAAAAAAACCCACTAAGAAGTTCCTGCCAAACAGCTCCTCTCGGACAATACACAGGACAGCAGAGACCTTGTGTGTGAATATGCAGCTGAATTTTAAGTTCCCTGGAAGAGATGACAGAGAAGGGGTTGCAAAAGGAAGAGGACTCTTAGTTTACAGGCCGGTATACAAAAATACTATCCTCCAAACATGCAAGTGCTTCTCAGACGTGCTCTTAATAGCATTATTGTGTTAGTCAAATTTAACAAAAAGAAAGAGAATTCAGCTGATGCTGTGAGGAGAGACAAGTTACTATTTTTTAGCATTCTGTCCTTTTAGCAATATCGTGGGATTTATTCAGTGCCAGTCAGTCATGTCTTTCAGGTACCGAAAGTCTTCCTGGAAGTGACAAAGGCATTGTGTTATATTATTTTTGTACTGTAAAGCAATTTACCAGGCATGGAGCAGTGCAGTAAAAGAAAATTACAGTAATTCTCAAATTGACTGGGATGAACGTGCTCCTACCTTAAGTACACACTGAGTATCACTGAAACGAGAGCTCTGAATTCCAAACAAACTTTGACATGCCTCAACCTGCAGCTGAACACACCCTCCTTCCTCTTCACTCTCACTCAAAGGCGCTATGCTGGAGTTACCCCAGGCTAGATGCTTTGCTGGGGTCAATTTTGTCTTATTCCAACAAGGCTATTATGTAGGAAAATTTTAGTTTTCAAATTGCTGCAAGTATCAACACTGCCCTGTTTTTGCAAACAATAATGTAATTAGAGGCTATTATAAAATAATCAACTCTGAACCATAATTTTGCATGTTTTCACTAAAAATGCACAGACTGTCATTTTTAAGTACTGTAATTATTGCTTTTATCATTCAAGTAACGTTTCATGGAAAAGCTTCACTAGAAGCAGATTCTGAAAAACCCGATACCTTGATACCTTGAACAGTTGCAAAGTCATAAATGAACTAACAGTTCCTGCCTGTACCTTAAGATTTTACAAAAGAAATGTGCTAAAAGCCTTGAAAAAGACACAGATGGTGTTTCATATCAGTATGTCTCAGCAGTAAAAATTAAGGAAAAAAAAAGGGAAAAAAAGGGGGAAACAAAAGGAAAAAACCCCCATAGGCCGAGGAGTAATTTTAGGGGAGTAGCAAGGCTACTTAACACTGGTAATAGACATCTTTTAACAGTTTCTCTCAAGCAAAACCTTTGGGTTGTCAGTGGACAAAACTGTAAGTATGCTGTATCATACAGATGATACAAATTAGTGAAAACTTTCTGACAGACCAATCTTTAAAATATGGAAATGTGTGTTAATGTATGCCATATTTTACTTATGCTTGTAAGAATTTATTTGAGAATGGACTTCCATCTCAATACCTTCTTTTCTTGCTCAATCCAATAGTGAAAATACAATGGAAGATATGTACCTATTCCAAATCCAAGGACTTAACTGGAATGAAACTTCAGGTCTGACAGGTACCTACAGCTGAGGAATGAAGCAGCTACACAAAGTATCAGATGGAAGGAAATACTATCAAAATATGAAGTTTCATAAAATCACTAGAAATTAGCAAATTCCAAATCCTTCACTTTCTAGGAAAGCCTAACAAAGATACTCAAGTATCCTATAATTTGCACCTATAACGTAATCTAAATTTAAATACAATCTACATTTACCTTAAAGACTGTATCTTTAATTTTAATGTACAAACAGAAAAGCAGTCCAGAAAAGTACTACTCCACAGCTAAACCCTAAGCCTTCTGGTTTTAAGTGAGAATTGAATAGACGAGAACCACAGTCTCAGAATCCTACGGCCCAAGGCAGATCTCCCCAGGAAATAATTGCCACAGGTTTACCTCATGCTGACAAGCGGCCAAGAGAATAGAGAAAAGAGTCACTGTGAATAACTGCAAATAACTGCAAATATAAAGGAGAGCTACATGAAATATTTGTACATTTTATACTTACAAGGGTACCGCATGCACTGAAAATAATTTAAAAACACATAAGCAAAACGGCAGAAGTTAGATTTGAGAAATATGACAGTGAAAACTATGAAGATTTGGAGGGAGTTTTGCCATTGATTTCAGCGAAGTTAACTTCAACTGAAAATGTTATTGAATTACATTTATAAACGTTCCCTTTAAGTATTAAGATCAAAAGTACATCACAGGATAACAGTTTTCCATCTCTTTTTAGTAGCAATATCTGGCAGCAGTATGAACAGGATGTTTTGCCACACCACTAGGCTTAATTTCTTTATTAATAAAGTAACCTGTCCATAAGTATCTTGTGTTGTGACCAAAAAAGCCTGACCCCTTGCGTACTTCTGACAATGAATTTCCTTCAAAAATCTAGAAAAAACAGGAGACGTGAAGTTTCCCATGTCTGACCACTCAGCTATTAAAGCAGTGAGCTTGCTGTTTGCCATCCATGCAATGGCTACCTACATATAGCACAGGGCAATCTTGAAGCTGATAATACAGCTGAGTCTGCCTAATCCTGGTATAGCAAGATGAGTGCTTACAATATTTTGATTTGTATGTCTGATGGCAGCAGACATGGAGGAGCTATCAGAGCAGCAAAAGAAAACGCTGTGTTAGGCTACTACAGTGCACTGACCTTCTACCTGGCAGTAAAAAGTGGTTTTAATGCCTTGCTGTGCTTTAATAGTCATTGGGAACATTTCATATCCAGTAATTTGATTTTAAGATCCTAATACTTTATGCATTTATGATGTACAGATCTTAATTAATATTCTTGGTTTAACTACAAGCCTGGCCAAAAGATAAGTTCTCAGTACAACTAGATACCTGGCTGCCAACACAATCCAATCTGTCGCCATGTGGAAAGAACCAAGTGTGGAGTATACAACACACCCTCACTCGCTTCCTCCTGGTAAGGACATCAGTGACATGTGGTGCGCACACAGTGACATATTGCGTCTGCTATTATCCTGTTCCTCTTGCATGTTATGCCCTTTCTCTGCCTTGACTTTTGCTGGTCAACAGTGCAAGCTCAGAAGGGATCTTCTACCAAAGCGTTGGCGATGAAGCTTTGGATAAGAAGACCGCACTGATTCCACATTTGGTTTGACCTTAAATGCAACTTTATCAAGGAGAAACTTGATCACCAGGGAGGTAGAAGAATTTGTTTAGAATAGAAATTAAAACTGGACAATGCAGAACAGCTGCTCCACATCTACAAATATTGCCATTGCTCTTACTGTCTTTATGTGTATCCTTGCATTCCAATTCAACTTGCCACAATCTTTTTTCTTTTTTTCTTAAGGACCATTATGGTTGAGCTGTTCATTAAACTATTTTTACATAGAAAGTGGAAAAAAAATTGTGTTTAATTTCCTGCAGATTCCGTTTATTTTTCTCTTTTTCATGTTTATCTTCTTAGAAATCTTTCTCCATTCTAACCATATTATTTCCCTTTCTTCTTATTTTCTTTTGTTATGCAATCCTTTATTGCCCCCAACTACCATTATTTCCCTATGTTGCAATTGCTGCGCCTATCACTAAAGCTATTTCAATCTCCCTCTGTGTCTTTTCTGAACATCCCTTTTCTCTTATCCAGCATCTGCATGGTCCAAGTCCTTCCTTTCCTTCCTTTCTTCCATTAGTTTTTCTTCCTAACACTCTGAAAATATGATCCCAATTTCACATTATCATGTATTTTTCCTACTTTTCGGTTCACCCAAATCTAAAACAAACATCTCTAGCAAACTTCAAAATAATCCCTGAATTTCTTGCTTGTACTCATGCCTGCTGTTACCATGTGCTAGAATTTAACTCTCTTCGCTCTGTGACTCACATGGTGACTACATCACCAAAGAAGAAAGGCACCACAGGAATCCCTCAGGAAAAGTACAGATCTCCTAGCAGAGTCAAGAAGAGAAAGGCTGAATGGGCCCTTCTCTCACCATGCTATGCTAGAGCATTTTCTGTGATATCCCATGGGGGCACAGATAATTAAAGCAACAGACAATTCAGTAGGACACAACAGGGAGCAAATAAAGTAGCATGCATGTTACTCAGCAGGCGTTACTGAGCGAGCCACAGAGAAAGTATTTTGGGATACAGAAAGAAAACAAAAAGGGGACACCCTCTGGTGTACACAGAGAAAGAATTTATTTGAATATGTGGGTGTCGTCTTCCAGTTGTGGAACATGACATTACACTAATGGGCAGGAGCACTCCCTGTCCTCGTCAGATTTCCAAACCAAAGGAAGAAAAAGAGCTTTCACTTTTGTTACTGCTTTTACTGCACTGGCCATCACCGACATCATTTGGAAAAGGACAACTTGTGAGGGCAGTGTCCTGCTATATTTTAACTGCTACTCTCATGTGGCTGATGAGAATAATTTCCTAGAGACACAATTGAAGATATTTTCAGAATTATTTGAGTAAAATGCTTCTGCCCACACAATTCTCATTCCCAATTCAGAGCATGAGCAAAGTTCCTTGAGATCAGCAGAGAAAACACAACATTCCCAGAGTTCACCTTGCGGTCTGGCAGAAAGTAAAAAATTGCTACGCTTACTGTTAAGGAGTTTACAACTGTCATTTACTAGGTTCCATATTTCAGTTTCTACTATAGAAAGGGCAAACATCAAAATGAAGGATAAATTTGGGGGGTTTATGGGCTTTTCAGATCATTAATTGTTTCCAATGTTTCTAGAAGTGCATTTTTATCTATGGCAAATACCTATCTTTCCTCTCATCTCTCTTCTTATATACAATAGAGGAAGAATACATGTTTCTGCTGCTAAATCTTTAAAGTACATGTGAAAATCCCTTTCAAATGCTGTAACACAGTACATGGCTACAAGGCACCGTAGCATTAAAACACATGACAAGCCAAGCAGAAGGAAATTTGGAGTTCGGTTTTGCTTTGCTTTGTTTTGTTTTATTCAAAGGAGAAGCATAGGAATATTTACAGGTGGGACCATCTGACTTCATTTCATTTCTTGTTGACTGGAAAGAGCAAATTGCTTCATTTCATTTTCTGCAATCTAGCATTTGATTTAGAAGATCGTATAACAGCTGCAGCACATTCAAAGATAAGCCTTCAGCTTCTAAAGTGAGGTCTAAAAATGTAATGAGTCTTCCCTTGTAATGACTTTATATTCTCATTTTTGAGTAACTAGCACCACCACAAGAGACTATATAATACACAGTTGCATCAGAAAAGCATCAGGATTATTTCCTTTCATAACTTAGTTCAGGTAAATATTAATGGACATGTGTAAAAAAATAAGCTGAAGATTCTGGTTCAAAACAGAGCTGATCTGTGATACAGTCTGTGCGCGCATGACTAGGAGAAAACAAGCATGCAAAAAAAAAAAAAAAAAGATGGGTATCCAAGCCAATAAGAAAAGAGATGCATCCTGGTGAGCACTGGCAATAACATTCATACGTACGAAGTGTAAAATGTTCATTATATAATAATGTCTTGCATAGTCAACTTAATAGCTTATATTTTTTCATTTATGAGTCACGTTATTTGCATACAATATTAATAACATTTATTTTTAAAATTCAACTTTTTTAACGGGCCCCCAGGAGAAAGTCAGATTTAAATTCTGAGACCTTGAGCACTGGCTACCTCACTTTGGGTATTAGCCTTTGAATAGATTTTACAGCCAAACAATTCAATTTCTCTGCATTCTTGTGACAAGGATTCTTGTCTCTCTCCCTTGTGTCAGATTTAGTGAATTATGCAACTACATGGTGAGTTAGTTCAATTGGCTCATCCTGTGGAAAACTAACTCTGCCAACACAGAAAAACAGAAGGAAAGTTTTCTGACGGATCAACAAGATATATCAACTCACCTTCTAGTGATAAAATCACTTGATCCAATGCAAAGTAGAGAAGTGAGAACATGGTGTTGGGGTAGGAGAGGAAACAGACTGTTCCTTTAGTACCACTTGCCACAGGGTCAGCTGAACCATAACACCCTTCATGTGTTCCCACTGTATGGGTCATTCCTTAAATTTTACCATCCAAGATTTCTTCCTTGGCTGTGACCTACCAGTACTTTCTACTCCTTTTTCTGGGGAAGGTGAGATTGTGCCCAATGACGTCAGTGTGCTTACAGCACTCTGTTAACAGATGAGTTTTTCTAATGCTGTTGTGTGTATGTTATTAAAAATGTTGTGATACCTCTCCCAAGTTATCTGTGATTACTTATCTTTGCAACTTATCCTTTGATAAGTTCTTAAACCATATCTTAGGAGGCAGACTAAGTGTGGAAAGCACCTGACAAGGAGTGCCTCATAAATTTGGAGGCATCATTATTAAAAGAGGTCTTCCTGAAGTACTCCTTGCCTTCTAATGACTGAAAAAATAGAGGTACGAAAGGCAACCATGTACTCCAATTCCTCTGAGAGAGACCTTGGAACAATAGCATTATTTAAAAGAACTTTC